>NW_012267257.1:6848032-6850913 GCF_000151885.1 Dipodomys ordii | reverse complement strand
CTTCCTTCCTTCCTTCCTTCCTTCCTTCCTTCCTTCCTTCCTTCCTTCCCTCCCTCCTTTCCTTTCCTTTCTCCTGTCTTCACCTTTTCTTTCCTCCTTACTCTCTACCTTCCTTCCCTCCCTTCTTCTCTCTTTCCCTCCTTTTCTTCTAGCATAGTCTCATGTACCTAGGATATCCTCAGCTTGGGATACTCCTACCTTAGCCACTTTATATATGCTTACCATCCTGCTTCTTTTAAGCTCCTTTTCTTCATCGCCAGGCTAACACAATGCTGTCATGCCTTTGAGTTTTTTATTTTTCATTTTTAATTTTTTTGTCAGTGCTGGGGCTTGAAGGCTTGGGCACTGTCCTTGAGCTTTTGTTCTCAAGGGTAGCACTCTACCACATGAGCCACAGCTACACTTCAGGCTTTTTTGGTAGGTAACTGGAATTAAGAATCACATGGACTTTCCTGCATTGGTTGGCTTCAAACCGTGATCTTTAGATCTCAGAGTCTTGAGTAGCTAAGATTATAAGTGTGAGCCACCAGCACCTGGAATGCTTCTGAATTTTTATAATATGATTAAAGCATAGTTTAGATTTTTATATCTCCTATTATGAGTGAACTTGAATACCTTTCCATATGCTTAAGGACCTCTAAAAACATCTTTTGTGTTGACTATTCTGTACACATTCTTTTGCTCATTTTTTCCCCCTTAAGTAAAAAACAAAACTTTAAAGCTATAAAGGAAAATGGTTAATTTGTGTTGTAATTTGCAATTTGTCATTTTTTGGTGTGTGGCTATGATAGGCAGAAATTTCCAATTTCCTATTTCCCTCGTTTGCACATGAAGTGTGAGTCATCCTGAGCAGCCTTTTCCTTTACTGTGCTATGCGGGAGCTCACCTGCTTTGCTTCAAGTATTTGGATGGCTACGTTTTCCTCACTCTCAAATTTCAGATTTACTTGAAGTTCATTTTTACTCATGTTGTTAGGAATGTATCTAAATCCACTTTTATTCTGAATGTTTATCTAGTCCCATTATCATGATTAAAGTAACTACCTTGTCCCCATTCACCCTTACCATAAACTAGCAGTTAAGTAGTTGGGTCTGGTTTGGACTTTTCCCTGTATTCCATCAGTCTCCCTGCTTTTCTATGTGCTAGTACCATCCGGTTTTACTTACAAGTAGACTGTATTCTAACCTTATGTTTCACAGGTGAGGAAACAGAGATATAAAAGGTCAAGTGTCTTCTCAAACCAGGAAGTGTCAGAGCCTGAGCTGGAAACTGTCCCCCCCTCTAATTTATGATGCAGTATATTTCCTCTCATGCTGTATTGCTCTCATTATTTCCTCCCATGCTGTATTGCTCTCATTTCTTTCTGCTGTCTTTAGCAAGATTGGAAAACAATCTAGGTACGAGGAAGAAGTTTGCTTTGTCTAAGGAAAAGCAGCCACTAGATTATACTCTTCTTGGAACAGATCTGCATGGAGGGTCATGAGGCCAGAAAGAACCCTCAGCCACCAGGCATGTTCCTGAGACCGCTTGACCTGGAAAGAGGGAAGGTTAGTAGCGGAGGGGTCGCATATCAGCAAGCCGGGAAGCAGAGGGGTTAAGTGATACCTCCCCCGTTACACAGTGAGCGGTGCCATAGCTGTGGTTTCAATGCAGATGCACCCCAGCCCTCCCAGGCGTATGAGGATAATTTATTGGACACTTTTTTTGAACAACTGCTCCTTTTAAGCTGCTGTACATTTGTGTGTACATTAAAATTTGACCTTGTTATATTACGTCTGTCACAAGAAGTTATTGGTAGCCTGCCTTATATTCTACTTAAGTTCCTGCTGAAGTTTTTTACCTAAAGAATGAAAAAAAAATTGTTGGATGGGTTTGGAGAGACAATTCTTCTTATAAATAGTGCTAAAACTCCTTTTTTATATGGACCTGTTCAGCTAAAATCTAAACAACAAAGACATTTGATTTACAGCAGGCATTAGACTGGAGTGTTAAGTGGTTGTTTTAATTTCAGAGTTTTCATAAAAGAACTGCTCTCACCCTATAGTTGATTGCAATTTAAAAACAGAGACATATGATTTATTATAAACAGTGCTTTTGAGAACTAAACTTTTTTTCCCAAAGAACTAAAAATATGTATTTCAAAAAATTTCAACTGGATGAGATACAAGGAGCTGACCCTTATTTTGTCCTCCTTTGGAAATGGTATGCAATTGTTGAGTTTTAAATGTTGAGAGTCTGTCTTCCTTGGTCGCATCAAAGAGAGAGAGAAAAACGAGGAAATAGAAATCTTGTGACTTCTGTGTTTTGAATGTCTTGATTATATCATGCTAACTTTGAATGTATATGAATAGCCAGTTTACAGTTCAGGTGTTGTGCATTGATGGGTAATTTATGGATAGTATATTGTCCCTTATGAGGGCAATGTGAAGTTCTGTTTTGGTGGTACTGGGGATTGAACTTAGGGTCTTGTGCTTGCTAGGAAGGTATTGTACCACTTGAGCCACATCCCCAAACCTTTATGATACAAAGATTTATAGTACAAAAGTATCATCACTGAAATGAAATATTATTTACAAATTATCAAACATTTTAATAAAGTTTCTTTTAATGTGTCAATCACTTTGCTGGATTTTGGCAATAAATTATCAACAAGAATTCTTAGTTAAGAGAATTTATGGTCAAAATACTCATGCATTTGCTCTACAATAGTTTGAATTTCATTAACAAGGAGTGATATACCAAGAAGCCTTGGTCTTTTTTTTTTTTTTGGGTCCGGTAGTGGGGCCTGAACTCTGGGCTTGGGCGCTGTCCCTCAGCTCTTCAGCTCAAGGCTAGCACTCTACCACTTGAGCCACAGTGCCTCTTCCGGCTTTTTTCTTTT
>NW_012267257.1:6841995-6842658 GCF_000151885.1 Dipodomys ordii | reverse complement strand
ACAATGGAGGGGCTAACAATGTTCAAGAGGAAGTGTACTCATTACCTCACTCATGTAACTGTAACCCTCTGTATAGTATCTTTACAATAAAAAAATGAAAAAAAAGAAGTTGTCTCCAAAAATATTGTTTTTTTGTAATGTAGAGTGACTAAGTTATATAGTTCAAGGAGAAAATATGTACTGTGTGAACAATAAAATATAAATGCAGACGGAGACCAGGAAAATTTGTAGGATGAAGCGAAAATTATAAAAGGCTAATGAGGTATGCTGGCAAAAACAAGAAACTATTGTTCAAGAAGCTATTGTTATAACTAAAACTCTTTCCAAGATTCTAATGTATAAAATAAGTCCAAGTAACCAAAGCATGCTATTTGCAGGGAAGAATTCAAACAATTTACTTCTTAGAAAAATAATCTTAAGAGGAAAGGGATAGTAGGAGAAAAACAAAGAAGTGGGTAACACTGCTTACCAAGAAATGTACTCATTACCTTACTCATGTAACCATAACACCTCTGCACAGCATCTTTACAATAAAATAAAATAAAATAAAGAAAAAATGAACTTACAGTGTAACAAAACGAATTCCAGGAAGCTGGCCAAAAATGTGTGTGAACAAATCAAAGAAAGGTTGGACAAATGGGATTATATGAAACTGCAGAGCTT
>NW_012267257.1:6830351-6841945 GCF_000151885.1 Dipodomys ordii | reverse complement strand
GGCTTTTTTCTTTTTGCTTATGTGGTGCTGAGGAATTGAACCCAGGGCCTCATGCATGCAAGGCAAGCGCTCTACCACTGAGCCACCTTCCCAGCCCAAGCCTTGGTCTTTGATTCAAGTTACTACATGTAACTTTAATTTTTTTCTTTGAGTCATTAATGTTGATCAGTGACTAGTAATGCATTTTCTTTTCATAAGCAGTAGAGATTCTTCTTTTAATTATTTATACTCATTCAAAATTAGCAAAATATAGCTAGGGACTGGTGGCTCACACCTGTAATCCTGGCTATTCAGGAGGCTGAGATCTGAGGGCTGATGTTCAAAACCAGTCAGCAGGAAAGTCTGCTAGACTCATTTCCAATTAATCACCAAGAAGCCTGGAATAGAGCTGTGGCTCAAGTGGTAGAATGTTAGCTTTGAGTAAAACAGCTCGGGGGGAACATCCAAGGCCTGAATTCAAGCCTTAGGGCTTGCAAAAAAAAAAAAAGCACAATATAATTAAAGCATGAGTCTCAGAAAAATCAAGACTGTTTTTTGCTTTCCTCTTATAAATATTTTTATTGTTCTCATAAAGGTGAGGTACAGAGGGGTTACAGTTATGTAAGTAAATCCCAGCCTCACTCACAAGTTGTATAGTTTATTTTCAATACTGCTGCTTTTGTTCACCTTGTCCCTTCATTTCTGTTATTTTATAATTTATTTATATTTATAAATATATTTATATATTTATCTTTAAGTGGTTGTATAAAAGGATTTCAATTCACTATGAATTTATGAGTACAATGCATCTTGATCAATATCATCTTTTCCATCATGTTAACAACAGTACAAGTAGAATTAATATATTTATATACAATATACATACATAGATACACACTCTTCTATCCTCCTTTATCCTATTAATTAATATAGTCTTTCTGAGGGTATCATTTCTAGTATATACTTTTAGAGTAAAGATCCATGTACCGGGTATAATAATCCTGGAATCTGATGCTAACCTTGTCTCTAATTTCATGAGATCTGGTTTAATTTGGCTCATTATTCCCAGCTGCAGTTTTCTCATTTGTGTAATAATAAAACTGGATGAGATGGTCTTTCAACAATAAGGTTCTATGACTCTTGATAACCTTCTATTTTTTTAAGAAACTCTAACAAATATTAAGAGCTTCAAAGAAGAAACAAATCTTGAATAAAAACTATATTTAGTACTTTGATACACACACACACACACAGACACACACATACACATATGTAAGCTCTGACCAACTCACAAAAGGCCTGTACTGTAGTTAAAATAATCCTAGCTTCTCTAACAAATAAATCCAGAATTCATTCTTACTGAGAAGAGTAAAAATTTATTTATGAATTACTGTCATTTGCTCAAGAGCTCAGACTGATCAAGATTCTTTCATTTCTAGCACATGACTTCCCAGGTAAATTGTGATTCTCTTCATTTTTAACAGCCAATGGCAAAAACATAGAACGCTGTATTGTTCTAGTTATATATATTGGAAGTGACACATATCACTCCAGTTACATTTAATTTTGTAGAACTCAATACATGGACTCATCTAAATGCAGGCAAAGCTATGAAATACAATATGGTTATGTGCTTAGAAAAAGGAGTCATAAATCCTACGAACTTAAGACATTGATCAAGATGCATTGTACCTATAAAATGCCTTGTTGAATGGCAACTTCTTTGTACGAACACTTAAAGATAATTAAAAAAAGAAAAGAGAGACACACACTTCTTATTGAACCATTAGCAATTATTGCTTTAAGATGTTAATGACATATTTAAGGGATACTTCCTTTGTTTCCAGGAAATTCTTTTCTTTCTTGGTTGTTGTATTTGATCTTTGCTTTTTGGAATACTAATGTTTGAAACCAAGGCCTTGTGCTTGTTAGGCAGATACTCTATCATAGCTGGAGCTATGCCCCAGCCATTATTTTAATAACATGTCTATGCAAATTCTCTTTTCATCAATTCTATACATTCTGTTCACAACTCTGTTTTTCTTGAAGCAGCTTATATTGGTTGCCTCAAATAAACCAAGGAAAGAGATTGTGACCTAAACAGGAAGGAGAGAGAAGCTTTTTTCCTGTACAGGATCCTGAGTGGTCCCTCCTTTGGCACTTTCAACTGTGGGTTGAAGGTACTGTATCAGCAAAAGCACACAAAGAACAGATTCAAGTTCTTTTTGTGGGCTTGTCTCCTTACATAACCTCAACTCTGGTGTACCTCTCCTAAACACAGAAAAGAGGCAAGTTGGTTGAGAGTGAGGCCGGTGCCTGTAGACAAGGGTACACACAGAGACAGGGAACTAGTCAAAGAGGAAGAAGAGCTGAGGGAAACAAAAACACTGTAAAAGACAGCAACAAGGAAGCTTTCAAATAAAGACTGGAGTGGCAGGTTTGGGATGAGCAGAAACAGCTGGCACTCTGGCGTGCTATTTTTTTTTTCCAAGAGAACCGAGTGAAGAGTCTGAAGATGAAGACCACAGAGAGTTGTGCCTGGCCACCAGGAGCATTCCTGGTAAGGGAGACTGGAAAAATATGGCTTGGGTGGCTTTCTTCTCATTCTTTACTGAGAAATAAACAGAGCCACCAGCCTATCCGTAAAGCCCCAGTCTTCCTTTCTCTCCCCAGCAGACACAAAATACTGAAAATTCCTGAGGTAGCATGCTATTCATCCAAAATCATGATTCACTGAATCTGCTTCATGGAAAACTGGTAAAGAATGGGAGAAGAAAATAAAAAGAACAAAGGCAGGGAAAACACATTTTTCTTTTGGCCTGTTAGAATGTTGAGACTTGAGTTCTAGGACATTCCAAGAACTAAGGTTTTGTTAAATGTCATAGGATCTTTGAAAGTATGAACAATAACACAGCATATCAAAGTGAGCAAAAGGTGAGCATCTCGGCGAAACTCAGTGGGCAAATGAGACAGATGATGATGAATTTGGGATTAGAGCATAGTTTTATGAAATAGATTATAAATATTCATTTATGTAATGAATGTAATTATGTTCTTGGTGAAGCAAGACTCTTCCCATCAAGACAGGCTCTAGTGTTACAAGCCTGTAGCCTGATATTTGTCTTGTCTCTTTACATATTTGGCAACACTTGTCAGCTTATTTATGATTCATTTAAAAATGTGAGAATAATAATGATCCAAGTCACATGAAAGAAAGAACACTTCATTGCTATATGGGAAGCCTCTGTTATGCTACTGGCTTGTTGTGATATATAAAAGTAGGCAAATTATTTAAGCAAGGTTTCTACAGTAGCAAACTTTGTTGTTGATGTTCTTTTAGGATTTGTTTAATGCTGACTTCCTAAAACTTGTGGCTATTATCTTTTTCCAGTAAAGAATAGGTGGCTATTGTTAGCTCTGTATGCTAGAGTAACAGTAACTTTTTAGTAATGCATTATGGAATAAGATAGCCCATTAGATGTGCAAACAGCAACCATATATGTCTGGCTTCAACTCTGCTACCCACGTGAACAGTAAATTTAAACTGAATGATTAAACTGAATGGTTGGTACCAAAAAAATAAGATAGTCCATTAGATTAAAATAGTATGTGTATATATATCTATATATCTATATGGTTTAATATATATTCTTTCAATATTCATAGAAGGGATAGTAGGAGAAGGAAGGACTAACAAGGTTCAATAGGAAATGTACTCAGGGCTGGGAAGGTGTCTCAGTGTTACAGTGCTTGCCTTGCATGCATGAGGCCCTGGGTTTGATTCCTCAGCACCACATAAGCAGAAAAAGCCAGAAGTGGAGCTGTGTCCCAAGTGGTAGAGTGCTAGCCTTGAGCTGAAGAGAGCTGAGAGACAGCGCCCAGGCCCAGAGTTCAAGCCCCACGACTGACAAAAAAAAAAAAGAAATGTACTTATTACCTTACTCATGTAACTGTAACCTCCCTGCATAGCATCTTTACAATAAAATAAAATTTAAAAATATCCATAAGATAATAATGTTTCTGCTGAAGGGAGCACATTCAAAATATTGTTAGTTATACCTACTACATAAATTGATAAATTGTTATGTATCATTTCTGATTAAAAGACACTTATAATGAAGAGGTAGCTATAAGAAGTATTTCCAAAATAACTATAATATATGATAGAGTGTTAAGTATTGCTAACTGACTAATTTCATGTCCACTGGGAATTTGCCTGGGAAAATTTCTGCCTTCATTTCCCTTTTTTCCCCTCCAGGAAATAATGGTGAAGAAAATAAAGATAATGATGAAAATAATGATGATGATGGGCTGGGAAGGTGGCTCAGTGGTAGAGCGCTTGCCTCGCATGCATGAGGCCCTGGATTCAATTCCTCAGCACCACATAAGCAAAAAGAAAAAAGCAGGAAGTGGTGCTGTGGCTCAAGTGGTAGAGCACTAACCTTGAGCTGAAGAGCTGAGGGACAGCGCCCAGGCCCAGAGTTCAGGCCCCACGACCGGAGCCCCCCCCAAAATAATGATGATGAAGATAATGATGATTTACATGGCTTGAACTTAGGGCTTCACATTCTTGCTCAGTTTTCTTGTTCATAGCGGGTACTCTATCACCTGAGCCATGCCTCCAGTTAGGTATTTTGCTGGTTAATGAGATAGAGAGTCTCTTAGACTTTTCTGCCCATGCTGGCTTTACACTTCAATTGTACAGGTCTCAGTGTTCTGAATTAGTATTACAAGTGTAAGGCATTGGTACCTGGCCAGGCCAGATTAACTTTCTCAAAGTCCAGGTGAGAGAAAGAATTGTGGGAGAGAATGTAAGGATTGTTTTGAGAGTGCAACCCTGCATGAGGCAGCCTGCACATAAAATAGTGCGTGCAGTGGCCTCTAGCCTTGAGGAACGTATACATAATGTAGTGGAGAATCAAAAGAAGTAAATATAAGCCTTGTTTTTTTAATATAGCATGTCAAAATACATTTCTAGCAAGTAAATTATGAAAAATTATTTCTCGCTAGGAAATAACTTCATGTATCTATGGAGAAATGAAGAGATAAAATTTCTTGTCCCATATGTCCCAATGGAAGAACTACATAGTTTTAGAACCAGAAATAGCTTTTGAAGAAGTACACTATGTCTTACTTTTTTTTTATTACCTTAAGCCAATTGTTTTATTTCCCATGTCTGTGAAAATAGGCACTTGCTTCATAGGCATGTATATCTAAAAATAAGTGGTACCATAGACCTCTAGCCACCTAATCTTTGATAAGGCAGCCAAAAACACAGGATGGAGGAAAAACAGCCTCTTCAACAAATGGTGCTAGCAGAATTGGCTATACATGTGCAGAAAACTGGAGTTAGAGCCTTATATATCACCCTACACCAGAATCAATTCCAAATGGATCAACGACCTTAATGTAAGACCAGGTACCCTGAAAATATTACAGGAAGGGGTAGGGGAAACACTATAGCTCCTTGGCATAGGTCGAAAGTTCCTAAGAACCAGAAACAAGTCAAAGAAAGGCTGGATAAATGGGATTGCATCAAACTAAAGAGTTTCTGCATGACAAAGGACATAGCTATAAAGATAAATAGAAAGCCCACAGAATGGGAGAAGATCTTTACTAGCTATGTATCAGACAAGGGCCTCATATCTACAATATACTTAGAGCTCAAAAATCAATCCCCCTCCAAAAAAATCCTCAAAGAAGCAACAACCCCACTAATAAGTAAGTGGGCTTAAGACTTAAAGAGAGATTTCTAAAAGAAGAAATAAGAATGGCCAATAGACACATGAAGAAATGTTCAACCTCTCTAGCCATAAAAGAAATATAAACCAAAACAACAAATTGAGATTCCCCACCTCACCCCAGTTAGAATGGCCATTGTCAGATGCTGGTGGGGATGTGGCCAAAAGGGAACGCTACTACACTGTTGGTGGGAGTGTAAACTTGTTCAACCACTCTGGAAAGCAGTATGGCAGTTTCTCAAAAGAATAAACACAGAGCTCCCCTATGACCCAGCAATCCCACTCCTGGGGATTTTACTCAATAGAACACAAACAAGGCCACACTAAAGGTGCCAGCGTGACCATGTTCATTGCAGCATTGTTTACCATAGCCAAGATATGGAATCCACCTAGAAGCCCCTCAGCAGATGAATGGATCAAGAAAATGTGGCATATATACACAATGGAATTCTATGCTTCTATAAGAAAGAATGACATTGCCCCATTCATAAAGATATGGAAAGACTTGGAAAAACTTATATTAAATGAAGTAAGCCAGACCCAATGAAACATAGGATGCATGGTTTCCCTTATTTGTAATAGCTAGAATATGTCTAGGATATTCTTAGGAGAAGATCACAATAGCTCAATAGTTATGTGTATATGACAAAATAAAATGATACTTATCAAAATGAACTCCAAGAAATGGAAGCACTGTTTGTGGTTCCTTTTTTTCTTTCTTTCTTTTTCCCCTTTGGTTTATTCCATGATGTCATTGTTTTTGATTTCTGTACCCTTTGTCTTGTATGTAAGTTTATCTGATTTGGGGAAGGGAAGGGGAGTCACAGAAACCATAGAACAAAGGGTAAATCAATTCAACAGTGCTACTCACTAGACACTATGTGGGAAATGAACTTTACAACTTGGAGGGAAGGGAGAGTGGGAGGGGAAAAAGTGAGGGAGGGAGTAATACTGTTCAAAAAGAAATCCACTCATGTCCCGACTTATATAACTATAACTCCTCTGTACATCGCCTTTACAATAAAAATATAAATTAAAAAGAAAAAATACATGAATGGCACTCAGCTGATATTTATCTTCTTTTGTAGTCAGTGAAATTAACAGTAAAATATTTATCCGTATCAAATTCGGATGTATAGTTCTCTAATTTCGCTGAGAAAGTGGTTGTCATTAACACATAAAGTAAAATTTGGACACCCATTCTATCTTCAATAAATCATATGGGGAATATTCTCAAATTTTTCTGTAGATAGACTCTATTAACTTGGAGAGTAAGATTTCAGATTGATTTTTATATTTGGTATTATACCAATAGGTGGCCAGAAGGTAAGGAGTTTGCTTGTAATTTACCTCATCTCTGAAGGATGTCTTATTAAATGGAAGACATTTGTTTTTGTTTCCATAGCTGCCTTCTAATAGTAGTAGCTAGTAAAGCAAGGGCAGACAGTATTTAAATATTGACGCAATGGGAGAACATTCAAGCAGGAAAATCTCTTTCTTCCACCATCTCTTTCTCCCTTTCTCTACCTCTTTTCCAGTAAGAACTATACAAGCCAGATCATACATCTTCTCTCACATGACTGAAAGGACATCCATGTGCTTGTTGACATCTAAGTAGAATTCTGTTGTATAAGAAAAAGCCATCTGGATCACAAGAATGTGTTTTTTTTTTAAATAAGTTTTTTATTGTGAAAATACTGTACAAAGGGGTTACAGTTACATGAGCAAGGTAATGAGTACATTTCTTATCAAGCATTGCTGCCTCCTCCTTTATTTTTCCCCTACCATCCTCACAACTACATTCCCCCTTCCCCTCCTCCCCCCGCCCCCCCTAAATTGTAAAGTTCGTTTTTTTGACATATCGTCTTGTACATCTCATTGTTGTAATGGATCAACCTGTATCCCTATTTAAACAATTTGTTTTATACCACACTCACTCCATCAGTTTATCGTAGTTAGTATGATAGACACCGAACGTTGTTTCAGCTCCTTTCTTGAAGATATTTAACTGTTCGTTATTAGTGATTGACTTGGGTACAGAAGGGGCTGCATGACATCTGGAGGCATTTTCAATGCTGCTAACTCTATTTCCCAGATGTTGGTAGTGAGGGATGCAGACAGTGTATCAAGAGCAGCATGAAAAGAATGGCAGATTCAAATCCTCTTGGTAGGCTTTCATTTTTACCTCTCCTTAACTTGGATGCATTTCTTCTGAACACAGAAAATAGAGAAGGTGGGTGGTGAGCAGACAGCAATGAAGCAATGAAGCCAGTGGGAATAGACAAGGGTACATACACACTCTAGCGGAGCTTTGACCTTAGTCTCCAGGGAATTGTCACTTTCTCCAGTGGTTTGAATTAATTCCTCCTCCAATTATTCTCTTTTCAGGCAGAGAATTATCAATAGAAGAAATTCACACAATAACAAAATGATACATTTTTTTGTTTAGTACACTTAAAAATGAGTTACATTTTTATGGATTCTTTTTGAAGTTCATATCAATGTATGTTTGGTCAATTTTTGTACATTCCCAAACTGAGAAAGCATGATGTTGGGCACAGTAAAATTAGACTCAGGTGAGGCCATGTTCAGTAGAATAGTTGGCTTAGAACTGTGTAGGACAGGAGTTGGAGAGATATATTGAGGTAAATATTCACAAATATTAATATCAGTCTTATATGATGTGTAAGACTGAGGAAATATTTAACTAAATTAATGTTACTCCATGTGAACTTACTTTTTTTGAGGGGGGTGCTAGTCTTGGGGTTTGAGCTCAGGGCATGGGTGCTATACTGAGTTTCTTGCTCAAGGCTAGTGCTCTATTACCTAGCCACAGCTACATGTCTAGCTTTTTAGTGGTTAATTGGAGATGAGCCTCATGAACTTTTCTGCCTGGACTGGCTTTGAAAAGCAGTCCTTACTTGTCAGCCTCCTCAGTAGCTAGGATTACAGATGTGAGCTACTGGTGCCTGCTTTCTTACTTTAAAATTTTTTTTTGTTTTATTATAAAGATGCAGTACAAAGGGGTTACAGTTACATGAGTAAGGTAACGAGTGCATTTCTTGTCGAACATTGTTACCCTCTCCTTTGTTGTTCTTTTTTAGCTTACTTTTTTTTGGGGGGGGGTCCGGTCGTGGGGCCTGAACTCTGGGCCTGGGCACTGTCCCTCAGCTCTTCAGCTCAAGGCTAGCGCTCTATCACTTGAGCCACAGCGCCACTTCTGGCTTTTTTCTTTTTACTTATGTGGTGCTGAGGAATTGAACCCAGGGCCTCAGACATGCAAAGCAAGCGCTCTACCACTGAGCCACCTTTCCAGCCCTTAGCTTACTTTTAAGGATGGTTATTTACTCACTGGAATACTGTCTCTTTAAAGGCTTATAAAAATAATATTTAGATAACTCACAAGGTGTAGGTTGAACCATTGTAACAATAAGATGTACAAAAACACTATGTTGAAAGTGAACTTTACAACTTCGTTTGTGTGTGGAGAGTAGTTGTGGAGGTGAGAGAGAAGGGATGGTAGGGGAAAACAAAGGAGGAGGCAACAATGCTCAGTAGGAAATGTACTCCTTACCTTGCTCATATAACTGTAACCCCTCTGTACAGCATTTTTACAATAAAAATGTACAAAAAAGATCCAGTAGAATGTTGTGAAAAATGATTGGTCATGTCAGCTATATGGATGTTAAATTTTGGGGAGGTTCACAGGGCTTTGAGAAAGACAGTTTCTTCTAGATTTTTTTCCCCCTTCAAAATAGGAAGCTAGGTCAGATGATTTCTAGGTCTATTTCTGCTGAATAGTTTGATGATTACTAAGTTAATGAATTCAATATTCACTATGCATCAAAGCCTATGTTGAGTCATGAGTAGCCTGGATGCCAGGGACACTAAAAGAATAAGACAATTATGCTGCCCCAAGTGCCCTGAAGTTCTCTTTGTTGGTAAATGCCATGAAAAGCTTGTTTAGAATTATTTGTCTTAAAAAGTCATATCCTTAGATCCCATAACGAAATTGGATATGTCTTTCGATTCATGAAATTGGTCACGAATTATTGAGCTGACAAGAAGACATAGCCCAACATGAATTGAATGTTAACTATGAGGACATACATTTTTTTTGACATTCAATTTTTTAAGACACATTATCTGTGTCTTAAAAAATCTTAATAACAAAGAAGGGGGTAACAATGCTCAATACCTTACTCATGTAACTGTAACCACTCTCTACAGTATGTTTACAATAAAATATATATTATTAAAACATCTTAATTTCACTTTAAGTTTGATTCTAGAATCAGGCAACATTTTAACCTATGAAATAGAATAGAAGAAATGATCCCACTTCCGTCTGTTTGGACTAGTCTCTTGCTCTTGTTCTTCCCTGACTGGTAAATACAGAAATTTAAAAGCCCACAGACATTTTAATTTATAACAAGCTGGCAATACTTTCGAAAAGACACAAAAGGTTATCTAGTTGTTCTCAGTGGTTCCATGTTAAATTCTGAACCGTGGATCATCTGGTGTTATTGAAGATGGTAAAGAGAATGGGCAGGAGGAAGACAGAGGTAGGAGAATGAACATAGAGGGAAAGTTTGGACATTGTGGGGTAGGAATACTAAGACTTTTTTTAGTTGGAACACATGCCTGAGGTCAGCAAAGCCGAACCAGTGTGGGGTAGGTGGCACGGAGAGGTTTATTGCCTTTCTAAATTTCAATGAGTTGAACATGGGAAAATTCCTTGAAGAATGAAAGAAGAGGTTTAGTAAAAAAAAAAAAGCGCAGTGAGGGTTCTGTAGACAGCTGGTTAAGCTGAAAATGAGCGGTGAACATTGACTTTAAATAAATTAATGTGAAGGTGGATTAATAAAAAATAATTGAAGTGTGTTTCTGAGAATATAACTTTGTTTTAGGAGTGGTCTTGTTGCAACTGTAAGGACATATGGCATTATTATCACTTTTTCTCTATTTAGGTTTTGGTGTCTGCTGCATGTTATGTTGTCTAATGACATGCCCTTTGCTTAAAAATATGCTTCGATAGCTTGGCATAATAAGCTGAGGTGAAACGTCTGAAGAATGAATGACTTTCTGGATTCATTTTCATTAGCACGTATTAATTGCCCAAAGGGATTTCATTGTGAAATTTTCATACCGGCATGCAGGATACTTTGTACAAGAGACAAAAAAATGCTGCATTTTGATATATTTTTTGTGTTCAGTTTTCTCTTATTTGTAAGTTGCCCACTTCTACTAGGATATAAACTGTTACAACATGACTTACATTGTCTTGCTTACCTTTTATTATTAGTAGCTACCCTAGCACTTTGTGCATTATAGGTGCTCAGTATATATTTAATTAGTAAGTGAATAAATGTTATATCTAGACATGTTGAAAATATTCTTATCAGCCATTGACACTTTTATTTACCCTTTCTTAGGATTTTATGCTCAATTTTTTTTATTGTAAAAATACCATACAGAGGGGTTCTAATTACATGGGCAAGGTAATGAGTATATGTCTTATCAGGCATTGTTGCCTCCTCCTTTGTTTCCCCTTCCCATCCCCTCCCAATCTTCCCCCCACCCCCTGCCAAAGTTGTAAAGTTTGTTTTTCGACATAACGTCTTGTACATCTCATTGTTGCAATGGGTTCACCTGTATCCCTATTTAAACGATTTGTTTTTCCTCAATTTTTTTCTTAAGATAAAAATTAAGAATACTCTCAGAGGAGAGAAGAATTTTCAGACAAAAATTGTTACATAGCCACTACTTAAAAAAATGTACTTGGAATAAGAACCACATGGTTATCTCAATAGATGCAGAAAAAGCATTCGACAAGATCCAACACCCCTTCATGATGAAGGTTTTGGAAAAATT
>NW_012267257.1:6822813-6828154 GCF_000151885.1 Dipodomys ordii | reverse complement strand
TGGGAAGGGATGTGAAGGGTAAACAAAGGAAGAGGATGCAATGCTTGGTAAGAAATGTACGCATTATCCTGCCCATGCAATTGTAACCCCTCTGTACAGTATGTTCCCAAATAAAATAAAATTAAATTAAAAAACAAAATCTACTTGGGTTTAGATTCAAAGCCCTGCACTTGTTAGGTACTCTACCACTGAGCCATGCCTCTATCCCTGTTTTTTACTTTTTGCTGTAGAGGTAAGACTTTACTTCTTACTGGGAATGTGTCTGTATTGTGATATGCCTATTTTAATTTTTGTTGTTGTTGCTAGGATGACAGGCTCATACCACTGAGTCCATGCTTGCCTTTATTTATTTATTTATTTTTTGGGTCCGGTCCTAGGCCTGAACTCTGGGCCTGGGCGCTGTCCCTTAGCTGTTCAGCTCAAGGCTAGCGCTCTACCACTTGAGCCACAGCGCCACTTCCAGCTTTTTCTGCTTATGTGGTGCTGAGGTATTGAACTCAGGGCCTCATGCATGCAAAGCAAGGGCTCTACCACTGAGCCACCTTCCCAGCCCAATGCTTCCCTTTATTCATGTATTTTTCTTCTCAGGCTGTCCTGATACCTCAGTCCTCCTAATCTCAGTCTCCTGATCCATTTAAGGCACAGGTGTGCCTTCATTACACCTAGTGTTAGGTTGAGATAGGATCTTGCGAACTCTTATGCTCAGGCAGGCCTTTGAGCTATGTGGCTCCCAAGTAGCTAGAATACAGGCATGAGCCCCAATATTTGGTCTAGCTACTCAATTCTTATTGGCTATTTTTCTAAAAACTATTAGAGCAGATTGTGGATATAGAAAGCCAATCTCTTATGGCCATATGCATAACTGTGTCTTCAAAAGGAGTATATCCAGAAAGGCAAAGCTCTCTTATACTGTATACAGATAGACAAGATTTCTTTAAACAGATCTATCTGATTTCTAGAGAAGGATGAACAGTACATCATAAGTGCAGTTTTTTCATTCCAAAACATGCAGAATAAGTTACTTTAAATTGTTCTGCAGTCTCTTAGTCTATAAGTCTCATGGTTAACATTTTATAGATAATTTTATGGATAATTTTATAATCATTTTATATTATAGATAATCATTTTATATTAATTTAAGACTATCTAGCCAGTTCAATTACCCAGATTTCTACTCCCTTTCCACTTCATCAGCCTGAAATGATTAAGGTCTGAAATTCATTTAGGGACTTTGGGACCTTTCTATTTGGAGGAAATCTTTTAATGTATCACTCTTGAGTGCATTAAGTGGTCTTTTGGGACCAAATGGTTAAGGCAGCTTATCAATATTGTGTGTTCTGAGATTGAAAGTCACTCCCAGAAGGGTTTATGCTTCAATAAGAAGCTAAGTAAAAACACAAATCTATAACATTTGGAGTCATGTGATGGTACAATCAGCTGTGTATCTTCTTATCTTAAGCTATCTTATAGGACACAGAAAAAGTTAGAAGTCATCTGACACCTTAATGACTAATGACAAAGCCAACATTTTGTCTAACAATGCTGACTAAATGTATAGAAACTGAAGTTACATCAGTGGACACTTTTTTATTGTTTTAAAATTTAAATATATATATATATATATTTATTGTAAAGATACTGTGTAGAAGGGTTACAGTTACATGAGCAAGGTAATGAGTCCATTTCCTATCTAGCATTGTTACTTCCTCCTTTGTTTTTCCCCAACCATCCCTTCCCTCCCACCTCCTCAGCTCCCCCCTCCCCTCACCCCTTGCAAAGTTGTAAAGTTCGTTTTCAACATAGTGTCTTGTACATCTCATTGTTACAATGGGTCATCCTGTATCCTTATTTCAGCATTTTGTTATTTCCCTTCACCTCCCCAAATTAGAAAAATGTGTATACAAGAAATAGCATACATTTGAAAGGTGAAAAATGGAAACACTAATATGAAAATTTTGAACAAGTCACCATATTTTATCACTTGTTTTCTCAGAGACCTCTGCATTCTTAGACCAAACCTGAGAGATAGGCAAGGATAAAACATTTTTGATTCAATGTATTTTAATTTTTAGAAGTGCACCATGTCTCCATTCAAAGACAAATTCTTCATAAGGATTTAGCCCATATATTGATTTGGAGTTCCAAGTAAGACTTATCAAATTATAATATAAATTTTAAACCTAGCAAGCTAGGTGTTCAATAATTTTTTTTGCCACAAGGAAGGAATAAATTCTCTCTCTCTTCTACTTATATCTTATCTATAAATTTTAAACTAGTTATTTTCAAGTAAAATAAGTCTCATGTTAAAAAGTATGCTTTATACTTGGTATGACTTTGTTTAAATATTTTCTCCAAGATATTCACTATCTGTTCTGTTGA
Source organism: Dipodomys ordii (assembly GCF_000151885.1). Lineage (NCBI taxonomy): Eukaryota > Metazoa > Chordata > Mammalia > Rodentia > Heteromyidae > Dipodomys > Dipodomys ordii. The sequence goes on along the minus strand of NW_012267257.1, from coordinate 6,825,775 downwards.
CAGATATATTCTATAATGTCTAAAGTGAGCTCTCTGCACAATCATCAATTGAATAGCTGTGACATGTGGTGGTAAATTGGAATCTTAAGTTTAACATCTTTGTCTCAAATTAGATGTTTAAAAGTCACTTAAGCCTGCTATTGGTGGTTCATGCCTTAAATTCTTACTAATCAGGAGAGTGAGAGCTGAGGCTTGCAGTTCGAGCCTAGTCTGGGTAGGAAAATCTGTGAGAATTTTGTCCCCAATTAACCACCAAAAAGCTGGAAGTAGAGCTGTGACTCAAGTAGTAGAGCACTAACCTTGAGCAAAAATGCTCAGGGACAGTGGCCAGGACTTAAGTTCAGGCTGCAGGACTGGATGCATGCATGCATGCACCTGCACACACACACACACACACACACACACACACACACACAGAGCTTAAATTATTTAAAATTCCATAATTTAAAAATTACTTATTTATTTATTTTCGACACATTATGTAGCCTGTGCTGACCTTCTCTCATCATCTTCCTGTCTTTATAATTAAAAAAAACTGCTATCTTTTAAAAATCAGATGTCAGTGCTTCACACCTATAATCCTAGATAATTTGGGGGGGGGCTAAGACTGGGAGGATCATGATTCAAGGCAAGCTTGGCGGGGTCCTTTCTCAAGTGAGAACTGGGTGCATTGATTCGTGCCTGTAATTCTTGCTCTAACACCTTTCACTGTTTTAGTGAAAGCCTGAAACAAGTGGATCATAACCCAGGAAGAAAATGAGATCCTATCTCAAAAATAAGTAGCACAAAAAATGATGAGAGGAGTGGCTCACGTTAATGGCATCTGCCTAACAAGTTCAAAGCCCTGTGTTCAAATTCTAGTACTGGATGATTGTGTTAATGTAGTTTGCCAAATCTTGATATGTAAACAGCTATGTAGTTATGTTGGAAGAATATGAATGATCAAATTGGCAGAAGGCTTTGCTAAATTTTTTACAATAATTTAAAGAACTTAAAGCCCATTGTGCATCTAAAGTGGGGATTATAGAAGAAAGAAAAGTTGCATTATTAGCTTTATGAAACATTCTAATTGAGCTCATTCAAATAGAAAAAAAAACTTTCCAAGATAAACTATAGATTTTTGGATTTCCTACTATTGGAATATCTGTTCTTTGCTCCTTCCAAGCCATTTGGCTATTGGAGACGCGCATTGTTCCTTTATCTAGTTTCTTTAAATTATTAACTGGCTTTAATAAGTGAGCCCAGTACATTACTAAATCTCAAATTTAAAGATACAATTTAAACTCACTAATTTTGACCCATTTTTATTCAGAATTTGTTATAGTAAAAGCATAGAATGGCTTGACTTTACTTTGCAGTTAAGGGAATAGTTACTGGGTAACCTGGGTGAAACTTTAAAGGTTTCACAAGGAGAGATGTATTTCCACACCAATCATAATAATTAAGCAACTGTCCCAATTTTCAGATGAGTTAAGGATTCCATTTGTATATGAAACTTGAGAGTTTACAATCTTTCTGATATACAGCTTCCCCCTATATGTGTATATTCTTATTAAGAAGGTGAAACTACTTTACCTCATTTGACGATATGAATTATTAACTAGATGAAGTTTGCAAATAACTAGACAAAGTCTTTAAAGAACTGTAGCATCACTGTTAAGCAGCTCAAAACTGAATTTAGTCATAAGGTAAACTGATAAAAGGAATGTCGTTCAGGCTGTTTGTGGAAATGGAAAAGAAAGGAAAGAGCTTAGGAAAAGTTAAATAGAGGTTATGGAAATATTCGTCTGTTTGGACATACAGGAGCCTCCATGACGTAACCAAAAAATCATCTTAACTCCACATTTACGTATACAGTAGAGAACTTGGTGGCTACCCAATATGGGCTTTAAAGTAATGACTGAAAAAAAATTGCTTCCTATTGATCTTTTGAGTAACACAGAGGAAATGATCAGCAATATGGCTACACGGGAGTGCTTAATGGAGTGATAGCCATCATAATTCAGTTAGGTTGTAATTGGGAATCAAGTGAGACCCTGAAAAGTAAAAGTTAGGATGCTGATCACCAAACAAAGCAGAGAAAATGCTAAAAAGGAAAGTGATACCTAGATAGATGGAAAGTCAAGGGAGAATAAAATTGAAAGTGTAAGAAGTTGTCTCCAGGAGGGGGGACCAAGATGGCGATGGGGCAGTAGGGAAACGCCAGAGCTCTCTCCAACCAAAAAGAGAGTTCGAGTTCCAACGCTTAATCTCCCCAAGAGACCGACAACAACAAAAAGACGAACACTCAGAGAAAAACCAGAGGTGGAAAATAACAAAAAAAGAAAGAGAGGAAAAGAAGAATTTCAGAACAGAGAAGAGCGAAGACCCCTCCCCCAGCCTTTACTGGCCACGCGGCAGTGCGCCAAGCCGCCAGCCAGCCGGCCTGGCGGGGGCTGCCGGAGCCCCAGAGACACAGGGGGCCGCTTGCAGATCACCAGGTACCGGTTCGCAGAACAGCGGATTGCCAGGAACAGAGAAACCTACCAGCTGGGATTCTCCATGAGGATCCCACCCCCACCCCTCACTCTCCACCGGAGCGGAGAGGCTCCATTCTGCCAAAGCTGCCTGGCACCAGCAGTGCGACAAAGGGACCTGTCGGCAGACCACCCGCCCAATCGCGATCGCAACGACCCGGCGGGGGCCACCCAACCCAGCCTGCAACCACCCCAACTGAACTCGGATTGCAACAACAACTGACGACCTACACCAGGGTGAATACTTCACAGGGGACAGTGTATCCCTCAAGGGAGACCAGAGCTGGAGGGAATCCCCAGACCCTGACCTAGACTCCCTACCCCAACGCCCGGACCACAGGACCCACTAAAACTGGGAACTGTTCGAGAGCTCCACCAGCCGGTGGAGCACACTCTGCTGGCCAGGCCAGAGCAAGAGTGCCCCTGGAAGGGAGCTTAAATGCCCA
>NW_012267257.1:6809908-6817343 GCF_000151885.1 Dipodomys ordii | reverse complement strand
ACCTCCCTAGCCATAAAAGAAATGCAAATCAAAACAACATTGAGATACCACCTCACCCCAGTTAGAATGGCTATAATCAAGAAATCTAATAACAACAGATGCTGGAGGGGATGTGGACAGAAGGGAACCCTACTGCATTGTTGGTGGGAGTGTAAACTTGTTCAACCACTTTGGAAAGAAGCATGGAGGATCCTCAAAAGACTCCACATAGAGCTCCCTATGACCTAGCAATCCCACTTTTGGGCATCTACCAAAATGATCACAAACAAGACCATACTAAAGCTACTATGTTTATTGCAGCCTTATTTACCATAGCTAAGACATGGAACCAACCCAGATGCCCCTCAGTAGATGAATGGATCAAGAAAATGTGGTATATATGCACAATGGAATTCTATGCCTCCATCAGAAGTAATGACATTGCCCCATTTGGTAGGAAATGGAAAGAGTTGGAAAAATTATATTAAGTGAAGTAAGCCAGGCCCAAAGAAACATAGGTCCCATGGTTTCCCTTATTTGCAATAACTAGTATATGGCTGAGATAAGCAGAAAATGTCAAATGCTATGTACATATGACCATAGAAGATGGTGGTAAGTGAAATGAACCCCAAGATAGAGACACAAGTGGTTTTTTCTTTCTTGCTATTATTTTTAATGTATTTAAAATGTACTATGTGATTTTTTTTGTTTCTCTTGTATGTTCTTTTCCCACAGTATAACCCCTGTTTTCACTGTATTTGATGTCAGTGCCCTGCATCTGTATATACATTTTTCTGATTTGGGGAGGGGAAGAGAAATAACAAAATGCTGAAATAAGGATACATGTATTTTACCTGTCATGGGATTAAAATGCACACTCATATATTTTTGAAAATGTAGTTTCTTGACAAACTAGGTTTCATGTGATACAAACAGTAAACTTTGGGCCAAGTAGATGTAGAAATAGATCTTGGGTGCCAAATCTGATTTGGATGTCAAATTGTCTACAGAAATTCCTGCCAAAAATGTTTGTTGTAAGTAGCGATTTCTTCTCGTGAAGAAAGTTTCTATATCAGGTAGATGGTGTGTCATATGACTAAAATCATCTTGAAATGGGCCAACACATGAGTTGCTTTTGAAAAATGGACATAGCGAACATATTTTATCCTAATTAAGAGCCAACAGGCTCAACGTACACCATATCTGATTCTGAAGATTTTTTTCTCTATATATCATCCATTCATTGCAATGAACCATGTCTTCCCCATATTTGTATTTTGAAATTGTGAAAGTTAAGAGTCACGAGGAGGTGAATAGGTAACGAAGGTGCAGCCATCATCAATGGGTTCATGCCCTTACAAAAGGCAGAGAGCACTTGTTCTTTTTCTCATGTGAGACCACAGCAAAAAGAGTGAGTGAGGAACAGCGCTCTCACCGCGCTCAGTCTGTTGGTACCTCATATTGGGACTCCCCCACCTTCACAATCATAAAAACGAAATTTCTGTTTCACAATCCATGCCATCTATGACTTTTTTTTTTTGTTACAGGAGCCTGAAGGAACTAAAAACATCTATAAATAGGTGCTTAGCACTCACTCAGCTAAACTGCATGGAACATGAGAGAAGATAGATAGATAGGTATCATTTTAAAGTAATATGGCGAGTGTTCTTACTCTTGTGAACACATAGCACTAAGGGGTCTCCTTGCTTTGCTAGAGCAACAGGAAGGGACAGGTTAAATTTCTCAAAGGGTAAGAATTGTGTGGAAGTGAATGGTCCAATGAAAGCAAGGGATTCCTTCCGAGTGGGTTCAGCCTCAGCAGAACTGCCAGAAGTAGTTGATCTATGGAATGTTGGTTATGGTTTCCAAGGCGATAAATGCTTATGCCAGCATACAGAGATGTGGCCTGCTTTCAATTGCACACATGGGCTTCCAACAAAAGCCAGCCGAAAGAGTGACATTATCATCCTTATGGATGGAAAGAGTTGGCTGAACACACCAGAGTGCTCAGTGATGCAGGTATAATAGTCACATTTGGGTGCAAAGCTCCAGTTTACAGACTGTCACCAGACAAAAGAAAAGCAAGTTTAATTTCAGGACAATATTGAATAACATTTTGAAGAGGAGAAATCTTGGAGACAGTGGAAAGTTCCAGAAGAAAAATGAGCTAGTTCTGAGGCTAACATGAAGTTTCAAGTAGAGTCAATACGGTCAAGTTCTTTGGTAATATTTGCAATAGTCAATGTATTTGAGAATTGTTTACTGATTCAACAGGTATTTATAGAGTGCCTCTCTTAAATGTGCTAGATGTTAAAGATTCAATAAAGAACAAAATCAATTTGTTCTTGTGGAATTTCGAAACCCATTAATCAAACCCATTGATCAATTACTGAAGTAAATGTAAAATTGAAACTTTGATAATTTCTATGAAACAAACTTTGATAACTTCTTAATAAATATACATTCAATGCTCTACAGGAAATGTACTCATTACCTTACTCATGTAACTGTAACCCCTCTGTGCAGTATCTTTACAATAAAAATACATATTAAAAAATAAATATCATTCAGTGAATAGGTAAACCCCCAAGATTAGCAAGTTCTGTAAATGGCCTCTACTTCATTCTTTTGTTCACTGCATTCCCAACTTTTCCTCAAGGTAAAACAATTCCTTCTTAAACATTGATCTAAAGCTTTTACTAAAAGAATACTAGCCTAATAAGAATCATAATCTTCAGATGTCCCAAGTCCTTGGTTCGTCATTTAATCAGTTGATAAACGTGAGAGAGCTCTCTGAGCCTTGAATATCTTATAGGGTTTTAATGAGGATCAAGCCAGATGAGACATCTCAAATTATTGCAAAAGTTAAATGAACAGATGTAGGTAGTTATTTTAAAAAACAGCTGTGATCTATGGGCAATTTATTACACTCATGTTAGGCTGAGTTATTTTCTTGAGTGTATTATTAATGGTATAAATTTGAGTAATCATTGAACTTCTCTTTCTTATTAGTGAAATATGAAAGAATGATATTTAATTCACAAGCACAGGGAAAATTGTAACATGCTTAGCAATGCATCAAACATGAGTTGGCTAACCAGGAGCCAATATGAGTTTGTTCTTGGCTATTTCTCCAATAGTTTACTGGGTGGCTAGTTCTATTTTCCTTAATCTTGCTTCACTGCCTTGATACATATTATGCATTCTGTTCCAAGTGACTTTATCTTTTCATTACTGTGAATAACTTTCTGCCAATTCTTTAAATTTAAAGTCACTTCCCCCAGATAGGATTATGGTGTCTCCTTGCAATACTTGCTTACTATATCAGTATTTCTTTAATTATCTTCTTTAGAGATTAAGAACATGTCTTACATTTTGTAGCAAGTACCTAGCACATAATACACATATAGTAAAGGAATGTGGGAGGAAAAGCTGTTCCTGAATTAAATATTTGGAATTATAGAAAAATTATTGCTAAAAGATATAATTGCCATCCATCACTTAGGTGTTGAGAATTGAATTATTAGTGCTCTTATCTCTTATACACAGGCAGTTACAAATGCCAAGTGCTTTAATGATTGTCTCTGATAATTTAAAATGACCTCACTAGTATAAAACACAATAGCTTGACTATTGGCTTTTCCATGGGAAAACATGTCTGAATTTCCATGACCATAAAATGATATCCATCTATTTTATATAAGAAGCTTACCAGTCTTGACTTTATGACCTTTGGGTAACCCAGCACTTTCTATTTGTTTAAGAGGACAAAAACCCCATGCTTCAGGAGTGAGCAATTATTCCTTAATGGAGGAAACTCCATTCATATGGAGAGCTTACATGGCTTGTTGAATACTTGGCTGGAATCCTATAAAAGGAGAAATCATTATGTGTTGGTTAATCCCTGTAGCTCTCTGTCAATGTTCTCATCATGTTTTCTGCCAAACACAAAGATAAAGTTTTTGTAGCAACATAAAGATAAGGAACTATTGACCAGGGGCCTACTGGAAATAAATAAAGGGGTGCGGTGAGAGAGCAGGTCTTATGCCCTGGCAGAAGCTGCCACGATGCACATGTAAACAGTCTTGTAGACACAGTAGTACATGGTGAGTAGATTTATTAGCCTTTGGTATTTATGTTGAACTAGAAAGATTATTTTTTTCTCTTCTTACTAATGCCTTATATCTGAAATGAATGTGTAGGTGTAATTTCAAGTTTGATATGTTTCAGGAAGAGGAGGAAAGACAAAGAAGGAGGGATTCAAAATGATTTGACCAGAGGTAGATTTCCCAAGGTCCTGGAAGTCTTTAAAAATTAAAAGAGGGAAGAGGACTAGAATGTGAAGGTGAATGTTCACATACCTGGGTAATTTCGTGACAAAATTCAGCTATAAGCTATAGATAGGCAGGCTTCAAGAAAAACTTGCATTACATAAAGTTTTATTTGTTGCTCCCTACTTTTATACTGAGTCTGTGTTTAATAACTTAAAAAAGTTTGTATTCTTTCTTTATTCTTTATTTTGGACACAAATCTATTTTTATTGCATTCTAAGTGTTGTTCTTGTCTGCTCACCAGTTTTGGGATATTTCCCCAGTAGTTTCCTGGGTTCTAGTTTTGTTTTTCTTTTTTCTTTTTTTTTTGGGTCTGGTCGTGGGGCCTGAACTCTGAGCCTGGGCGCTGTCCCTCAGCTCTTCAGCTCAAGGCTAGTGCTCTACCACTGGAGCAACAGCGCCACTTCCGGCTTTTTTCTTTTTGCTTATGTGGTGCTGAGGAATCGAACCCAGGGCCTCGAACATGCAAGGCAAGCGCTCTACCACTGAGCCACCTTCCCAGCCCCTAGTTTTGTTTTTCTTAATCTTGTTTCCTTGTTTCTATATGTACCATATCCACATTACTGCCCAGCATGGAGGAGAAAGGAGGAAGGGAAAGATGAAGGTATGGTCCCTATCTTGAAGGGCATGCCTAAGAAATTGCATTGACGTTCTATTGGTTTTGATTCATTGATATACTTGCACTGGGATACAAGGGTGATGTAATTTTTTTCCTGAGTTCTTATCTTGGTTAACATAACATGTTATAACAAAATACCATAGGCTTAGTTGTTTAAAAAATGAACATTTGGTTTTCACAGTTCTTGGTCAGCATAGGAAGCTGTAAAAATATCATAGAATTAGTGTTTTTTTAAATAGACATTTGTTTCTCATAGTTCTTGAGTCTGGGAAGAATGTAGAAATTCTTACCTTTATCCTTACAGCAGTATTAAACTATTGGAGGGTTTTATACCTGAGATGACATTATCATACTTCCATTTGGAGAAACTCAATGAGGTAGTCTAAGAAAGAATGAGTAAATTCCAGTGTTCATATGAATGTCTATTAGAGCAATATATTGACTATATAATCAATGCTTATCAGACGAGTAGGATGTTGGACAGCGGGGATCAGAAATAACATTTGTTTCTGGTTTATGTACTTATATAAATGGTGGTGTCATTCAGTACCTAGGAGGATTTGGACAAAAGGTGAAGTTTCAAGGGGGAGACCATGAGCTCATAGGTGGGACTTGAGGCCTGTGAGGTATTCCAATGTAGCTGTCAAGGAGGCAGATGTGTAAGTGATCAGCAGTTTTGAGAGAGGTTTAGTTGATGATACACTAAAATTTGCAGATATTCTAAGACAATGGGAGGTAACAGAGGTCATTCCATGGATGATCCACTGAAAGAAGAATTTCTAGGGAAGAGCTGGGTAAATTAGGATGTGGAGGAAATAGCAAAACCAACTGAAACAGAAAAAGTGTGCTGAGAAACAGGAGGTGAATGAGGACTGTGTGCTGCCGAGGAAGGCCAAGTAGAAAAGTCCAATTCTGGTAGAAAGATAGGATGAGAACTGAAAATGTCCTGTGATTCAGAACAAACAAGTAGCTAATGATGATAGAAAGAGACATTTTTTAAATATATATTTTTATAGTAAAGATACGGTACAGAGGGGTTACAATTACATGAACAAGCTAATGAGTCCATTTCCTATTAAGCATTGTTGCCTCCTCTTTTGTTTTTCTCTACCATCCCTTTCCTCCCCACCTCCCCAACTCCTCCCTCCCTGTCACCTCCTGTAAAGTTGTAAAGTTTGTTTTCAACATTGGGTCTTGTACATCTCATGTTACAATGGGTCATTTCAGCATTTTGTTATTTCCCTTCGCCTCCCCAAATTAGAAAAATATATACAACACACAGGACATTGGAATCAAATTCAGTGACAACAGGGGTTATAACATGGGGGAAGAACATACAAAGAAACAAAAAAATCACATAGTACATTATAAGTACATTAAAAAGAACAACAACAAAGATAAAACCTCTTGTGTCCCTATCTTGGGGTTCATTTCGCTTAGGTTCAGGTTATATGGTCATATGTACATAGCTTTTGACCTAAAAAGACTCATTTTGGATACAGGTAAGCCAGTGGATTGAAAAGTGCTTCAGAAGAGAGGAAAGAGAAACATTGAATTGGTGCTTTAGGAGTAATTTTGGTTTACCATTTATCTTTGAGTTCATGGTTTCATCTTTTCCTTGGCCTAATGTTCACTGCTATTTCTCTTGTTTGCCTCTATTGTTATGAATTTGACTTACATAATTCATTTGAAATTTTGACTTTTAACCACAGATACGTTTATTTTTGAAAGATAAGGCTGGAGGCATGATTCAAGTGGTAGAGTACCTGCCTAGGAAGAGAAAGGCCCTAAAATTGGTTAAATACTTGTAGTAAATTAAAGTTAGATCCTTATATATCACCCTGCATTAGAATCAACTCCAAATGGATCAAAGACCTCGAAGTCAAAGCAGACACCTTGAAAACATTACAGGAAGGAATAGGAGAAACCTTAGGTCTCCTAGGCATAGGCCGAAATTTTCTAAATAGAGACCCAGAAACACAACAAATCAAAGAAAGGTTGGACAAATGGGATTGCATGAAATTGCCAGAGCTTCTGCATGGCAAAGGACATAGCTAGCAAGATCAATAGAAAGCCCACAGATTGGGAGAAGATCTTCACTAGCCATACAACAGACAAGGGTCTTATATCTAAAATATACCTGCAACTCAAAACATTAAATCCCCCAACAACAAATCCTCAAAGAAACAACTGCCCAATAAATAAATGGGCTAAAGACTTAAAGAGAAACTTCTCTGAAGAGGAAAGAGGATGGCCAATAGACATATGTAGAAATGTTCAACTTCTCTAGCCATAAAAAAATGCAAATCAAAATAACATTGAGATTCCACCTCACCCCAGTTAGAATGGCTATAATCAAGAACTCTAATAACAACAGATGCTGGAGGGGATGTTGACAGAAGGGAACCTTACTTCATTGTTGGTTGTGACTGTAATATGAGCACCTTCCTTCCTTCCTTCCTTCCTTCCTTCTTTCCTTCCTTCCTTCCTTCCTTCCTTCCTTCCT
>NW_012267257.1:6781554-6809858 GCF_000151885.1 Dipodomys ordii | reverse complement strand
CTTCCTTCCTTCCTTCCTTCCTTCCTTCCTTCCTTCCTTCCTTTCTTTCTCTCTCTGTCTCTTTCTTTCTGTCTTTCCTGGTCCTGGGGCTTGAACTCAGAGTCTGGGTGCTTTTTCTAAACTCCTTTTTTACTCTACCACTTGAGCCACAGCACTACTTCTGCATTTTTCTGTGATTAATTGGAGATAAGAGTCTTGTGAACTTTCCTGTCTGGACTGGCTTTTAACCAGGATCCTCAGATCTGAGCCTCCTGAATAACTAGGATTAAAGGCACAAGCCACCTGTCCCCGATGTTAACTTTTACTTATATCCCATAGATTCTTAGGTTTGGTCTCTTAATCATGTTTTAAAGCAGTTTAAAGTTGTGATCATGATTGATTTTTTTTCTTTATAGCTGACTGAATATAATAATTCCTCAATCTTGTCTTCAATTTCTGATATTCTCCTTCTGTTTGATTTAGTCCATTAATGATGCTTTCTGCTGAGTTTTTAACTTCCAAAGATTTCCATGTGCTTTTCTTAGAATGTCAATTCCTTCCTCAGTCAATTGTTGAATTTCTTGTCTAAGTCTTAAGTTGCTTCCCTACTTTTGTCATCTGTTGATGTGAACTCTCTTTAAGGTCACTGATTATTTTAAAAACTATACATTTTAGCTCTTTTTCCAACATCTTAACATTTTATTATCTTTATATTTGGTTGTTGAGTTATTACCTTTTGGAGGAGTCATGTTACCAATTTTCATATTTCTTGTATGCTACAATTTGTAAGTACATTAGGACGTATAACTCAGTTTTTTTGTAGGATATCTTTCTTAGCCAGCTTTCTTTTGCAGTTAAGTGTTCTCTACCACTTAGAGGAGATTAGGCAGACAGCAATAAGAATGAGAGGTGCTAATAGTAAGAATAATAGAGTGCTGGGAAAAATGGTAGAGAAGTGGAGGACCTAATCACCCATTACATTATATAAGAATATCTATTACATTGTAAAATGAATTTTATGTTTCTCTTATGGTTCCAAACATCAATATTTCTGAACTTCATCTGGTCTTTGTCTACTGTTTATTCTTACATTCCTGAAACATCATGCTATCAACCTATTCTTGCAGCCATACATCGGATATTTTGTTCCAGATTCATGAGAACATAGCAAAGTGCTGATAACTTTAATCTTTCACATTTTTTTTAAAGCAGTCACTAATTTTTCTTGGAAGTATGTGATCAAATTTCAACTTGGCCATTTATACAAAGTAAATTCTTTCAGAATGGGAAAATTTTGCATGAAGTTTTAAAGAAAACCTCACAGACTATAAATTTCAAAGGAATAATTTAGAGAAGACAAGAGTGTGATCAGGGTCATTTTTCTGCTTCTGTTAGAGTAACCAACTTTTAGGGAAAAGTTCAATATTTTTAGCTACCTAACTGGTTAGAAACACTGGCAATATCTCCCATTTTGTGTGCTTAAGAATCAGAAGGACTCGGGCTGGGAAGGTGGCTCTGTGGTAGAGTGCTTGCCTTGCATGCATGAGACCCTGGGTTCAATTCCTCAGCACCACATAAGCAGAAAAAGCTGGAAGTGGTGCTATGGCTCAGGTGGTAGAGCACTAGCCTTGAGCTGAAGAGCTGAGGGACAGCATCCAGGCCCCACGACCAGCAAAAAAAAAAGTCAGAAGGACTCAACTTCTCAGCTCATTGTTTAAAAGAAAACTGACAAAGGAACAAAAATAGAAAGAGAAGAAAAGAAGATAGACAAATGAATTGTTGAGGAGCAGGAATCCAAAAGCATGGGAAAGCCTTTAGTAGTCTTTTGGTGTTACTTGGAGAAATGGGCTAATATAAAGATGAGGTAAGTTGTCCCTTAGCATGCATAGAGGATTGACTGGTTCCACATCTTGTCAGATATTGACATCTGTGAATTCTCAGAAAGCCATGCAATTTGCATGCGAGGTACAGTCCTCCTCCTTCCACTTTCAGTCATCTCTTGGTCATCACATGGCATTTTTTCAGCTGTACTGGGATTTGAACAGAAGGCCTTAATGTCTGGAAGGGATCTGTGCGTTATTCATGGTACCTAATACACTGCTTCAGGTTGTTCCTCTTCTGCTTCATCTTGGCTAGCTGCTGGCTATGAGTCATCATTTCCCAACTGGAAGAGTAGGCACATTAGTGCACAAATGTTTGAATTATAGGGTCTGTTTTAATGAAATATTTTCCAAATTATGTTCGTAGTTGGGTCCCATAAAGCCAGCTTTACTCACCTTCTACTTCAATATTTGCCATATCTTTTTCAAATATAGGTGCATACAATCCTGGGAGTGATCTTTGCTGAAGAATATGAGCAAGCACATCTTGCCAAAAGCTCCACCACCAACGGTTACCAGTTCCTTCTAGATGGAAGCCATCACTTACATATGGGAGGCAGACACAGAGCCCATGAGGAAGAAATGTACAAAAGACTTTTGACTTTTTCATATGAAAAGGCCCAGACAATGGCACTTCTCCTATTCTGTTCACAAGTTGTAAGGCTGCAGCTGATATTTCAGGAGGAAACCAAGAACTAAGGAGAGAGCCACAGGTGGTTAGTATGAAGTAGAAGAACAAAGGTAAAATGGGAACAGATACAATTTTTTTTTCCTCTGGGTAGTGCTGATCTGCAATTGCTTAAATTCATGGATATGAAACCTGCACATATGAAAGGCCAACTATATAAGCCAAGGCAGTTATAGGAAGCAAACCCCTCAAGTCTCCAGTTATGGTAAGAAGTTCTCTGAGGTCAGGAAGGTAATTGTTATTTCTACTGTGCAGACAAGACAAGGGCATAAAGATATAACTTGTATAAAATCTCAGAGAAAGTAGATCCTAGAACTAGAACAAGAGTTGTAACAATCATATGCTCTTAATTTTCTAGCATAATCATGATTGCAGATTTCTGCTCAATGGTACCCAAGGAACATTTTTTATTTGTGAAACCATGTGTCTCAACTTACTAGAGACCATGTGTTTTGGGTACTAGTGTAGCACAAGTTTCACTATACTTAGCACATTGTCTTCCAGAGGGAGTCTGACAGATTTTGTAACTTTAATGGATATGATTCCATAAGAGGTTTACCAAACTGATAGCTACTGGGGAAGCAAAATTCTCATCATATGATATGATTTACTCTTCAATTATGGGTGACTACTGGGTACCTTATTTGAGACAGAAACTTATATAATATGAATAAGCTCTGTTTGCCAGACAGACATTTGTTTTACTTCAGCAATAAATAAATACCATGAGAAAAAACAAATAATTGATTTTCATGCAGAAAAATAAGGGAAGCATTTTATCTTCTTAACTAAAGTATGGAGCATTTTGTCAGTGTAGATGAAAGGATATTAAGTTTAGTTCTGAGACATAGCAGATAACAGAAAGAGAAACATGTCATGGAATAGTGTCCCCCTACTTATCTTTCAACATTCATTTCTAATTTTGTATTTAGGGACTATCTTGTCTGTTTTTCTTTTTTTTGTGTGTGTGTGTGTCGGTTGTGGGGCTTGAACTCTGGGCTTGGGAGCTGTCCTTGTGCTCTTCAGCTCAAGGCTAGTACTCTACCGCTTGAGCCACAGCGCCACTTCCGGTTTTCTAGTGGTTTATTGGAGATAAGAGTCTCACTGACTTTCCTGCCCGGGCTGGCTTTGAACCACTATCCTCAGATCGCAGCCTCCGGAGTAGCTAGGATTATGGGCGTGAGCCACCGGCACCCGGGTATGTCTTAAAAATAAGAATTTAAGAAGTAGTTACATGTGATTTGGCCACAGAGAACTTCAAAGCTGAACAATACTTGAAGAATAAAATGTGGCTGGAGATAGTAACAAATGCCTGTCATTTCCCATACTCCTGAAGGAGCGTGGGAAGGCTTATGTTTTAGGCCAGCCTGAGCAAGAAGTAAGTCAGACATCTCAGCCAAAACTCTGGATGTGGTCATGACATCTGTAATCCTAGCTACACAGATGGCACAGACAGGGGAGCAGAGTATGTGGTCAATCCTGGACAAAAATGCCAATACACTATCCAAAAATTGCTAAAGCAATGACGTAAGTGGGAGCGATCTTTTTTATTTTTATTTTTTTTATTGTGAAATTACTGTACAGAAGAGTTACAATTACATGGGCAAGATACTGAGTACATTTCTTATCAAGCATTGTTGCCTCCTCTTTGTTTCCCCTTCCCATCCCTTCCCATACTCCTCCCTTCCCCCCACCAGATCCTCCCCCCCCCCCACCAAAGTTGTAAAGTTCGTTTTTCGACATAACAACTTGTACATCTCATTGTTGCAATGGGTCCACCTGTATCCCTAGTTAAACAATTTGTTTTTTCCCTTCCCCTCCACAAATTATACCAACATCAAATACAGTGAAAGCAGGGGTTATACCATGGGGGAGAGACATACAAAGCAACATAGAAATCATCTTATAAATATGATGGAAACAATTGCATGAAAGGAAAAAAAACTTTTTTTCAATGAGTTTATAGTCAAATAATGAAGATAAAATAAACATGTAAAAATTGATAGGTGTCACCGACATTTATTTTTCACTATTTCCTATATTTTATAACATTATTTCTTTTAAGTTCCATAAAATACTGAACATATGTGAACCTCCTTGCTTTTTTTTCTCACTCTGCTCCTTTCCTTAATCTCTCCAAACCTCAAATCCAATATCAGTTTTTCTGGTGCAGCAGGGGCTGTGGTTAGCTGAACTTGAAGAAAGTCTGTCAGTTCTTCCCTCCTCTCCCATCTCCTCCCACCTTTGACTCTCCCTTCCCCTCCCCTCTGGATTGATTGCAGAATAATACATCTTAAGAAGTGACTTGGAAATCAACATTTCCAATGATATTACACAAAAGCATTTTGACACTGTTGCTAGGAATTTGAATCCTGGAATCATATGAAAGATGGAAAGAAGGAGATTAATATTAGTGGGGCCTGACGTGTATAATTTTGGGCTTTTCTTCTAGGAAAAAAGAGAAAGAAAGAAAAAAGAAATCCCCTGGTCTCTTAATTTTCAAACATCAAATACAGTGAAAATGGGGGTTATACCATGGAGGAAGAACATATAAAAGAAACAAAAAAATCACATTATAAATACATTAAAACAACAGCAAGAAGGATAAATTCACTTGTGTCTCTATCTTGGGGTTCATTTCACTTAGCATCATCGTACATGGTCATATGTACATATCTTGTATATACATTTTTCTAATTTGGGGAGGAGAAGGGAAATAACAAAATGCTGAAATAAGGATACAGGTTGACCCATTGTAACAATGAGATGTACAAGACATTGTGCTGAAAACGAATTTTACAACTTGCGGAGTGGGGGGGAAAGAGGCGGGAGGAGTTGGGGAGGGAAGGGATGGTAGGGGAAAAACAAAGGAGGAGGAGGTAACAATGTTCGATAGGAAATGTACTCCTTACCTTACTCATGTAACTGTAACCCCTCTGTACAGTATCTTTATAACAAAAACACACAGAAAAAAATCAGTATTTTGATGTTGGCTTGATTTTATTGAAAGTTGCTGCCTGTGCTTTGCACTGTGTTTAGGAAGAGGGTGTTAGAGGGGAGTAATTACAAGAAACTTCAGGCCTTTTATTCAAACCCAGGAATCTTAAGTGACAGCTGTTTGAGGGACCTGTCATTCAATTATGTGGTTTGAAACCCTGCCAGTGGTTAGAAAACTTGTGGTTCACATGAGTGTGCAGCCACAGGTCCCGCACAGCCTCACCGGTATTAGCATTTCTTTGGAAACCACTATTTGGTTGGCTAGAAGGATGCCAGGCAGACATCATGACCATGATGTTTATTTCTTGAAAGAAACATCACAATGGAAATTGAATCTGTGTTTAGCAAGAAAATGAGTCTTCCAGCATTTAACATGGCAGTTAGAAATGAAATGACCGTGTATGTTGTTAGTCTGCTGAGAAGCTGGATAAAAGGGTAGTAGAAGATGAGACTGAAATTTTATTTTCAATTTTCCTTTCCTTCTCACCCGATCGAGATCTCGTTTCGACTTCAAGTTGGAGGGTTATTATTGTTTCTCTTTCATAAATGGTCTTGCAGGAAGTCACGTAGTATGACAAGAAATAGAAAGCAAAGTACCTTCTAGATTTTGCAAATGAGTAAGGGAGTACACACTGTTCTTAGGCAAGTTATAGGCTGTGCTGGTATGGTTAAGTACAAATAGAGATCAGGAAAGCCTTATAATTAGGAAGTGACCTCCCACAAGTGAGGTTCCTTAAAATGGAAAATGTGAGAGAATGAGCATACCACAGCCTTTTCTGGAGGAGGTAAAGGTAGCCCTACCCTGAGCTCCAGGTTTCGGTCTGCTCCCACCACTTTGGTCAGCCTCTGCTTGTTGGAATTATAACTACCCTATTTATTCGAAGTCCAATATTATTTGTTAAGTTATGAATCCTCCCATTTTCTATGGATACGGTATTGCTTTTTACTTCAAAATGTTATCCCAATGAGGTCTACTTTATAGAATATGTATAATATATGATATATATAATACATCAAATATCACATATAATACTTAATACATTATCTGATGTGAACCATATGTAGTAGATCATATATTATATATAATTTTAAGAATCTTTAGAATATTATGCTCACCTTTTGAAGATACACTGTTAACATCTTTAAAATCCATTTATAGATGTTAACGAAGATATTACCTCTTAGACCTGACAATAGACTAGTAGAATTTTTGACTTAAAATTTTATGCAATTGCAATTTAAACAAACCCACTTGGTGAGTGTTGGGATAACATCCAATAGAAATACTTACATATAAAAAGATAAAACATGGTTAACCTACCCTTATGTTTTATGTCCATCCTTGATGTCATCCAAATTACCTATCATCAGAATAATGTTGCTTTTACTTTAAATTTGCTGGTCAAGTGGGAAGCCTTCCTTATCAATACCTGTCCTTGCACTATGAATTAAAGAGGAGTCTATTTTCTAAGAACAAAGGACATCCCCATTCAAAACCTTGCCCCCTCTAACCCTAACCTGATATCCATTTGCCTTTAAACTTTCCACAGTAGATCATCCCTCAGACTCACAGAAGCTTCTCCTCTCTCCGCTCCACATTTATCAGCAGGAGAAAAGCAAACAGCGCCACTTCACAGGTACACAGTGTCTCCACACCTATTACAGTGCAGGCCAGTGGTGACCTCACCCTGGCCCAAACCACCCAGGAGTACCCTTTGATGTTCCTGGAGCCTCATGTTTTAATACAGTCTAAACATCCCACGTTTGAACTGCAAAAGTCCCATTTCCAACCATATTAGAAGTGTTATCAAAGACGATCACATTTTAACAGTCCTTCATCCTGAGTCAGGACAACAGGCAAGAAGAAGCATGGTGAGACCATGTTTCTCCCTTGGTTTTTAATGCCCCTCTTGATTGGCATTCCATTCTTTCTTCCCCACACTTATCCACATGCCACATGTCTGTCACCAGAGAGTCACAGGATAGTCTGGTTCTGGGAACACAAGGAGCCTGTAGGGAAAAAGAACCCACTTCTTTCTACAAATTAACAAAAACACTCCACCAGACATCATTCTTCACTGGCTGTTCCCAGCAGAGTGGGTGACATTCATAGTTGAGGTTAGGTACTTGGTAGATTTATAGCACTTGGGAGGCTTGTCACTAGAGCATGGTTGTTAGCAAGTGGGCCAAGGAAGCCAGGAGTTCAAAATTCCATTGTCCAAGCGTCAAGCTGGTGATTACTAGAGCAGGAAGCAAGTTTCACAGTGAGGTTGCACAAGAACTTTGCAGAGAAGGATATTCTTGGTAAAAGAACCACATTATAAATGGAAAAAAACCCCTCAAGGAACCAATTGTGTCAGATATAGGATAGTGTTGAAAAGTCCTGATGAGCTACCTTTCATTATGATGCACACATATTCATCTACATGAGAATACATCTTATGTTAAGAAACTTAAGAAAGTTTAGTTTTGCTTATGAACTCATAATAACAACGCAGATTTCCTGTGTGCTCTCTACCCTTCTAAGCACCTAGTAAATTTAATTTGTTTAGGACGCATAATGACCCTATGAGACACATACTGTTATTCCAATGTTGAGATGGGACAGCTGAGGTAGAGAGAAAGTCAAGTAATTCAAGGTCAGCCAACTAGGAAGAGGCAGTGGTTAGCTCCAAAGATTCGCTATTAGTTGCGGAGTCCCTGTCCTGAATCCTTAAATGATATGTTCAGCTGTTCTTGACTAAGGAAATCAGATATACAATTTTTGTGTTCCTTACCAGTTTGAAAATGAAATTCTTATATTAGTTTTTCTTTAAGGAAAAAAAACAGCTCTGTTGATTTCTTTTTTATCATTTTATAAATTCAGTGACAGGCATATCCCACTGATTAGCTTCTGTGCTTTCCTGTCAGGTTGATGAGGGAGAAAATTTTACAAAAAAACATCAATGAAATAGTATCTTTTTTTTATACTTCCCTGGAGTGAAAAAGTCTGTGTAACTTTCTTGACATTATTTTCTTTTAAAAAATGTTCAAGATTTTTTTTTTTTAACCAAACCATCAAACTCATAAAAGTAAAACGAACTTTGGGCTTGAAATTTTGGCCCATTTGGTTAATCTCTCAGGAGTGTTGAAAACAGGGCTTTAATTAGCAATTTTATCAGTTAACCCAGTCACTCAGCTCCAGCTCTTATCTGAATCCTTGGTAGTGCAAGCACTTAGGGACATCAGAAAAAGGCCGACTCATCAGTGTGACAGTTGAGAGAACTTCTGTTGGAAGGGGGAAAAAGATCTCAACAGTGGACAGTATTAAATGGAATCTGATACCAATCCAAAAGAAATTATCTCACTGAAGGACCCAGAGTAGGCCTGGGTTTCTCTTTTATTTCTCTGTAATCCTCTACGGTATGTCACCTTTGTGAGATGAGACAGTAGTTTTGAGTCATGTGAAGATAAGACCTAAACCAAGCAGCATTTCTGAATCCGTTTGTCGCTGAGTTCAACTAATGCTGGAATGGTCTCTCACTATTCAAAGCCAAACAGGAGTGTGGAAAAATAGTATGACATGCAAAGTTCTGTGTCCTGCTACAAGTACGAAAATCCTGACAATATTCAATTTTAAAATTTTCCTTCTGCTTTGAGTAACCTTTTTTTTTTAAAAAATTACCTTTGTTTTTTCCCCTGGATTTGGGCTATATTAAAATGTCCTACTACCTGGAAATAAACCTCTGCTTCTTCAGAATCAAGAATATTCTGGAAAAAAAATCCCCAATTTCGTTATCTTAGCATGGGCCACTATGTAAGAAACAGAGGGGGAAAAGAAACTCTCCATAAGGGATACATTGAAGCCAGGAGATATTTATGCTTGCCTAAGCAGTTCTGATGATTTGATAGTTGAAATGTTTATGCTTTTGTTCACTTAGATAATGTACTTAGGACATCTATTTTAAACAATAGATAATCGTAGTGGTGTACTGAGGGGGCTGACATAGTTGTAGTTTGTATCTGAGAATTATTCAAACAAACTTGGATTGGTCCTAGCATAGAGTGACTATTTTTGGCAAGACAATCCTTAATGTTTTGTGCTAAAAAAGATAGTGTTTAATATTTGTTATACAACTACAGAAGAACACATTTTCCTTCACAAGTAGAAGGGTAGTATTCTAGTTTAAGGGAAAATTGTTTTGTATTTTTCCTTTTTCTAAGTTTAAAAATAAAAATTGGTTTATGACTTCACTTCATTTTTTTCTTCTTTTATAGTCTTTTTTCCCTCTCTCTTATTGTTTGGTCTAATTTCAAAGTAGCTAAAAGTGCCAAAATCAAAGACCAGGTTAGATTTTCTTTGAAGGATATTGAATGTCATGGCCATTATTCTAGTAATAAGAGGTTTGTTTAGCTGCTTTGATTTCCACAAGTTTGATAGCCCCTTTTCTCAATGAGGGAAAAAGGATCTTGTGTAAAGTTTTCTCACAAGAAAAAAAAAGCAAAATATCATGCCAATCTTTGAAATTGTGGCAAGCTGGAAACATTTCAGCTTTTCCTTATTTATTGAGATATAGGGAGTTATGAGCAAATAAAAATATAGAATTCAGCCTAATAGCCTTTATTAGGCTTGTATTTTCTACAGATAAACTGTATAAGATTTGAATCTTACATGATGCTAGTTATAATAATGGGACACTGGGCAATAAAACGGCTGGCTTTTCATGGTGCTGAGGTTTAGAATTTAAAGATAACAACAACCACATGCACATATGACTATATACTTAGACATTATAGTTGTCAGATATAACTGAGTTGAGTTTCAAGCATCTTTCTCACTGACCACCTCCTAATTTCCTTGTTCATACCCTCTGATACCCAGACTCCTACTTGCAACTCTGCCTGGGATTTGTAGAGGGCTGATGGGATTTATAGAGGGCTGACTCATCCACTTTCATTGGCTCTTCCTCCACTGCTGTTACCCTTTGTCTCATTATATGGCTTAAGTTTTTTACCATTATAATCATTCACCAGCATGCACAGTCAACTCCTTGTCCTTTCTCACTGTGTTTTGCTAACTTCTGCCAGTTCTGATCCTGTGAACATGGCTGGAATAATATACATAAACAAAGTAACTGGTTTGTTTGAAATTTGTGACCACTGAACCTCTGAGTGAGTCCTTGACAACCACAATGCTTTCACACTTTCCTGGCCTGTTTGCTAGGCCCCATTCAGAGTGGAATCAGTAGTTATTAATTAGAGTGATTGGGTGCCTCAGGGGACATTTGGCACTGTCTATGTGGATAGACATGAAAATTGCTGCTAAACATCCAATCATACAGGAACAGCCAGAGTATCAAAGAATTAATGTTTCCCAAGATTAAACATCCCTGCTGGGCCCTGAGCCACTTGCTGGGTGCTGGTGGTTCCTCACTACTCAGGTAGCTGAGTTCCAGATGACTGGATTTAAAGCCAACCTGAGGAGAAAAAGTTCATCAGACTCCATCTGCAAAATAGACAGCAAAAAGCTAAACTGGACGCATGACTCAAGTGGTAGAGAGACAGTTGAACCAACAACCAAGTAAGCATACTTCCATGTTCAAATCCTAGTACTCATTTGTCTTTAATTTTTCCCCCCCAGTCCTAGGGCTTGAACTCTGGGCCTTGATGTCCATTGAGCTTGTTTTGCTCAAGGCCAATGCTTTACTACTTGAGCCACGCTGTTACTTCTGGCTTTTTTGAGTAGTTTATTGAAGATAAAGAGTCTCATGGACTTTCCTTCCAGGGTTGGCTTCGAACCACAATCCTCATATCTCTGCCTCCTGAGTAGCTAGGATTACAGGCATGAGCCACTGGCGCCCGGCTTCTCACATGTCTTTAAACTTCAAACTCTATCTGTATATTTTACCTAATGATATTCCTTCCTTTTCTAACTGAGAAAGAAAAAGTGACTGAAAGGGACTCTCGTGCAAGGTCTCATTTGCATGTCTCCCACCTTTCTGTCTGTAGAGGCCAACTCCACAAAGGACTGAGCTCTGCTATGGGATGCTGAATATGTAAATTTGCCCATTTGGCCTTGCTAGGTAGAATGGCAGCCTCTAAACCTGAATTTCTGATCATACAGTAGGATAGTGAACCAGACTAAGCATGTCTAAATGGAAACATAGTGATGTGATATGCCAGCGTCTTTAGCCTCCCATTGGTTATGGTTGCTTCTAGTACAAGGGATATCTATAGCTGTGGATTGGGACTTCAAGCTTCCAGCAGACTTGTTTCTGTGTAACTCCAAATCTGAGGCTCATGGGGATACGGGGCAACATGCAATGGCAACATGTCCCACACACCACAGTTGCTCCATGAAACTTGTATTTGTGAAGGAGAAAAGCTGTGAAATGGAACAGGGGAAATCAGAGTTCTTCATGGGATCAAAAGAGTACACATCAGGTGGCAGATCTGAGCTCCCTTGAGGAAGAGCGGCATTGTGGCACCAGGATTGCTGTGGGAGGCTTTATAATATAATCAAACTAAATTACATGTAGGCATTTATTTAACCCTAATATGGGGCACCTAACATTTTTGTGTATAAAGCATATATCTTAACTGTGCTGAGAGCATTAGCAAGTGCATGGTAGATTAAGCAGCATAGTCCACAAGACAGAAAAGGTCTTAGATGAGATATGTGGCTGGGACAAACTGAATTTGCTTTTAATGAGGAGTATCTTCTGGAGGCAAAGGGTTTATTAGATAGAGTAAGCCGATTTGGGGGAGTTCTCTTCCAGGAGGAAGGCAAAGGATAGAAAGCGTCCAGAAGGATGATGAAACTGTATAAAGTAGGTCCAGATAACTCAATAAATAATGCTAGATGCTTCTTGAACCTGGTGCTGGAAAAGGAGCCGATATTGACCCAATAGACCCTCTAAAGCATTTGAAAAGATATGCATTATAAGGTTGTAATTTACTTATTTAGCAGATTCTGCTCAGAACTTAAAGAATGGCTCTATAATTTTTACTGGTTTGTTCTGTAATGAATTTAAAATGTACCATGGCTGTATTAAAATATACTTTACAATATGACATATTAGTAAGTTTGGTAAACTGGTAAGATTAAGTGTCAGTAATACTTATATTGATCAATTGTATTAAAAAGTTAAGCCAATGCCTTGTCAGGGTATAATACTTACAGAAAATGACTGAATTGAGAATTGCTAGATCTAGATAAAGTAAAGCTCATTTCTATGCTACATAGTTTCACAATAACAAATCAAAAGTTATGATTAGCACTAGATCAAGAGGGAAAAGAACAACTAATTAGTGCAGATATATATATATATATATATATATATATATATATATATATATATATATATATATACACACACACACACACACACATATCATTGTTTTATAGGCCAAATAGCTATTTCTTATAATCTAGGGCCATCCACACTCCTAACTACTCAGGAGGCTGAGATTTGAGGAATGTGGTTCAAAGCCAGCTTGGGTAGGAAAGGCTGTGAGACTCTTATCTCCAAAAACTTGTCTTCCAGAAAACTGGAAATGGTGGTGTGGCTCAATTGGTAGAGTGCTCACCTTGAGCTGAAGAGCTGAGGGACAGCGCTCAGGCCCAGAGTTTAAGCCCCATGACTGACAAAAAAGACAAAAAACATTTTCATTTTGTACTTTTAATGTATCTATTTTATAAGTGCTCCACCAAATGTAAATGCTCCGACAGACCTAATTATTTTGCTATAGTGGATCTGTCTCAAAGATGAGCATGCTGACTGTAGGATAATGGGAAAGATATTTGGTCTTTGTCTCCACTTCTGATGTATAACTTGAAAAACAGGAATTTCCAGAGTGATCAGGGTGATGGGAATTTGTTTTCCTTATTAATGTGTTTCTGTCTAAAGGGCCACTTGAAAATTTGAGGATGGGAACTGGTTAACAACTTGGACCCAACAATTCCCCTAACTCAAGCTCTGGGAAGAAAAAAGGCCATTACCAATGATCACAACTATGTCTATGTAATGAAGTCTCCATAAAAACTCTTAAATGATAGGGTTTAGGAATTTCTGAATTGGCAAATGGACCCAAGTGCCAGAAGGCTGAGACATGCTAATTCCACAGGGACAGAAGTTCCTGCATTTGAGATCCTATTGGACCTCATTCGATTTTCATCTGAATGCTCATTTGTATTCTTCATGATAAACTGTAATGGTAAGTATAGCATTTTCAGAGTCCCCTGGGCATTGTTGAAGATTTATTTTGAAGGGGAAGAGGAGAGTATGGTGGGAACATTTGACTTTTTAGCTAAGTTGGACTGAAATGAGAGTGGACAGGGGACATCTGAAGTGTGGGCAGTCCTCTGGAGTTGAGCTCTAAAATCAGTGCATTCTGATACTAGATCTGAGTACTGTCAGATTTAATTGGACTATAGGACTTGCAATAGGCATGAGAGAGGAGTTAAACGAGAGGGGGGAAGAGGGAGAGGGAGAGAGAGAGGGAGAGAGAGAGAGGGAGGGGGAGAGAAGGAGAGAGAGAGAGAGAGAGAGAGAGAGAGAGAGAGAGAGAGAGAGAGAGAGGTGGAGAGTTGACTGGTATGGGAGAAAACTGTTCATTGTGTTTGGCCAGCCTCAAGCTGAGTGTTCCTAAGTCCCTGTCTATATTCACTCCTAATTAGAGATTCCCATCCTGTCTTTTAATATCATCTATGTTTTCAAGGTTTAGGCTACTAGTCTGAATTTCATCTTCATTTCAAGACTCTTTTTTGTAATTAATTTATAATTTTTTATTGTAAAAATACTGTACAGAGTGGTTACAGTTACTTGAGCAAGGTAATGAGTACATTTACTATCAAGCATTGTTATCCAGATGTGTTCTGTACATATCCACTTGGATTCCAGTAGGTATCTCAGAAACCATGTGTGAAATGAAATGAAACTCACATTCTTTCTTCTTTAAACATCTGGTTTCATAGTTTCAATAAATGGTAATTCCTTCCAGCTGCAATAGCCCCATACCTTTGCATTGTGTCTCTCTTCTTTTCCCTTGTCTCACATCCCACATCCAATCTGTCAAAGAATACAGTGACTTCTATTTTTAAAACACCAGAAATTAATGAATTTTCTGTATGCTTTCTGCTAGCATGTGGATTAAGCTACTATTATGGTCCACCTGGAACATTGCAAAAAGTACATATAGATCTCATTCTTTTCACTCTTGCCATACTATTGCTAATTTTTCAATGCTTCCCACTAATTCAAGTAAAAACCCCAAGTTTTATAAGGCTTTAGATGGTCTAGATGGGGTGTGACCTACCAATCTATCACACAGTCATCTACCCCACCCCTACCTTTTGGTTGCTTTTTACTTTCTTCTGCCTGTAGTTGTGATTCTCACTGATATTACAATAGCTCCTATCTCATCTAATTTTGCCAAAATTGATCATACTTGGGATATCCTAAAGTTGCAGCTATAACCAACTGCTCATTCTTTGTCATTTTTGTGCTGTTTTTCTTTAGATCATTTATCTCTAGATGTTAAAGCATATGTTTTATTGTTTAAACATCTGTTTTTAAATAATCATATACGTTTCAAAAATGCCAGAATTCTTTTTTTTTTTTTGGGTCCGGTTGTGGGGCCTGAACTCTGGGCCTGGGTGCTGTCCTTCAGCTCTTCAGCTCAAGGCTAGCGCTCTACCACTTGAGCCACAGTGCCACTTCCAGCCTTTTTCTTTTTGCTTATGTGGTGCTGAGGAATCGAACCCAGGGTCTCAGGCATGCAAGGCATGCGTTCTACCACTGAACCACCTTCCCAGCCCCAATGCCAGAATTCTTTTGGTATGTTTTTTCCCTTATTGTGTAGTTAGTACCTAAAGAAGGGCACAGAGTATGTAAGAAAAATAATAAATAAAAAGCTGTTAACTGGATATCATGTAAACTATTCAGAGACATAAAATATAGATTTTTTAAAATATAGATTTTTTTTAATGAAAGAGTTCTAGGTGATAGTACTGAGATAATGTTTTGGAGAAAATCATGGTGACTAGCTGTTGACTAGTTTCTTTTCTAAGTCCTAGATTAGTTTTTTATCTCTCTCTCTCTCTCTCTCTCTCTCTCTATATATATATATAATTACATATTTATCATATTTCTTGTAATGTGGGTTTGTTATTTTTAGAAATAGTAAACAGGGCTCAGAAAAGTAGAAGGAACATTTTACAATCACATGGTTAGTAAGTGGAAAATGATATATTTCAAAGCCAATTCTGATTCTAAATGTCCTATTACTAAAATGTTATACTTTTAATAAAAAGGCTAGAACTGTGAGGAGACACTGAGAGGGGTTATTTGTGCAAAGATTCCCTTTCTCTATATCTATGAGGGTGTCAGGGTGGCCGAGTGGTCTAAGGCGCCAGACTCAAGGCTCTCTCTATATCTATGGCACAATACTTCTTATCACAGGTCTTTTTCTGCTGTCATTCCAGTGTTGGAGTTTTAACTCTAGCTTGGCTCTTTTATTCATGAATGAAACTCTAGTACTTGAACCATGACTGTAGTTCTTGCTTTTTGCTGGATAATTGGAGATAAAAAGTCTCAAATTTCTCTGCGCATGCTAGCTATGAACCTTGATCCTCAGGTTTCAGCCTCTTGAGTATCTATGATTATACATGTGAGCCACTGGGGCCAGTTTACTAGTCCCTTGATAACAGGATAAGAATCCTTCCTTCCTTCCTTCCTTCCTTCCTTCCTTCCTTCCCTTCCTCCCTCCTTCATGCCCTCCCTCCCTCCTTTCTTCCCTCCATCCCTCCTTTCTTCCCTCCCCGCTCCTTCCTTCCTTCCTTCCTTCTTGCTCCCTTGCTTGCTTTTTCTTTTTTACTAAACTGGAGTGAAAGGGTATCTAAGTGTGGTTTTGATGGTTAGTCCTGTTGAAAGTTTTATATACTTGCTGGTCATTCGTATATCTTCTTTTGAGAAATGTCAATTTAGGTCTACTATCTACATGTTTACCCAGATTTTTTTTTATTTTGCCATCAAGTGGTTTGAGTCTATGCTAACCACTTGTTATAGATGCATACTTTACCACTATGTTACTCTATTTGGTATATATGTTTTATTTTTCTGATTAGCATATATTAATTGTGCAAAGGGCTTTCATTGTTATATATCTATTCATTCAAACAGTGTACTTTGATCAAATTCATCCCTTCCATTACTCTTTCTCAACTTCCTCTTCTAGTTTCAAACAATTTTGGATGTTTTTTATTTCATATATTTCATAAAGTACTTTGATCACATTTACTCCTCTCTTTATCCTATCCTTTCAACCTCCTCCTTCTACTGGTTCACATCCCTAAACAGCCCCCATTTCAGCCTCAGTATTCTTTTTAAATGTCTAGATTCTCTACATGGGTAAAATATGATGTTTATCTTTCTCAATGTGGCTTCCTTTGCTCAACATGATCCTAAGATCCATTAATTTTCCTGTCAGCAACATAATTAAATCTTTTTTATGTCTGAATAATACTCAATTGTGTGTATACACTGCCTTAAAAATCCCTTTATCACTTGAGAGATGCCTGGGCTGATTCCATAGTTGGGCTATTGTGAATAGTGCTGTTTAAAATCTGGGGTGTACAGGTGTCTTTATGGTGTGCTGGCTTACAAAAATATGTCCAGGACTCCGATAGCAGGATCATATGGTAGTTCTATTTTCATTTTTTTGAAGAACCTCCCTCCTGATTTCCACAATGGCTCACTTAATTTACACCCCTGCCAATCAATCCTCACTGACATTTGTTGTTTATTTTCTTGGTAATTGCCATTCTGACTGGCTGAGCTTGAATCTTAATGTTATTTCAGTTTACATTATCTTTATGGTTCAGGATGTTGAATCTTCATGTAATTATTGGTCATTTGTACTTCTTTTGAAAACTGTACATTTTTTCATTTATTAGTTGTATTATTTTCTTTTCTGGTGTTAACCAATTAATAGTGGAATATATTATATTTGACTTTACCACAATCAGTTTTGGGCATACACTTAAATCATTTTGAACACAAATAGAAGGGCACAAAATGGTTAATGATTTGATACCAGTGTCTGATTATTTACCATTGGTTTTTATTTTGTAACATTTTAAAGAACATTTATTAACTTTCACAGGATACATTTACATGGGTTGTAAGAAAGGTTTATCATATGGAACAAACTGAAATGAGGATATTAACTTGTATTAGGTTGAACAGCACAAAACCAGTCATCCGTTACTCTACCGTTGACAGGGTAGGCCAACAAAATACTATGATGAACAATTGGGTCCTTTCCATCCTACATTGCTTGGGAGTTTTTTTTTTCCTCTTATGATATTGGACCATTCCACACTGTGGAAATTTATTATCCATAACCCATAATAAATAGTGATAATAAGAAAATAGTTCATTGCACGTCACAGAAGTTTCAAATGGCATTTAATGCATGATATAGAAACATATTCTTTGATCGATTAACAGATAATATTTCTAAACATTCTTGAGTGTTACTCTTTCTTATCAGTTAGGTGGGACTCTCTTGGAAAGCAGACACAATGCCTATTTGTATTAGTCTATGTTGGTGTGTGCGTGGATAAAACACTTTTAGTCTTTTTATGCCATTGATAGGGCTTGCATGATTAAATCCATAACAATTTATTAAAGGCAAGTAGAAAGATTTCTGTGTTGAAAAGTAGAAGATCTGGCTTCTAGTTAAGATTGGAAAGTAACTGGATTGCTAAAGGGTCTATTGACACAATGGCAGTTACTAATTCATTTTTGTATGATTTTCGCAAGCAATTTCTCCTTCTGTCCATTTAAAAAGTAAGGAAAATAATACTAGTAACATCTGTTTCTCTGGCATTTCTTTGACTACCAAGTTTTTCTTTGATTTTACTTAAGAATATAAAAGACATATAGAAAATATCCTTTTATAAAATAATATTTTACAGTACTAAATCCTGATTTGTATTTTTTCTAGATCCATTCTTTTATATAATAATAATAATTATTATATAATAATAATAATTATTATTATTGTTATTATTTTGGTTGGTTGTGGGGCTTGAACTCTTCATCTCAAGGCTAGTGCTCTACCACTTGAGCCACAGCACTACGTTCTAGATCCATTCTTTTAGTCTTCTCCATTTTATTATCTAAGGGACTGAGATAGATAGACTATTTATGGTAACAAAGATTCCCTTAACCTAGAAATTAACTCAGCTGAAATTCAGATATGAAAAGGGATGGTGGGAGGAAAGAGAATTTGGGCATATTTGTTCCACAACTTCTCTACAAGTTAATTAGTGGCTATTTTCCTTTACTACAGGTTTAGTAGGCCTCCTGGACAAAAACTGTGTTTTTAAAGTTTTTTTTTTTGTAAAAATAGTGTACAGAGGAATTACAGTTACATGAGTAAGGTAAAGAGTACATTTCCTATTGAGCATTGTTACCTCCTCCTTTGTTTTTCCCTTACCATCTCTTCCCTCCCGACCTCCCCACCTCCCCTCCCCCAAATTGTAAAGTTCATATTCTAAATTGTGTCTTGCACATTTCATTGTTACAATGGGTCAACCTGTATCCTTGTTTCAACATTTTAAAAACTGTGTTCTCTTTCTAAGTTTATTTGATTTTATATTTTGGCCTGTCCTGGGGCTTGAACTCAGGGCCTGGTCACTATTTCTGAGCTTTTGTGCTCTACCACTTTTAGTGATAGCTCCATTTGGAACTTAATGGGCAATTAGAGTCTTAAGGACTTTCCTACCTCCTCTGGCTTTAAACCTTGATCTCAGCTTCCTGAGGAGCTAGGGTTACAGGTATAAGCCACTGGCACCTAGCTTTCATAAATTTTTTTTTGGGGGGGTCTGGTCGTGGGGCCTGAACTCTGGGCCTGGGCGCTGTCCTTCAGCTCTTCAGTTCAAGGCTAGCACTCTACCACTTGAGCCACAGTGCCACTTCCGGCTTTTTTCTTTTTGCTTATGTGGTGCTGAGGAATCAAACCCAGGGCCTCATGCATGCAAGGCAAGCACTCTACCACTGAGCCACCTTCCCAGCCCCTCATAAATTCTTATAGTGGCTTTTTTTCCTTGCCACTTCATGCTTAAGGATGGTAGTAGTCTCAGGGTTTGTTAACTTCTAGGTGTATATTTTTGGAGATGGGATGGAGAATTCCTTAGATATTGAGAAAAGCCTTGGACCTAAGCAGATTTTATTTTTATTAATTAAAAAATTATATTTAAGTATTTTTATTACTTCTGTGGTTGCCTTTAACACTGCCAATATCTTTATAAATAAATGGTCCCTTTTTTAAATTTAGATCAATCATCCTGTTAAGTACGTCATCTGTATCCTGTTGGGGCTCAGATCTATATCCAATCTAAAGATATTATGTTTCACTGTTACACATAACATATAACACTAAATAAAGTGATCATGGCTAATCTATAAGCCATAACAAGAAGAACTTCATCAGAGATGAAAGAATCTTCATATTTTTTTATGACTATTGTGGAGGGGTAACATGTGCTAAGCCGATATGCAGGAAATGAAACAAAATTTCTGACAATTACAAACACTGAAGAAATTTAGATGCAAATTATTTACAAGTTGAGAACTGTTGTCCATTGCCCAGTACTATTAGACTCTGTACATGCAACCATGAGCCTGGCCAGCTCCTACACAGAAGGCTTGCCAATTCTTTCCTGCTTGGATGACTTTTGGTCAGCTTCAAAGAAGTATTGTTATCTCTTTGGAGATTTCACCTTTCTTCACAATGGTTGTCTGAGGTGATACAGGAGTTCAATATATAATTAGGTTGACACCACATCCCAGTTTGACTAAGTCAGTTTTAGTTTAATTAAGTACCAGTTTAATTATTCGTCCCCTTATACTTTTAAAAGATTCCTAGTTTGGATGATGTCTTAGTTTATTTTTTGGTTGTTAATAACACCATAATGCATTTATAAAGGAAGGAAGAAGGTTTTTTTTCCTTCCTGGTACTAGTCCAATAGTGAACTGGCACAGGTGGTGATGGCCTATTTGTTGTCAAAGTTCATCACACGGTGAGAAACAAGCTATCAGAGATATATAGCTAAACTAGCTTTTGCAGCATGACCCATTAACTCATGAATGGGTTGCATAAATGGGTTAATCTGTTAATGAGGGAAGAGTCCCAATCACCTTTTAATGGCTTCTTGTCATCCTACCTCTTCATATCTCATAGTAAGGATTAAATTTTAACATCATTTTCAGGAGAAGTAAACCATACTCAACCTACAGCAGATAAGAAGATATGTCTCTCTTTCTATTCATTACTGTTTGTGGAGTTCTTGGTATATGAGGTAGGTTCAACCTAGCTTATAGTTTCAAATACCTGGCTGTGGTTTGTTTCTGTGTTTGGTTATCAAAGCATGGTAGAGTTAATTCTTTGCTTATTTAACTTGATAGGCCCAGTTTAGCATTTAATTGCAGGTTGAAGGTATTTTCTTTACAGTTATTTTAATCTTACTAAAATTCTGCAATTCTTCCTAAAGCAGTAAAATTCTTTTTTCTTAACTACAAGCTATTGTGTGATAGTTTGAATGGCATACATATTCTTCTACTTGTAAAATTCATTCTTCTTTTCTCTTTTTGTCTTTTTGGTCTCATCAGGTTCTCTGATTTTAAAGCATTTTCAGATTTGTTTGTGTATTACAAAGAATTTCAGTTTCATAGTCTCGAATTCCTTGTGCTTTAAATCCACATTTTATGTTACTATTAAAATCCCTTTATGATACATACTTTGTTATGTAAACACTCATAAAATTAAAGCTCACCTTACACTATAATTTTGTCAACTCTGGAAGATGGTAGTATGTTAATGTATGAAGAGTTTTCTGCATGACAGACCATTAAAGAGCTCTGAAATATGAAATCATAGGCAGAATTTTATCTTTTGCAGTCCTAAGGGAAATAGAGTTCATGGAAGTTAAATAATCTGATAAAGGCATTGACTTTCCTCTCTAGCTAATAGTATCCATTAAATAGCCATCTACTCAAGAAGCATATCATTAATAAAAATTTTTTTAGATGGTGATTAAACACTAAAATATCAGCTGCCATCACTCATTTCGGTTTGTTTGGATTTTAAAAAATAGTTTGATTCACTGGGATATTCATATTGTCATTTACATATGTATTTACTTATTCAGTCAAGATGTACTAATTGAGACCATACTATATGTTGGGCAGTGGTTTAGGGAGTGGCAATAAGATGGCAAATGAGAAAGATACACTCATTACTTTCAAGATGATCAGAGCATCATGGAAAACAAAGAAGTCCCCAATGAATAATATGATGATAGAGGTATAGATGTACAAGCTATCTATAATTGAGATCCAGGTTTCCAAGGTTTCTCCTTGAGAAAAGTGAAACCTAATTTGGATCTGAGAAATGATAATGAGTTACAAAGGGCAGAAGTAGGGGGGGTATGGGAAAATGAAAAATGCAGGAAGCATTAAAGGAAGATTTGATAGTATGTATAGATTCATTACTCAGAGAAAAACAGGACACATTCAGGGACTGAAAAGTAGAATGTAAGAGGTGAAGAGAGCTAAGAATGGTTCTCAGTCAACGCACACACTTGGCTTAATGATGAGGGTAATAGGGAAATATAAATAATCTGTTACCCAGAACTACCTGAGATCTGACCAAACCTCCTGGGATACAGTTCTTCAATTTACCAATATATTTTCCAGGGCTTGAGAAAATAGAACATGAGTTTTTGCCCACCAGGACCTCCCCTCCCTCCCTAGAGATGGTCTTCTTCTAACTCCTACTTTTCTTAATTTTCATAGTTGGGAAATGCCTTCCTCTGGCCCTGATCTTCCGCAGCAATATTGACCTTTTTTTTATTGTCTTATGTTTCTGATTTATCTGAGTTTCCTGCTAGAAAGCATCTTAAGGATACAGGTTTGTCTTCTGATGGCAAGCATTTAGGAACGATTACAATTTTGTTTGGTTTATATTCATCTCCAACAAACCTATTGTAGGTTGGAAGTATTCATCCTCATGAAGTCAGGCTGCTAGAATCTTTTTTTTTTGGTCGTGGGGCTTGAACTCTGGGCCTGGGCGCTGTCCCTCAGCTCTTCAGCTCAAGGCTAGCACTCTGCCACTTGAGCCACAGCCCCACTTCCTGTTTTCTTGTGGTTGAGTGGAGATAAGAGTTTCACAGAGTTTCCTGCAGGGCTGGCTTTGAACCGCCATCCTCAGATCTCAGCCTCCTGAGTTGCTAGGATTACAGGCGTGAGCCACCGGTGCCTGGCTGCTAGAATCTTTGTCTTCTTTTTCTCTATTCTCAGGGCAATGGGGTATCATCAGTGGTAGATAGGGAGCGAAAGTGAATATTAGGTCTTAACAATGTCAGAGGAGAAAAGGCAAACAGCACAGTAACACTGTCAGTGAAAGCAGCAGCAGCAGCAGCAGCACTTCGGAGTCACAAAGACTTGATACATTTCCATCTAGAATTGGAGTAGAGGAAAAATGGATTCAAAGTACAGATGATGAAAGGGTGGTAGATAGACCACTAGACCAAGTCAGGAGACTCATAGATAGATTTTGGAGGAAATAGAAAGATGGGACTTAGAATTAAAAACAATTCGTGCCAGTACTGGGGCTTGAACCCAGGGCCTCAACTTTGCGCTTGGCTGTTTTTGCTCAAAGCTGGTGCTCAATCAATTGAGGCCACGGAAATATTTTTGTAAGGCTGACTTCACACTCCAAGTTTTACTGCAGGCCGGTGTACACGTAAATGATCTACATTGTATTCCATTTGTTTCTTCCAGTGGAAGCATCCAACTCTATGGAACTTTTGAAGTGCTTTCCCTGCTGTCATAAGGAGTGGGAAAATAGTATCCATATGATTGTAGAATCCTATCTCTAGCTCGCATTTGGTATGTATTGGTCTCCAAGGTGATTTAGGATCTTGGATATAGTCTGTGTAGTTCCAACTCTATGAAGTAGTGAACTCCAAGTGAAATAATCTCATTAGCATCACCAGGATTGTCCTAACATGATAGGGATCTGGTGTCTAAGGCTTGCTACTGATCATCTATGGTTGTTTCAGCACTTGGCTTTGAAAGAGCCTTCTCTTTGTGAGGCCAGCCTACAGGAGAAAGATCATGAACAAATTGTCCCTTCTTCTCTCCCTTTAAGACATGGGAGTTCAAAGATATTCTACACATGATTTTATTGTTTTATTTTGCTTGTATAATGCTTAGCTCTGTAAGAAGTACAAATCAACTATTAGTTCTTTTTGCTCAGTTCTGGGGTTGGAATTCAAGACTTCAAACTTGTTCAGTTTGTTTGCTCAGCTGGTGTTCTACCATTTAAGCCACACCTGCAGCCTGGCCTTTTGCTACTTATTTTGGAGATGGATTCTTGTGGACATTTCTACTGGGGTTGGCTTCAAATCATGATCATTTGGATTTCAAATCTCCTGAGTCACAAGGATTACAACTGTGAGTCACTAACATTTGTCTATGTTACTAGATTTTTAGCTTAAGGTTTTTTGTTTTAAATACATGCATAATGCTCTGTAGAAATACTAAAAAATTCAAATACAATATGAAATAAAATAGAAATAATGTTCTTTCATAGATTTCTTTCTCAAGAAAAGCATACACACATGCACATTTGTATTTCTATATACATTTATGTATTTTTAAAGCACACTTTAACTCATAGCATGTAGACTTTATATACAATAATGATACCAGATGTTAGAGTGGAGATAGTTGCATATGGAAATTTCATTTATATACAGAGTCAGATGTGAATAATTAAGAGTTAGATTATTGAATTATTTTTGGAAGTCAATTGAATTTTCACATCTCAAAGAATCACCCATAAATTGTAAAACAATTTTGGTGAAAATAAGTTTAAAGTTAGAATTCTGATGTTCTTAGAGGGCACTATCAGATCATAAACATTAATTAGGAAGTAGTGTCTGTCATCCTAGAAAGTGTATGCTATTTGAGAACGATTGTCTTCATCACCTGGTCATGATGTCACAGGTCAAGACAGTAGGTTCAATGATTCTCTGTTTTCTATTATGCCTAATGCTCCTAGAGAGGTCCAAATAATTGGAAAGAATATAGATTTGTAGTCTTGTTTGGCAAGAAAACACTTTACTGGGCAGAATAACAAAAAGTAGCTTGTTAAATCTTATTACTAATTAATGTTCTCATTACTATTAATTCTCTTCCTTGAACTATGAAGCTGGAAACAATTTGTATTGGATGCAAGCTTAATTTAAGAAAGGAAAATCAAAACAAATTTTTATTTTTGATTTTTATCATTGGACATCGTTGAGGAAAGCTGCTAGTCATAGAAAAAGATATTGGATTCTCAACTCTAAAAGGAAAGTCACGGGGATGCATAGAAGGAGTAATTTGCTAGGAGAAGATGTGGCAACTCTATGGTACACAGAAATCAACACGTTGACTTGCGATAGTAGATTTTCTTGGTGGATGCCAAGGCATACCAGTGATATTAAATATTTACTACTGTGTACAGTATATGGGGTCTGTACAGAAACATCGATTGCCTTGAGAACTTAACTCTAACAAGCCATGACCAAACACTGAAGAAATGACGACTGTTAAGACTGCCAAAATGATTCAAGATGGATGTCTAGAAGGAGCTTGCAATAAAAATTTCAAAGTTGCTTTCAAGATAAAATTTTGCAAAGGGTAAGTAAGATATTATAGATAAAAAGTTCATTCTCTGAGTACTTGACATCTGGTATGTGAATAGACTGTGTGTATGGAATGCAGTATGTAGAATCAAGGCAGTGTTCCATATAAGATGTTTTCAACATATCAGTGCTTTCAGCTTTGGATATTTTTATTATTATGCATTACATACCTAACTGGGAATTTCAAATACAAAACATTTGAAAGATGATTTTATTCTCTTTGATTACTTGGCATCACAAAGGAGAATAGCAGCTACTACTCTAAGTGTAAAAACATTTTGTATTCTAAGTGAAAAAAATGTAATTTGTAGGGGGGGAGGGAGGTGGAGAAGGAAGGAATGGTAGGGGAAAACAAAGGAGGAGGTAACAATGCTCGATAGGAAATGTACTCATTACCATACTCATGTAACTGTGACCCCTCTGTCCAGTATCTTTTCAATAAAAATATATACAAAAATATGATTTGTTAACCCATTTTCCTTGGTTTTTCTTATCAGTATGATTTCCTATGGTTGCCATGTTCAAGTATCATTTCTAAACTTCAAGTTTTATTAATTCACTTTTTTTCCTGAGGGAATCTGAAAGAAATTTTGCTTTTGAAATAATGAGATATATGGTTTTCATTTTTTTTTTTGCCTTCCAATGTCATGAGTTTGTTCTGGTTGATTTCAGATCTAGAGCTATGACACAAAAATTAATAATGTTATATATTACTTATATTTTCCAAGATAAGCATTTGTGTGAAGGTTCAGAAATTGTAAAAAGGTTCAGTCTCCATCATTTATAGGCTAACATTTTTGTCATTATCAGATAATTTTACAGAGAGTTGAGCTTATTTAATCAGATAAAGCTTATTTCTAGTTTTTTGCCACAGACAACTAGAAAGACAGATCATTTAGAATTTTTGTCAAATTGATGAACAAGTACAATTAAATGATCTTAAATTTTAATATTTTACGTTGGGCTCTCCAAATTATTGCACACTTTTTCTCCTGTGTAATGCTAGAGATCATTCATATATCTTTTATAAGTGCTATTTGAAAAATATTATCATGTGACACATCTGACTTCTCTTTTTTACATGCCAGAAATTTGATTAAATGGGTTGAATTCCAATCATTGGTTTCTTATTTTTTTCTTTGAACGTGGTTCTAATTACTTCTTTTGCATTATAAGAATCTAACCTGAGGCGTGCCCAATGGAGGAAGTTTGGAGCAAACTTCTAATGGAGAAGAATTCAAGGAGAAGATACTTTGATAGAGACTTGAGATGAAGTATTGTTTGCATAAGTGGCTGCACTTGAGAGTGATCCAGATGGCACATTTCACTGGCATGCTATGGTAAAATAGTCATTGCCATTTCCAGAAGAATTAGAGCTTAATGTGGTTAATTTCACATGCTTTTGAACCTCCTATAGAGGTATACCTTTGAAAGTGGCTTTTTATCCCTTAATATTATGTTTCTGAAATTTATTCATTGTAATGTCTGTACCTATAGTTTATGTCTGTCTGTCTGTCTGTCTGTATGTCTGTATGTATTATGTATTTATTTATTTATTTGGTGCATGTCCTGGGGCTTGAACAAAGGCCAGGACACTGTCCTTAAGCTTCTTGTATTCAAGTGTAGCTCTCTATCTTTTGAGCCAGAGCTCAAAAAAGCTCTTGCTTTTTTTGAATAGTTTACTGGAGACAAGAGTCACACAGACTTTTCTGTCCAGGTTGGCTTCAAACTGGGATCCACAGTTCTTACCTTCCTGAGTAGCAAGGGTTACAGGCATGAACCAACAATGCCTGGCAATTTATTCATTTTTAATGCTGTATTTTATTGGATTTATATGTAACAATTGGATTTAATGTAATAATTATGATCACATTTAGATTCATTTATAAACACAAAATAGGGCTGTTTTCTGCTTTTCTCATTGTAAATAATGCTGTTATAAGCATTCCTGTATGTGTCTTCTGGTGTACAATCTAGTGGATTGCCTTCATAATCCAATAAAAATTCTCATGTTCATTCTGTGTATGATACTATTCATAGATACATCCTTATGTAAGAGGGAGGGGTCATTTCATCAAGCTTTTGTTCCAATTCATGTGAGTATATATTGTGTAACACATATACATGCATTGGAATGGAATGTGAGATATATATTTTTTATTGTAAGTCATGGCCAAAATTCTGAAAGATACTTCCTTAGTATAGATACATATGAATGGAATTATTGAAGCATAGATGATCAACTTTAACAATAATATTAAATAGTTTTCCAAAGGGATTCTACACATTTTTACTTTCATTAATGTGTACAAAAGCATTACACACTGGCTAACCTCTGATATTTTAAGCTTCAACACTGTTAATAGTTGATTGGATGAAATCTGTTTTATTTATTTAGTTAGTTTTTATTTTTTAAATTATTTTTATTTTTTATTTTTTTTGTCGGTCGTGGAGCTTGAACTCTGGGCCTGGGCGCTGTCCCTCAGCTCTTCAGCTCAAGGTGAGCGCTCTACCACTTGAGCTACAGCGCCACTTCCGGTTTTCTGGTGGTTTATTGGAGATAGGAGTCTCAGGGTCTCTCCTGCCCAGGCTGGCTTTGAACCATGATCCTCAGATCTCAGCCTCCTGAGTAACTAGGATTACAGGCGTGAGCCACCAGCGCCTGGCTATTTTTTATTTTTTTAAGGGTGAAATTTGTTTAAATGCTCAGTTCTTCAATTACAGTTAAAGCTGTGCGTCTTTTCATGTTATTGTCAGGTAATTTTCTTGCATTCTTTATAAAGTGAAACAAAAAAGACTTTTTGTTTCCTTTAAAAAGAATTGTTTCCCAAATAGGATTGTTTCTGAAGATTTTATTTTATTTTTTATTGTGAAAATACTGTACAGAAGGGTTACAATTACATGAGCAAGATGAGTACATTTCTTATCAAGCATCATAGCCTCACCAAAGTTGTAAAGTTCGTTTTCGATATAATGACTTGTACATTTCATTGTTGCAATGGGTCCACCTGTATCC
>NW_012267257.1:6765526-6780759 GCF_000151885.1 Dipodomys ordii | reverse complement strand
TGATTATAGCCATTCTAACTGGGGTGAGGTGGTATCTCAATGTTGTTTTGATTTGCATTTCTTTTATGGCTAGGGAGGTTGAGCATTTCTTCATGTGTCCATGGGCCATCCTTCTTTCCTCTTCTGTTTCTGAAGATTTTATAAGCTTATGTTTTCACCAAAGAGTTTCTTTAGGAAGCTTGATGGAGTCTACTTTGAAAATACTGCCATTGTGAGGAAGGTTTTTGTTAGATTTTTGGTGACCTGGAATTTTAAATTATAATTATCAAGTAATTATGAATGCTGGTAAAAAGAAAAATTCTAACTAAATATGGTGTGGTGATACACTGACTTCATGAGATATGTGTGCTAGGAAATAGATTTTTTTTTAAAATTAGGCCAGCAGTTACAATACTGACAAGTTGTTTTTCCTCTCTGTAGTAGGAATCAAGAAGTAGGTGTTGTTTCAATGTTATGTCACCAAGCCATAGTGGGTTATTAGTTTATTTTCCTTATTCTTAAGTATGCCAGACTAGATATGAGAATAGCTGAGTGATGTCCCCAGATTTCTGCATGTCAGACTCCATTTACCCTGAGGTTAGAACTCTTTCCCTATAATTTTTGTCTGTAGGAATATTTAATCCAGTGTGCTTTAATTTACCAGTTATGAACTCATAAGCACAACAGTAAGAAAGATTTCATTCTAAATTTCTCAAACCCAAAGCCATTTAGGCTTTATATAGAAATATATATTAGGTCTTTGATCATGTTTCCTTGGTTTCCTTCATCTTGAATTGCTAGTCATCTCTCATGCATGTTCTGATCCTTGGGAGAGAAAGTGTGGAGAAAGAAACAGAGAGAGAAAGAATCAATTTCTCTATATATGTTAAAACACCTCTTAAAGTCCTCCAGTAGTTGCCTTCATTCTGTTATAATCTGTCCTGTCATCTTGAAACAGTCTTCTAATATAAATTTCTTTAATATAAATTACTCATGTGGAATTAAGGTACATTTTTAGGGTACATATTTTTTAATATAAATTAATATAATTGCTTAGGTAGAGTCAGGGTACATATATTTTAAGTAGTCTCAAACTTAGAATCATTATTCTTACATGAAATATACACGGCTATTAACTGAAGGAATTACATTTCATACATGATCTGGATCAGTGAAATCATGGTATCTATACATTGGATTAAATTGCAAACATGAGAAGTCGATATCATAAGAAAACATTTACTGAAACTCTAGACATTCAATAATAAGAAAACAAGATAGCTGTCGTGGCTTCTTACCTGGTCCCTCTTCGGAAGCACATGAAAAAGAAAAAGGAGAGATTGGGACAGTGACTGGACATAGCCCTAGGCTAGGGTTTGCTGGTAAGTAAACAGCTTCTGTCCTGAACTTGGACTTTTAGAGTCAGCTTTAGAGACACACCAATCAGAGTTTAGTAGCATTTCCTTAGAGTTTTCTCAAGTAGGAGTCCCTGACATACTTTATCTCTGTAGAAGCTCAAGACTCAATTACTCTTCAGGTCTCAGTTCAAATATGACTTCTTCATTGAAGTATCCTCTGCTTACTGAAACAAGGCCTGGGTGGTTGTTCTTCTCAGTTCCCTGAACATGTTCTATGTGCAGCTAATGATCAAAGGTACTCTTTTTGGTCTTCAGATATCTATTTTCTTAAATTTTTATTCAAAACAAAGAACTGAATAATTTTCAAACCTGGTTTGAGGTTAGTCAGTTTGGAAACTAGATTCTCTTTACATATTTATTGTGCACATTCGAGTATGCAGGTCCTCAGAAGTTATTCTAAGAAAACCCAAACAAAAAAAAACAACACCCAACAGCTTGTTTTTACCCGTATTTCCAGAGTTAATTGACTGAGGAAAATCTCTTTTGAGAAACATCTTCTTCCAGATTTCTCTGAAAGAAGGTTGGGAAATGCAGTCTTGTTATTTTGTGATTGCTTTATTCTTTTGCCTACCTCTCTGCCAGACTTATAATTATGTGTCATCATTCCTTGGTACCATGCCTGGCACATAGTAGGCCTCTAATGAAATTATTTGTTGAATAAAACCATGGAAAAGAGAGTAGTAATGATTTCTGTGTTTGAAGCTTGGGCAGTTAATATGTTTATTTATTGTTGCATAATAAACCACCTCAAAATTTAGTGGCATAAAACAACTTATTCTAACTCTTATGGCTATTGTTGGTCAGTAATTCATAAAAGACACATTGGGAGGGCACTCTGCTTCATGACATCTGGGTCTCTTACTAGAATGGTACAAATGGATAATGTTTCTGGACTGGCTCTGGAAGCTGGGGATGGGAAAGCCTGTTTCCAAGGTGGGTGCTCACTCTCATGGGTGACTGGAACACCTATGCAGAACCTCTTCTCTGGGTATTGTTGAAAGTTTTACACTCTGGCTCCGGGCTCCAAGATGAACTTCTTCCCTGAAAGCCAGGGAAGAAGTTGCAGGTTCTTATTCTAAATGACCCAACCTGAGAAATAACAGGTTATGTCAACACATTTACGGAACTGGTTCAAAATGCCACAGCAACTTTGAGAATTGTGCTGTCACTAGGGGACCAAGATTCAGAAGAAGAAAGGGTTTGCTAAGTAGGAGAGAGTGATATAATAATGTGTTTAAATAGGAAGATGCATCTGGAGTTCGTGAGAGGATAGGGAGTTGAGAATGAGGGCAAGGGTTGATATTGCAAGCAAAAGTGAAATGTTCCAAGAGAATTTGCAGAGGGAGGAGAGTAAAGAAAAGTGCAGACACTGGAGAAACTGGAGGAAGATAGTCAGGTAGGGGAGTTGGAAAGCGGCAACCATGGGGGTGGGCAGCTGCTGGACAGATGGGTTATGAGAAGTCTACCAGAGAGTTTCAAGGGCAGATAGTCAATAGTGTCGTGTGCCTCTGAGAAGTAAAATTCTGGAATCTTAGGATTTCAGTGAAGAGGGATGGGGGGCCAGAGGCAGCATGGTGGACAGTTTCTGGGATGGTGTTTTGTGGCTGGGAGCTCCGCGGTGGAAGGAGCTGAGTGAAGCTGAGCTCTCTCTTCACAGTAGAGATTTGTTCAGGTAATGAGGAAGCTCCCTTTTCTATCCATCAAAGCCTATCCTTGTCATGGTTCTGGAGCGTCACATGACACCTCATTCACAATTGTTAGAAATGTGTAAAAGTCATTGAATGGAAAAAGCTTTTAGGAGCATGAGGCAGCCAGGATGGATCACATAACAGCCCAAACATGTGACACATCCCGAGATAAGTCTGAAGCCACAGCCAGTAACAGCTCTGCAATCTGCCGGGGAGTAGCTGCTGTGAGGAGCAAATAAGCTTCCTCTGTTTGGCAACTGTTGGCTGCTGAGAAGACAGTTAGCAAAGTCAGGTTTCCCAGGGGTTAAGAGCCATGCTGGCTCTGTTGCTGTAAAGATGAGTCTGTGTACAGGGACTGAATAAGAGCTGTTGGGGTGTGCTATGCCATCCTATGCAGTCTATCAGTTCTCCTGACAGTTTCCTCAGAAGACAGCAACTGCAATTCTGCAAGTAATTTGGATCATCCATACTTCCGAATCTCTGGGATTTGAATCTGATGTGGCTGTTAGAAAATATTGATTAGAACTCTAGATACATTGTACGCATAAACTGACAGGTTGAATTGAAATCCCTTTTTACAAGTACTTAAGGATAACAATGAATAATTAACAATAAATAATTAAAAACACAAAACACACAGATACAGAACAAAAGGGAAAGAAAGCATTTGGTGAGGTTGGTACAGTGTAATGAAGTTAATTATTATGCATAAAGTTCTTAGACCTGTTTGCTACAAGAACAAACACCACAAATATGGAAAACATTATTACTAGTATTTTATTATTATGTTTCGAGAACATTATTATTATGTTTCTAAGAATAGGATTATAGCTTGATTTGAAGGAAATTTTTACTTTTCCCTTACATTCAAGGGAAGATAAACATTTTTTGGATTTTTTCCCCCCTGGAAACATTTTAGGAATGAGCATGCATTTTCTTTAGCCATCCAGAAAAAGAAAGTGATAAGAAACCATGTGTATTTATAATAAGGTCCAATCTGGATAAATGAGTAGACACATCTAACCTAAGTGGATGTCTTTTGTGGCCAGCGGGCTTTGATTTTAGAGACTTATTTTTTTCCCCTTTTGAATATGCAGCTTGAGAGAGCATCCCTTTGGGAAGAGCGGTATGCTCAAATGATAAAATGTACAGGTGTAAGATGATCTGACTTGAAGGCCTACTGAAACTTAGGAGCCCCTTTGTATGGGCTCTTCAGTTCTCTGTGAGAGAGAAAGAGAATGCTAGGAAGTTCAGGTCAGGAGCTGTTTACTTACTAGCAAATCCTAGCCTGAGGCTGTGGCCAGGTTCTGTCCTGATCTCTCATTTTTCTTTTTCCTGTGTTTCCCAAGAGGGGCCAGGTGAGGGGCCATGGCAGCCTCCTGGGGAGGTCTAGCCTGAGATCTAAAGGGATTATCTTTGTTTCCTTTATTCCTACTCTGACAATAAAATCTTGTCTATGAAAACTTCTTCCCATGCCTGCCTTTTCAAAGTAGGATACTCGTTTGATTCAATGCCTTGCAAGAGTTTGGTATAAATCTACATCAAGCTGTGAATTAGATTCTAAGGGAAAAAAAAAGCAGATGTAATTTTTTAAATTTCAACACATTCATGATGTGTTTCAGATATAAATGAAAACCATAACCACGTATCCATATATATATATATATATATATATAAATGTATATAATGTATTTCCCTTAAACACTCTTGAGCATGGAGTGCCTATTTTGATATATGAGTTTCTGATTGGAAAATATGTGGCAAGTTGTACGCAAACTTGGAGGATAGTTCAGGAATATGCAATAGACTATTGTGGAATAAATGTGATTAATTAGAGACAGTAACTTATTTTTGAAAAAAAATTTCCATTAGAAAGAGGCTTTTAAAATATTTTAGCTGGAAGTAATTTTGGGAAAGCTATCAATTGGGCTTTCTAATACTGTTGAATTGACTAAACTGGAAGTGATCGGCTACCATAGTTCAAAGAAATAATTTGGCCTGACAGCTTATGGTCTTGCATATAAGGTTGAAAGCCTTTGATTCTATGTACAGGAAATTTAATTTAAATCTCGTAGACAAGCAGTACAATTTTGCACCTAGCAGGTGTTTGG
Source organism: Dipodomys ordii (assembly GCF_000151885.1). Classification (NCBI taxonomy): domain Eukaryota; kingdom Metazoa; phylum Chordata; class Mammalia; order Rodentia; family Heteromyidae; genus Dipodomys; species Dipodomys ordii. Next base: position 6,775,563 of record NW_012267257.1, on the reverse strand, counting down.
TAAGTGCTTGCTTGTCGTGTAACACATCTGAATCTGTGAGAGTTTCAGTAATCCTAAATTCCTGAAGTGCTTTCGTGTTTTCTTCTCACTATTTGTGGCCTCTGACTTTGGGCTGGGTTTGCATCTTCTTCAGTCTTCCTATCCATGTTTGAAAACCTCTTGGAAACTGTTGTGTTCTTCCTGTCTTTAGAAAATGTCACAGATGTATCTTTTTCCTTCAGCTGCCTACTGTAATCAATCCTGCAACAAGGTGTGTTTTTATCCTTAAATATCAATACCCTTGGATTGATCCTCAGAAAATCAAGACTAGGTTTTCCTACCTTACATCATGAGCCAACTAAAGTCAATTGCTCCTAAACTCAATTTTGTAGGTCCTAGAATATAGTTTCTATATCATCATGTATTTCTGAGGCTGAATAATCCTTTTTGTCTAGAGACAAGTTTGGGGTCTTTTGAAAAATGAGGCAAGAACTTCTAGTAGACATTAAATATTAGTATTAAATTTAACTGTTGAAGTCAAGTGATGCCTGATCCAGGTATATGACAAGATCACATCTAGTACCAGATTATTTCTAATGTATTATTTGATTATCCAGACCAGTGGAAATGTACCAAGAGGGCATGGAAAGTTATAGGGGAAATTTATTTGCTAATCTATCTATCTATCTATCTACCTATTTGCTTATCTATCTATCTACCTAGCTATCTTCCTATCATCTTTGTGTTTGCTCATATTTTACTTAGTCATCACCAATGTAACAATATATAGTGCAGAAAATTATTTGATTTAAGATCAGTGAAGTAACTTCCATTATGACAGTTAAAGCATATACAAAATAGTGACAAAAGCTCTTATAATCAATAATCTAAAGAAAGGCTTACATCTTTGCTGTGGCCACATACTGCTACTGAACACAGACATGCTAATGAGATGAACTAAAGCTTCAATTTGACTTAATTTGTCCTATTTTAAAATTTAAAATTGATAGTTATTAGAAGAACTTTTATGTATGCTTGAGACAACTTGGTTATAACAATGAGACGAGTCTTGTAAACTTTTATACATTTGCTGGCCTTAAACTATCATCCCCTAAATTCTGCTTCACACGTAGCTAGGATTACAGGCTTGTGCAGCTGGCTTCTCAGTTTATATTTTTGCTAAGTTTCATGAAGTCTGAAGGGCAGAGTAAGTATTTCCTGTGAAAGTTTAATATCTGAACTTCATGATTAGTAACTGGTTTAAAACATGTACTGGATTTTTGAAACAATACAAAACCAACATCACAGTAATTCACTTATATTGATTACTTAACTGAGATAATTATTTTTGGTAGTAAGGTTAAATTCATTACTGACACCTGTTTCTTTTTTAAGTTCTGAAATGTGATTACTAGTAAATTTGAGATGACTTACTTAAAGCCAGCATCTGTGGCTCATGCCCGCAAATCCTAGCTACTCTGGAGACTGAGATCTGAGGATCTTGGTTCAAAGCCAGCTCACCAAAAAAGAAAAAAAAAGCTGAAAGTAAACTTGTAGCTCAAGTGATAGAGTACCAGACTTGAACAACAAAGCTCAGGAACAGTACCCAGACCCTGATTTCATGCCCAAGGTCCCCCTCCCCTTCCCACACAAATGATTGCATATTTAGCTTACATTATATTTCTGTTAAATAGAATAAGCAATATAAGATACAGGATTAAAAAAAATTCAGTAAGGCCTTGGTAAAAGCTTGGGGCTTGGGAAAAGCTTGAAAATGACTGCAACTTTAACATACTCACAAAAAGCAGAAACATTTGTAATAGGCAGAATAATGTGCATAGGTCCTAGGAGTGTGCCGTACTGTGAAAGACAAGTGAACATGAGTTTGATAAGAAACAAGGTGATGTTGCATTGCAGACATAATTAAAGTCCATTGTGAAGCCTGTGGAATGTTAAGCTAAGGATCTTGAATTTTATTTTCAGCCAATGAAGAAGTAATGGAGGTTTTTGAGAGAAGTGAATATTTTATGAAGGCTAATTGCCTTCTTTTACTTAAAAGGATAAATATTGAACAGCTACCAGTTAAAAGAATATTAATGATATTGATGATATTAATGGTATGGTACACAAAGGCCTGATTTCACTTGTAAGGTGAATCAGAAATGGAATCAATGACAATAATGAAAATAAATTGGGTGCTGGTGGCTGACCCTTGTAATCCTAGCCACTCAGGAGGCTGCAATCGTGGTTTGAAGCCAGCCCAGGCAGAAGAGTCCCTGTGAGACCCTTATCTCCGATAGGCCACTCAAAAATTAGAAGTGGAGCTGTGGCTCAAGGTTATAGAGTGTTATTCTTGAGCAAAAGAGCTCAGGGACAGCACCCAGGCCCTGAGTTCAAGCCACACAACTGGAAAAAGAAAGAAAGAAAGAAAGAAAAAAAGAAAGAAAAGAAAGAACGAAAAGAAAAAGAAAAAAATAATGATAGCTAATATTTATTAAGTGCTTACTCTGTGCTAAAATTGTGCTAAATATTTTGCATGAATTGTCTAGTTTTGAAGTTGGTGTTATTGTTACAATTTTGTTGGCAAGAAAATAGAAAAATATAAAAAAAAACTTGCCCAAATTCAAGGTCATACAGTTAGTAAGAAAGTGAAATTGGACTTGGACTAATGAGACAGATTAAAAGCAATAAGACTCAGTTTTAGGAATCAATGTCCTTCTCCTGTGTCTGATCTTTCTGGAAGGCTCATCAGTGCTCACAAGGCTGGAGCAGGGAAGGTCCCTCCTTTCTGCCTTCTGTTACTCACAGTGTCATACTTGAGGAAGCTCTGAACTGTGGTCAACAGGTATTGGCTCCAAGATTTTGCTAGCTATCAAGTTACCACTCCTAGTATATGCAGTCCATTTTTTCTGGCTGTTTCATTCCTAAATGGTATAATATACATTCATTTTATATTCATGATCCAAAGGCAATAGAGAGTGGATGTGTCAGTTGCCACTTACATTGTAAAAGAAGAATTACATTTTCATAAATTACATTTTCATACAATTAGGTTCTTTTTTAAAGTTTATTTTAAACTACTTTTTTATTGTGAAAATACTGTACAGAGGGGTTACAATTACATGGGCAAGATAATGAGTACATTTCTTATCAAGCATTGTAGCCTCCTCCTTTGTTTCCCCTTCCCATCCCTTCCCATCCTCCCTGCCCTCCCCCCCGCCCCCCCCCAACAAAGTTGTAAAGTTCGTTTTGGACATAAAGACTTGTACTTTAAACTACTTTTCAATAGTTGTCTGAAGAGGCCTCAAGTCAACATGTCAGTTTCTGAATACAATGCATCTTAGTCCTCTTCCACTGTTGTCCTCCATATGTCTCATCTCTATCTATCCCCTCAAATGACCGAGTTCTATTTTCATCTAGGTATGTTGGATATGGTGACACACAGAATTAAATTCCTGACTGCATTTGGTTGTCTTCTGCTGAACAGTGATGGCACCTGATTGCCATTATTTCACTTTGTGTAACATTACATTCTTATTTAAATACACTTTAACGTTAATCCTCTTTCCAAAATTCCTTTTACTCATCAAAATATTTTCTGGTGTTGACTAGTACCAGGCTCTGTCTACATGAGAAGTATTATTGTTTGATAAACAATATAGTTAGATGAATCCCAGTGTAAAAAGGTTAAAACACGGAAACAAATGATGAGAGGTTGAAGAGTTGCAAGGAATAGTCTGAGGTACCATGTAGATACCTTCTTTAGTGGCATAGCACACTGCTCAGGTGTCTGCTGATTCTCTCCCAAAGATATTTTCCTCCGCTGGTATATGCTGCTTCACTAAAAGTTGTGCTTCCATTTCTGGGGGCACCCCACATTTCACAAATGTCAATTTGGACAGTGTTATAAAGACTATTCCAGACATACAGCTTCTAGAGGTCACAGCTCAGTGTCCTACTTCCCTCCCTTCCTCCCTTCCTCCCTCCCTCCCTCCCTTTCTTCCCTCCCTCCCTCCCTTCCTTTCTTTCTTCCTTCCTTCCCTCCTTCCTTCTATCTTTTCTTCTTTTCCTTCCTTTTTTATTTCTCTTTCTTTCACTCTCTCTCTGTTTCTTTTTCTTTTTCTTTTGGTAATGTTGAGTTTGAACTCAGGAATTTGTACTTTCTAGGCAACTTCTCTACAATTAGAGTCTCACACCATAATCTTTTTGTCTATGTTTCAGATTACAGGTATTTGACATCATGCCTGGCTTATTTGTTGAGATGGGTTCTTGCTCCTTGCTGCCCCCAGCTGCCTTGGACCCATGATCTTCCTTATCTCTATCTCTTGAGTAGTTGGAATTACAAGGCATGAACCACCATACCTGCATAGATGTTCTGGAGATATTTGCTTGAATTCAGGACCTGGGTGCTCACCCTAAGCTTCTTTTGCTTAAGGCTAGAGCTCTACCACTTCAGCCACATCTCCACATCTGGCATTCGTTTTGGTGTTTAGTAGGATGTAAGAGTCCCATGGACTTTCCTGCTTGGGCTGGTTTCAAACTGTGATCCTCAAATCTCAGCTTCCGGAGTAGTGAGGATTATAGGTGTGAGTCATCAGCATTCTTCTATGAGATACTTCTTAATCACCCACAAAACCCCACGAGTCTGTTCCCACAGATTTTCCAACCTAGAAAAGGTGAGAATGTAGTTGGTGAATTTAGTCCTGTTACGTTAGTGCAAAATTCTCATTAAGAGAAGACATTTGGGGGTTTAGAAGCCCACTGAATTATACTGCTTGTGGATACCTTTTTCTCTTTTTGCAATACCAGATGGAAGGTATTATTTTGTACTTAAATCCTTTCTGATAAATCAAGTTGAGTAGAGAACTGAAAGGAGGGAGCAAGTCTTAAAGTTTTCAGGGAGAAGTATATCCCAAGAAATAGAAATAGAACAGCAAGACAGAGCCCTCAGTTAGGTCAACATTTATAAGTTATGGAGATAAATAGAAAGCAATAGAAATTAAAATTAAGGTTTCAGTGTGATGGGAAGAAAACTAAGAAAAATATGTAGTTTGTGGAAAGTAAAGTGAAGAAGTTTTAAAGAGAATTGATGGAGATTTTTTTTTTTGCCAGTTCTGGGGCTTGAACTCAAGGTCTGGGTGCTGTCCCTGAGCTTCTTTTGTTCAAGGCTAGCACTCTACCACTTGAGACACAGCATCATTTGTAGCCTTTTCTGTGTATATGGTGCTGAGAAATTGAACGCAGCTCTCTGTATGTGCTAGGCAAGCACTCTACCACTAAGCCACATTCCCAGCCTGGTGGAGAAACTCAAATGCATAAGAATCACCATTAGGTCAATGAAATGTTGGTTGAATTTAGCATCATGGTAGTCACTCATGACTTTGAAAAGAGCTAGTTATCTGGAATATTGAGTAATTATACAATTAGAAGGGATGTGGAGAAAGAAAAAGATGACTGAATGCAGACACTTCTTTGAATAGCTTTGATAAAATGGGAAGCAGAGGAATGAAATCTGGAAGGAGACAGGACAGAAGTTATTTAGGTAGTATTGCTTTTAAGAGTGAATGTAGGTGCTTGTATGCACATGGTAACGATCCATTGTGAAATAGTGGAGAAGGCATTGCTGGAGAAAAATGACTGGGTAGTTGAGAAGGGATGAAATCTTGTGCATAGGTGGAAGAGCTGGTCTTTGGTAAGAGAAGGTGTGACAAGAGTATACTAGATGGATTCAGCAGAACTGTTAAATCACTAATAACCCATTTATCAAATTGGTACTTGGACTGTAAGTTTAAAAATGCATACTTGAACATGTTAAAACACTTTTATATTCTCACTCATTATAGGAGAATTGGAAAATGAAAGCATGAGAATATATCATGTTTTCATCCATCAGACAGGCAAAGATAAAAAAGTTTGATAGCACATAGGGTTGAAAGAATGTGGACAGATGGTTGCTTTCATACATTGTTGGTATCAAATGAATGGAAGGCAATTTGGTAAATATTTATTGAGTTTACAAGTGTAACATATCCTTTATTTCAGAATTTCCACTGCGAGTTTACGCTTCAGGTACACACATGTGGTAAGTGGTATTTATTCAAGATTTTCTGTTACAACAATGTAGTAGGAAAGAAGGGATAAGTTAAACATTCACCAGTGATTGGCTGATATATAAATTGTGAGGCAGTCATATAATCGAATTTGATGTAGTCAGAAAACAAGTATGAAAGCTCCCTTTACTGATAGAAAAAACTTCAGAGACATATTATTAAGTCTCAACCATGTGGACAGTTGGTATTGTGAGTATGTGTGTGACATATTTTGTGAGAAAAATATGTCACACACATACTCACATAGTCCTGAACATATCTAAAATCGCTGGAAAATATCCAAAATATTCTTGAAAACATGTTACATGAAAGGCACTTTGCCATTTTTTTCATGCAATAAGTTTTTTTTCAGCAATGATTAAAAAGAGAAGATATATGGGAATCAAATGAAATTAATATTTTTGTGAGCTTAACACTGTTCAACCAATAGCTGAATATTTTTATTAGAAACAGCTACCAACTTTAACTCTACAATCAAGTAATTAAACTATTTTATTTTAAGTGTAACAACTTATTTCTGAACCATTTTAAACAGATGACTGTTCTTTGTAACTTTATCTTGAAAAAATACAGTAATAAGTAATAACCTTTTGTAATTATAGGATTATAATAAATTAATTAATATAATTCATTGCATTCAAATGTTTAAAAGGATACTCAAGTGTTATTACAAATGTAGTACTAATTAAATATTAGATACAGTGGTAAATTTAACAAACTATTTTCATCTTCATTTATATTAGATTTTGTTTTTCTATGTATATCACCAGTCATCTAGATATACAGTTCCATAGTTATTGCAAAGTTATATGGAAAACAAGCTAGATTGGGGCTTAAAGAAATTGTAGAGTAATTCTTCCAATTTATTTATCTTTTTCCAGTCAGTTGTATTCTTTCCATATTCTAGGCATTTGAAACCTTGCTTGTGTCTACATATTTGACTTACACAAATATTGGAAATTATGGCCATTTTGTTTTGCCTTCAATTACATAAATTTGTATATAGTTTTTCTTTTTTTGGTCTAGGGAACAGAGATTTTATTATTTAATAAATGTGTCATAACAAATGAATGTTGAAATCATATTTGAGAATAATCCTTTTAGATTCTTTAAAGTGATATCAAATTAACCTATACTAAATATTTACACATTTTGGAATGTAGGATTCTGTTTTTGAATGTGATATACTGTACTATCTAAACTACTACTTGTCAAATGAACTCATTTCTGTGAGTCAACAAATGGTGCTAATTTCAAGATTTCTAACATATGGTCTTGAAATACTATAATGGTATCTTTTGTCAGAACAAAGTGGTATCTGAAAATTCAAAGACATACCTTTTTCTGAATGGTGTATTGTTAAGAGGAAATACTTGTGAACAAAAGGTGGAAATAACCAAACCAGGAGTCAGGTATCACAGGTTGCAAACAAGAATAGCAAATAGAAATATGGGCAAAGTTTAAGGGCTTGAATGACAGCTCAAAGACAAGATGGTATTTCAGCCATTTTCAAAACATTACTTTTGTCCTCTGTTTTGAAGCACCTGGCTGCCTTTTTAAAATGCAAATGATCCTATATTTTCAATGCTTTAATATATATGTTGAATACCATCTATATATGGTATTCAATTTACTAAGGTCTGATAGACGTAGTTGTATTTTGGAGTTTATTAACCAGATTCTCAGAGCAATGCATATTCTAAGGTGTGTTCTGTAGCTTAGTTCTTCATGTATATATGCTATTAATGAAATTTTATTTTGCTACTAAAATACTAGAGTTTTGAAATAGAAACATAGTCATATGTAATTTAAACAAATTATAAATTTACCCTTAAAGGTTAAGAAATGCAAATATTGGTTCATTTGTTAAAGCAAGCAAATAATTCTAGTGTTTAATTTTTAAATACCTGTATGGGATATTTTATGTTTCCATTTTATAATTGTCCTCTTCAAGCAAACCCATTAGTGATCATCTAAATGATGCTAATTGGGTGTAGTTCAAGAGGTTTTGGAAACATTATTAGAATAAAAAAAATTACGGAGCAATATGACATGTATCATTCTGAGTAGTATATTGTGAATGAGAGACAAATATAATATTATTAAGTAAATGCAGGAAAGAAAGGATAAGGTAGGAAAATGAAAAATAGAACAAAAAACTGCAAGTTTAAAAGGTAATGTAAAAACACAATTTTGGGCAACTGACTCTTTTATATAGTTTTAGAGAGTGGTAAAATTAATAAACAATCAAGGTAAGCAAAAAATAATTATGTATAATTTGGAAGATAAGGATTTTGGAGTTAAAGTTTATTTTTATATAAGAATTTTATGATGTGTTATTAGTAATGAGACTATTCAATCTATGTTATCTTTGCTATCTATGCTGTGTTGTATTCCTTTCTAAGTTTCATGTAAAAACTAGGGAAATTTGATTATATTAATTTTTTATTTTCTGTGGTTTTATTTTTAAATTTTATTATATTATCTCTGAGTAGCTTGAAAAAGGCATTTACCATTCAACAAACTAATATGTAAGTACAATGCATGTTAATTGAATTCACTCCTTTTATCATTCTCCCATTCTCCCATTCTCCCGCCCAACCCAACCCTTTTTCTCAATTTTCTTAATTTCATAAGTTATACATTGAATATTATCATTACATTCTTTCCCAGTTCCTCCCTTCATTTGCCTACCCCCCTCCCTTTGACTGCCCTTCAAAACATCTTTCTTTTTCTTTTTTTTTTTAATTGTGAAAAAACCGTAAAAAGGGGTTACAAGTACATGGGCAAGATAATGAGTACATTTCTTTTTTTTGGGGGGGGAGTCCAGTTGTAGGGCCTGAACTCTGGGCTTGGGCGCTGTCCCTCAGCTCTTCAGCTCAAGGCTACCGCTCTACCACTTGAGCCACAACGCCACTTGCGGCTTTTTTCTTTTTGCTTATGTGGTGCTGAGGAATCGAACCCAAGGCCTCATGCATGCAAAGCAAGCGCTCTACCACTGAGCCACCTCCCAGCCCTATGATGAGTACAATTCTTATCAAGCATTATTTCCTCCTCCTTTGTTTCTCCTTCCCATCCCTTCCTATCTTCCTCCCCCAACCCCTCAACCCCTCCCCCCAGCCAAAGTTGTAAAGTTCGTTTTTCAACATAACGACTTTATACATCTCATTGTTGCAATGGGTCCACCTGTATCTCTATTTAAACGATTTGTTTTTTCCCTTCCCCTCCAGAAATTATAACAACATCAAATACAGTGAAAACGGGTTATACCGTGGGGGAGGGACATAAAAAGCAACAGAGAAATCATCTTATAAATGTTAGAAACAATCGCATGAAAGCAAAAACATTTGAATACTTATATTGGGGTTCATTTCACCTAACATCCACTTATCTGACCTTTTCTGCTTGTCTCAGGCATATACTAGTTATTGCAAATAAGGGAAACCATAGACCTATGTTTCTTTGGGCCTGGCTTATTTCACTTAATATATTTTTTTCCAAGTCTCTCCATTTCCTAACAAATGGACAATGTCATTCTTTCTGATGGAGGCATAGAATTCCATTGTGTATATATACCACATTTTCTTGATCCATTCAACTACTGAGGGGAATGTGGGTTGGTTCCATATCTTAGCTATGGTAAATAATGCTGCAATAAACATAGTTGTGCTGGTAGCTTTAGTATGGTCTTGTTTGTGATCATTTTGGTAGATGCCCAAAAGTGGGATTGCTGGGTCATAGGGGAGCTCTATGTGAAGTCTTTTGAGGAACCTCCATACTGCTTTTCAAAGTGTTTGAACAAGATTACACTCCCACCAACAATGCAGTAGGGTTCCCTTCTGTCCACATCCCCTCCAACATCTGTTGTTATTAGAGTTCTTGATTATAGCCATTCTAACTGGGGTGAGGTGGTATCTCAATGTTGTTTTGATTTGCATTTCTTTTATG
>NW_012267257.1:6700302-6765476 GCF_000151885.1 Dipodomys ordii | reverse complement strand
GGTATCTCAATGTTGTTTTGATTTGCATTTCTTTTATGGCTAGGGAGGTTGAACGTTTCTTCATGTTTCTATTGGCCATCCTTCTTTCCTCTTCAGAGAAGTTTCTCTTTAAGTCTTTAGCCCACTTATTTATTGGGCTTTTTATTGTTTCTTTGAGGATTTGTTGTTGGGGGATTTAATTTTTTGAGTTTCAGGTATATTTTAGAGACCCTTGTCCATTGGATGGCTAGTGAAGCCCAATCTGTGGGCTTTCTATTGATCTTGCTAGTTATGTCCTTTGCCATGCAGAAGCTCTGCAATTTCATGCAATCCCATTTTCCCAACCTTTCTTTGATTTGTTGTGTTTCTGGTTCTGTATTAAGAAAATTTTTGCCTGTGCCAAGGAGACATAGTGTTTCTCCTAATCCATCCTGTAATGTTTTCAGAGTGTCTGCTTTGACTTCAAGGTCTTTGATCCATTTGGAGTTGATTCTGGTACAGGGTGATATATAAGGATCTAGCTTTACTTTCAACACATCTTTCAAGTGTCACTTTTTGGGTGTTCATCTTGTTAAACTCTGATGTAGTTTTTCTAAGGAATTACATCACTTGAATTCTCTCCAGCAAATATCATACTTTGGTCAAAACATTTGTGTACACTTGAATACATGTGTTTACTTGTGCATTTATAAATTAGTTCTAGTTGCACATACGAGAGAAACCATACATTCCTTTTCTCTCTGGGACCTAATTTTCTTCAGTTAACGTAATTTTTCCAGATCCATTCATTGCTTTGCAAATGATACAATATCATTCTTCCTAATGGATGAGTAAAATTCTATTGTGTATACATAACAAAGTTTCTTGATCTGTTTGTTCTTTGAGGGGCATCTGGGTTGTTTCCATACTTTGGCTATGGTGAAGAGTGCAGCAATGAACATGGCTGTGTCAGTCACTTTATTATATGTTTTAAATAAGTGCCCAAGAGTAGTATTGTTAGATCATAGGTAGTCCTATGTTTAGTTATTTTTAAAAAGAATCTCTGGAAAAAATTCCAGAATGGTTGAACAAGCTTACAGTACCATTAACACTGTGTTCGGGCTCCTTTTCTCCAGTAACTGTGCTAACATCTGTTGTTATTTGTATTTTTAATGATGACCAGTTTAACTGGAGGTGAGATGTAATTTCAGTGTTTTTTAGGTTTGCATTTCATCATGGCCAGAGATATAGAGCTTCTTCTTGTTCTTCTTGGAGCTTGAGGTGCAACATTGTAGTATTAAGTAGATAGAAAGGAAAAACAAACAAATCAAGATTCTGATTTACTCAATGTTTACAATAGGCTGAATTCTATGCTCAAACTTTCTTTGCTTAATAATGCATCAGCTGTCAAATTTATTATTTTATCCAACATTTCCAAGAATAAATTTGTCCTTTACAGACCTCTACTCACTTAATAAGAATTATTGATTAATTCTTACAGTTAATGTGACTTTCATCAATAACCTTAGTGAATACCATCTCATTGCATCCATACCTGGATAGTATCCTCACATTGACTCTGATCTTAGTTATGGGTTTGCTTTAGCCAATATAAAAATAGTACCAATAACCTAAGCAAATGCTTAAGAAATGTTTATCTCTTTCTCTTTTCCTTTTGTGAACTTGTTTGCCTCTTCATCTCTGGGTGTTCATGAGGCAGTGCATTAACTAGCTTGTTGAAGGTATATTAGATTCACATCTGATACACAGCTGAGACCAGCTGACCCTGGAAATGTGCCAAGTCAGCCAAGAACAGCAGAACCTTCTCATCCACTGCTCACTGGAGATGCATGAACAAATCGTGTGACCTTCCTCCCCTCCCCTCACCAAATAACTCAGTCCATATACAAGTTAATGAAACTGAATTTTATGGTGAGGGTGATATGTAACATAGCAATGTTGTGGTAGTAGATAAGCTGCTACCCACTGGATATTGTGATCTATGTTGGGAATTCAAATATAGGTAGGTATAATCCTATTCTTGAGGTTCTCATTTTCTAGTGAGAGAACCAGAATCAGTGGGTCCCTATTTCAGTGTTAGTAATGATGATAGAACTTTGGGAACCAAAAGGTGAACTCAGCTACCCGAGAGAGTGTGTGAAAAGGATGGTAGTTTAATAAACTCTCAAAGAATGAGGTAATGGAAAAGGGAAAAGAACATTTGAGACAGGTGGAGGAAAATATGTTCCAGGAGGGAACCAGATCAAAGGAAAAGTCAAGAAGAACTGCAAGAAGTGGTACTAAGAACAAGTGGTTAGGAAATGAAAAGCAATGGGCAAATCGAAAATATTTACCTGGCTTTTGGAGTATTCAGGATTCATTTGTTGTATTAGTCCATGATAAGTTTACTATGTATGCCTTTGCACAAATTGATTTGTTCTTCTATGAAACAATCACTATTGATAGTAATGAAAATATTGTTGTGACACAGATGAACATGTGAAGAAAATAAAATATAGTCTTTAATGATTAGTAATATTGTTATATACTGATTATTCAGCAAGAACATTTAAAATCTTTAATTTTTTATAAGGAACAAAGTTTTATTAGTATCTCTAAAATCTCTTTGTTCTCTCTCTCTCTGTCTCTTTCTGTCTCTCTGTCTCTCTTTCTCTGTCTCTCTGTCTCTCTCTGTCTCTCTCCTTCCTTCCCTCCCTCTCCTCTCTCTCCTCCCTCCCTCCCTCCATTTTTATTTCCTCTTCAGAGAAGTCTCTTTAAGTCTTTAGCTCCCTTCTTAATGGAGTGGTTGTTTCTTTGGGGATTTATTTGTTGGGGGGTTATTTTTTGAACTCTAAGTATATTTTAGATATGAGGCCCTTGTTTGTTGTATAGCTAATGAAAAATCTTCTCTTAATCTGTGGGCTTTCTATTTATTTTTCCATCTGTATCTTTTGCCATACAGAGACACTGCAGTTTAATGCAGTCCAATTTATCCAACGTTTCTTTGATTTATTGTGTTTCTGGATCTTTATTGAGAAAGTTTGGATCTGTGCCAAGGAGTCCTAGGTTTTGTACTATTTTTTGGTGGTAGTACTAGAGTTTGAATTTAGGGCCTGGTGCTTCCTAGTCAGACCCCAGCTCTAAACATCACTAAGTTTGATAATGTCTGCTTTTCTTTTAATTATCCTGATGCCCACTCCCATCTCCCTTCATGGTCATTCAGTGTTACTCTTTGACCAATCTCCAACTATTTTCCTTTAAGAGTCACAACAAAACATTTCTAGGACAGCTTGAACAGAGCATAATATGAAGACAAAGTCTGATCATATCTCAAGAAAGTAGCTTTTATATCTCCTTCAACATAGATGCCATTAAATGAATTAATTCTAATGAAGAGGTGAAGATGAGAAGTAACTTTAAAGTAAAATCCTATCTCCTTATTCATTCATTTTGTGTTCCTTCCTTGTGGATTACAAATGCAAATTCTTTTGTACACCACTTAATTTTACTCCGATTTTGTTACCTTAAAAGACACAGAAACCCATAGTCTTCTCTCTTCTTGTTTATTTATTTCATATTTTTTCTTCTTAAATTTGGCATAATATTTTCCTTTACTTTGCTCTTGGTGTCTTAGTATTTATACTGTCAACAACTGACTTCTTTTTTGTTAAGTGGCTTGGTGCTGGGCCGTGTTTTAGTCCAGGAGATGTATTTATTAGCTTTATCTATCTCAATGAACTCAGGATAAAGAATTTAAACATATAGCACTCCTCTGGCACAACAGTAGCAACGGAGGCTGGACCTGGGAAAGGAAAGAGGAGGAGGAAATTTTCTCTTTCTTCATGGCTTTCTGTAGTATTTCACTCGATGGGGAGCTGAAAAAACGGATATATCTGGGCAATATGTAGAATTTTCAGTTGTACAGTATTATTTATGTCTATTTATAAAGACGGGTAGCTCCCCTGTACTTTTGGACTCAGATGCTGGCTGCATTATGTGGAATATAAGTTTAGTAAACTCACTGCTTTGCTTCCTTTTCGAAAGCTTTTAATCTTCTTTTATTTTAAAGGAAACCTTTGGAACTGCATATCAATGATAGAACCTAATAAAATCTTACCTTCGGGCAAGCCTGTTGTATATAAAATCTGAGCCTGTCATGCCAGAACTTTCTATTAGTACCATCCATTTTGTTAGCATTTTCCCAATTCATCTTGCGTTACTAACTCTCAGCATACTATGCCTATTGTAAATATTTAAGCATTACTGTTGACATAAAGATAATACTGACAAATTGAGTTAACATTTCTGCTGAGGATTACTGACCATGTGTAGCTCAGAACAACTTTGACACTCACACCAAACCCTATACTCAGGCCAAATTGTGTTTAGTCTATGACATAGTGCTGTTCCTCAAATTAATTTTTAGCTTTGATTTACACAAAACATGAAACACCCTTTCTTGCATCAATTAATTGTTTGACTTTCCTAATACATTTCCATTTTAACTAGATTATGTCTATATCAAAGGAAAATGGATGTGTGTAAACTGTCAGTGTCTTGGGTGCTTGTGTGCACCCATCCTGGGCTATTGAAGCTTGTGTGATCTGAATGGGCATGCATTCTATTGTGTTATTCATCCTCACCTCAGATGGCTTTATCTTCTGCTCAGCTTTTGAGGTGTGTTCATGCTGCTCATCATGATTGACTTTTCTTTATGTCTTTGAGCTGAAAAAAAGGAAAAAAAAGCGAGAATTTTATTTCATGAAACAATCCCACACTTAATAACAAGAAAGTTAAAATCCAAAAGAAAAAGATGATCAAAAAGTGAAATCTCCATATACACTGATGTATTTCTGGTATAGGATTTATTTCTTATATACCCATGAAACTAGACAATGGGCACATTTTTTTAGCCTTTCCTATCAGCTTTATGTCCCTTGCTTATATTGTAGTCATCATTGTAAATGTAGTTAGATGGAAAGTTGTATAGGAAATACTGGCATTCCCACATATCACTTAATTACAGAATAATTCTGGAATGATTTTTGTTTTTTAGATTCCAATATGTTAAGAAATTAGTTTGAACAAGCTTTTTGCTGTTTTGATTAAGGTCAGCTACCATAGAAAAGCTAAATACTGCCAGATTGATCAAGTTCAAAATACACATTAATTTATTTCCTTTTTCTTAGATCACTGACTTATTTGAGAAAACAGTAACAAAAGCCTGGGTTACATCAGGAAGACCCAATTATATTTTGGTTAAAGTTTGGCATCTTCTGTAATTATTTTGCAATTTATTTTCTCCCATTGCTTCAGTTCAGAGCCTCAAGACTATTTAAAATCATAGCTTACTCTAAGAAGAAGCAAGCTATATTTTAAGTTCCTTCTTAGGAAATGATTTCTGCATCAACTAGTTGATGTCTCAGAAATTGCTGAAGTGGTTATTTAGACAAAGGAAGCCTTTCATCATTAACTTTTTTCCAATATGTTACATCTTTTCTCTAAAGTTTATCTTCAGACTTGCTACATGAGGTTGCCAATATTTCCTTTGGGAAAATGTTT
Organism: Dipodomys ordii; assembly: GCF_000151885.1. Classification (NCBI taxonomy): domain Eukaryota; kingdom Metazoa; phylum Chordata; class Mammalia; order Rodentia; family Heteromyidae; genus Dipodomys; species Dipodomys ordii. The sequence goes on along the minus strand of NW_012267257.1, from coordinate 6,759,956 downwards.
TAATTACAGGAATAAAGTAGGAAATGAAATGATTATTGGAAGCATTTTGTGATAGAATGATTAAAAAGATAAACATAAGTTAGATATTATTGTAGGTATAATAAGCAGTCAGGGCACAGCTTCCTATTAAGGTGCTCTTCAGGAAGTGAAATTCAAGTGGGAGAAATGTGTGAAGTCTCAGATGCCTGAGGCTCCAGTTTCCCTTCTTCAAGAGTAACATCTATGTGGCCTACCATGCCTGAGGTTCTGGTTTCATTAATTCCATGGAGACATCTATAGACTTCTACTGAGAATGAAATAGTTTTATTGCAACTCATCAGGCTTGGTGACATCAAATAACTCTTACAAAACAACAATGTTTTGAACGATCAGAAACAGATGGATTAAATTTCCCTTGAAACACAATAGGGTTTATAACTGATGGGAAGAAGGGATAATGTCACGTTCCTGACTTTTGGAAAAGGGTTTGAAATATTTTCCAGAATCAGATACTTATATTGAGCATTAGATTTTCAAAGTCAAAAAGAAAGTGATGTGAGTGGGTATTTTTACACCGTTAGAATGAGAGTATGAATAAAATAGACCAATAGTTGGTACTTCTTCTTTTTTGGTTTTGAGTTAGAAGAGTGGCCAAAAAAGGACAATTTTCAAGGCCTGAGCTACTTGCAGTTATTAATGACAAAGTAGAGAAATATCTTGTATGCTCTTTTCCATACCATCATAAGCAAGACATGTTTTCTATGTGAGTAGTATAAGTTTCAGGAGAGAAAAAATTAGATAAATAAATTCTGATGATTTAGGTGACTGATAAATGGAACTGGAACAAGAGAATGTCATGATCTAAGTTTAGCTAACTTGGCTCTACTGTATGCTGCATTGGATTTGGGTGACGTAATGATGCCAGCAACTAAACTGTACTGAGTTATTAACTATTGAGGAAGTGTAGTGCTATGCTTCTTTATATGCATATTGACATATCTCATCTCCCTGATCACAGTTTGAAGCTATTAGTACAGGTTGAAATGTTTGGTATTAGAGATGTTTTAGATGTCAAAAATTTTGGATTTTGGATTATTTTCAGAGATATAATGAGATATTTTGGGGGATATTGTAGGGCCCATGTCTAAACATGCAATTCATTTAAGTTTCATATGTAGTTTCTGCACCTAGTGTGAAAGTAACTTTATACAATATTTTAGGAGCACCTGTGCTTTGACTGTAACCTATCTCATCAAGTCAGTAGTGAAATTTTCTACTTGTGATGTCATCTTAATGCTCAAAGAGTCTCAAATCTCAGAGCATTTAAGATTTGAGATTTTTTGGGGGGGAGTAGGGACATTCAGTTTGCATTTTCTCTTCCATTTGGTAGATGCAGGGACTGGAATGTAAGGAGTTAAACTTGCTTAAGGCTACACAGTTTAGCCAGCAGCAGCCATGGTATTCAAGGCAGTATATTTCAACATTATGCAATGGAAATGAGTGTGGTATAGAATACCCTAGTGGGTCATAGCTATTGTCCGGACACGGAGAAATAGGAATGCAGAAGAATGTGCATTTGGAAGGAAACATGGAACAAGTGAAACATCTGGAATGAATGAAATAGAAAAATTTGAACAGATGACATCAAGATTCCAAGATCAGGTGATGGTTGTGTTTTGAATGTCGTGATGCTAAGAGAAGGAAGGAATTCAGAGGTGGAGAAGAGTCATGAGGTCTGCTGTAGATACACTGAGTTTGTGAGAACATCTAGTAGACAAAAAGACAAAAGAGATTTCAGCTCAGGGCAGATTGCAGACCAGAAACTGTAGGCGACTGAGATGATAATGGAAACTGAGACTAGATAAATCCTAAGATGGAGTAAATATGAAGAGAAAACAATAAAAGGTTAAAATCTAAGCTTTATAAAATACTAAAGATAAAGTAGCATTGATTTTCTCTTAGAAAATTGAGAAATAAATTGAAGGGAAAAAATGTAAAATTCACTGAATAGCATTCATCTCTGAATAGAAACACTTTTGTGGTTCAAGGAATCTGTTAATATTTTTGCTTTTAACAATTACTTGTACTATTATATTGGCCTTTTCCATATGATATGGATTCATCTCATATTTGCATAATTGTTACTTTTTGTTCTTTTATTTCAAAAGCAAAAAAACATTTCCTACTTTTTGTGCAGGAGAGGACTTAATGCAGAAAGAGAAGTGTGATGGAATCATGTTTGAGCCACAATGAAAGCTTCATTTCTTCATTACAAAAATTACAATGTTTTCTCAGTGTTTGATGTATTAAAATAAGAAACCCCCAAAAGCCACACTATATTCTTTTTTTTAAAGCACAGAATGATAACCAGCATGTTATTTTATTAAAACAATTTGCAATTTGGAAACTTTTCTAAAATGGAGCAACAGTAAATTAAATGGCCACATTGATTGATTATTCATAAGAAGGAAACATGGCAGTAATTTACATACAGCAAATGTTTTAGAAAATAAAATGGTACACCCTGAGTGGAGACATTTGTGTCAACAATTATGTATCCTACAATTTACCCATGTTCTGTTCTTTACTCTTACTGCTTGGATTAATAAGCTGTCTCCATTTGTTCCGATTCTTAAATCTTTTGCCTTTAATTCTTCATCTTTGCATCCACTATTTTAATCTTATTCTGGGGCTATTGTTTCAATTTTATATCTAGTTTTTTCTCTCTTCTTATACTATTTTTCAGTTTGATGATTTTTACACCCCATGGTAGTAGTAGTAAACTTTTGCCTTGATCACTTCATTGTCTCTGTTGGATTATTATTAATATTAATATTATTGTTATTGCTCTGGTGCCAAGTTTGGGGCTTGATCTTAGAGCTTGAGCACAGTCCCTGAGCTTTTATGCTCAGGGTTAGGGTTCTACCACTTGAGTCACAGCTCCACTTTGAACTTTTTGCTCGTTAATTGCAGATAAGAATCTCATTGACTGTCTGCCTGGGCTGGCTTTGAAACATGATCCTTAGATCTCAGCCTCTTGAGTAGATAGGATTACAGACATGAGCTTCTCTGGCACCTAGCTGGTCCACTATTTTTTTAAATCAAATTGTGCTAAAATATTAGTTGCTATGGAATTCAATGTTCCTTATTACCTGGTACTGAATCTCCATCCTGTCCTTTCTCTGCTTTCCCATGAGTACCTGAATTCCTCAGGCAGATGCTCCAAGCACCCAAACTTTGAGTTGTTTGGTGGTGATAATCATTGAAGTGACAGCCTCCTGCAGTTCCCACTTTTACACACGGGCTAGGTTCATGTGGGAGAAGGCTCTGTGAAAAGGATGCTTAGAAGGTTTCAATCTGAGGAAGTGTATTTACCCGACACAATGGGCGCTCTGAGGGCAGTGGCAGTTGTTGTCCAGCTCTGTCATTCCAATTCAGAGCACAGCTCCTGGTGTGACAGATTCCAGAGAAACAAATAGTGATAAGAACTGTATTTTCCCTTTTTTAAACTAGCTCTGGTCACTCCACATCAGTGTGATAGCATCGCAGCAGCCAGGACAGTGAGGACAGGACAACAGCGTCTTGGTGGGTGAGAAAGACAGCAGGACTTTGCCCTTTCAACAGGATTCGGATCTGTTTCTGAGTAGAGACGAAGAATGGTATCAGCCAGGACCCAGAAGAGAGCAGAGAGTACAGTCAAAATGGTTTAACTAGAAAGAGGTTAATGAGAAGAATATGAGTAAAAGTATAAATTAAGGAGACCAACAGGCGTGAGGATACACCCAAACACCAGTTAGAGAAGGAAGCTGTTCTTGCTCTACCAATTTATCAGAAGAAAGGACACTTGCCAACATAATCCTTCCTTATCCATCATTTGAACATGTTGGGGATGGGGGAGGGAACTTTTTTTTGCCCCAAATAATTTAAAGAAAAACATTCAAGCCTGTCCACTCAAGAACAGCTGAGAATTTTGTTGTGTCAATACATGTTTGGAGCAATGATTGTGTCAATTTGCTTGCAGAAATGTTATGAAAAGGATATACACAACAAAGCCCTGCTAAAAGATTAAGGGGGAAAAAAACCTTTTTTTTGGCTTGCAACAAAGTTTCTATAATCTTTTACATTTTTATTAAATCTGCTAATTCCACTTTAACATCTCCTAAAACAAAGAGAGTCCTCCCAGCTCTTCTTGAGATTATAAGGTTTAAGGAGCTGTACGGAAGTTTCTTGAAAATCTAACACAAGATAATGGAGAGGCAGAGGTTAATGGGTTGGCTTTCAAGGTTAACTTCTTTTGAGCCTCTGATTGCCAGGCTAGAAATGTTGGAGATGTGTTTGCTTGACTTGTTTCTACTGTGATGTCAGTAAAACACCCCAAATACCATTTTATTTTTTATTTATACATTCTATTTTCTAAAAGCAATGAGACACTCATTCCCTACACCACATTGTTAGGATATGACTAAATACATCAAGTGACTAAAGCAAGTTGAAGCTTAGTGACTCATAACAGGCCATTCATCAATTAAGGGAAAACTGCCTGTCTGCTTGTAATTTGGCAGGCAGAATTTTGTCTTCCAGAAGCCCTCAAACAATTCTTCCATCAGAAGTGAAGGACGAGAGGAAAAGTGTTCAATGAAATCAGCAGGGCAAGATTCTTGCTCAAATTAGTCATCAGCCACAAAGTTGCTACTTGGATGCATTTTCCATGGTGATGGTCGTTATTATGGGGAAGGAATGGAAAATGAATTAATCTTGTGGCTCAGTCCCTAGCTTTAAAATGAATAATAGCATTTATGGTAGGAGAATGTAATAGATGATGACTTGCAAAGAAAATCGATGAATTACTCCAAAAATTTAAGCCATGGATTTTACTTTTTGCAGTTCTATTATTGTCCCAAGAATAAACTTTTAGTTACCTTAATATTTTTACACAGTTTGATTTCCACTATAATGAAAATCAGGTTATGGTATTCACCTGTATAAATCCTTCCTTCCTATTACCATTCATACTGAAGGTTTTCAAGTAATCATATGGCTCTCACTCAGTTCTTCTCTATCTTTTACATCCTGTCCCCCCTAACTGTCTCTTGTTTATACCAGTGTTCACATTGATGTTCTTCTTTCTCTTGGAACTGGTTAAGATTCTTCTCATCTTACTTGGCATTGCATGCATCTCTCACTACACATCTAGAATCTTCAGGCCTGCTGAGATGTGGATCTTTATTTTCATTCATCAGTTACTTCAAAGGCCATCATCTTTAAAGTAATTTCATCCAAATATATAATTTAATGTTTCCCTTAAAGTACTCTTAGTTTCTTTTAATGCCCTTGTAGTACTTGACACTATGTAAAAGTAACATATTAATTAAACAATATTTTCTTTATTCACTCTAGGAGGATCTGTCCCATGCGAGCAGGAATCTTATTTGTCTTTTTCTTGAGAATAGCTGGCATGCAGTTGATGTGCAATAAGAGGTTTAGTTATTGATTGGATGACTAAATGAGAATCTGTCTTTCAAGGATAGGGTCAAACATTTAAATATTCTTTTTTATATTCCATTGACAATTACAAAAAGGAAAATCTAAATTCTATGTACCCTCATCAGTACATATAAATCAGTAGTACATTTAGGAAGTTAGATTTGATTTTCAATTTTTAGGGTACGTTGAATTAAATAAAAACCCTAATTTTGTTACAGGGGAGCATTAATGTAGCCATGGTTCCATTAAACCCTTAGGTATATAGATAAAGTTAATTTAATTGAGAATGATATGTGTGTATGTGTGTGAGTGGTGTGTGTGTGTGTGTGTGTGTGTGTGTGTGTGTATATTTGCCAGTCCTTGGACTTCAACTAAGGCCTGGACACCATCCTTCAGCTTCTTTTGCTCAAGGTGAGTGCTCTACCACTTAAGCCACAGCACCACTTCTTATTTTCTGGTGGCTAGTTAGAGATAAAAGTCTTACAGGGACTTTTTTGGGCTGGCTTTGAACTGTGCTCTTCAGATCTTAGCATCCTGAGTAGCTAGGATTACAGGTGTGAGCCATGAGTGCCTGGCTCCCTCCTTTTTTTCTTTATCTTTTTGTCTGTTATAGTATATTTATTTCATTAATACTATTATTTTTCACTTAATGTAATTATTGGTGACACTAAAGTCTATATATGGATATATTTAGCGTTTTGATCTGCTTTTGAGAACATGTCATTGGCATTTATAAAGCTTTTAAATTTAGCTTTAGAAAAGGAAATTTCTGAGCTGTTTCTTAACCCAAATATGAAATTATAAACTTAGATTGCTTTATTCAAAGCAATATAATCTACATTTAGTTCATAGAGAACTAAGAAGTGAGAGCAACTCAAAAAACTATAACTTTCCATGTGGTTTGTATTCACTGAAAAAGAATCTCGGCTAATTTGGGAGAAAAGAATGTTTAAATAAGGAAGTTAGAAGTGAATCAAGAATTACATTTGAAAAAGAGAAATGCCCACTTCCTTTAATTATGAAACTACTTCTGTTGAGCATAAAGAATTGTAAACATGAATTCTCATTGTTGGTTGCATTGTGTAGTCTGTGTTAATGGTCCAGCAGAGACTCTCAAAGTTTGGATCCTTTTCTGGTATAAGAACTCTGTGAAAGTGTTGAACTAGGGCCTCACATGTATTCAGAGAATGCTTTACCATTTTCAGTCTGTACAACTTTTGGGTTGAGAGGTTCTTACATTTTTGCTAGTAGACAAATTTATGTCTACCTATGTATCTATGCATGTATGTATGTATGTATGTATGTATGTATGTATGTATCGTGTACTCTCTCTCTCTCCTTCTCTCTCTCTCTCTCCCTCTTTATCTTCTACCTGAATTTTCTTTGTGGTCCTGGGAAAACTATAGGAAATTCAAATTTATGTGTCCATAAGTGAAATGATATTGTAACACAGCCACATCATAACATCATACATGTTTTTTGGGGGTATTCCTTTTTTTTTAACTGGTGCTGGGGTTTGAACTGAGGGCCTCATACTTGTTTTTTTTATTTTTTTTAATTAATTAATTTATTTTTTAATTGTGAACATACTGTACAGAGGGGTTACAATTACATGGGCAAGATAATGCGTACATTTCTTACCAAGCATTGCAGCCTCCTCCTTTGGTTTACCCTTCACATCCCTTCCCAGCCTCCCCCCTCCCCCCCAAAACCCTTCTCCTCCCCCCCTTCCCCCCCTCCCCCGGACCGACGTTGTAAAGCTCATTTTGGACATGACAACTTATACTTCTTGTTGTTGCATCTGGTCCACCTGTATCCTTAAACAACTGTTTTTTTCCCCCTCTCCTCCACAAGTTATACTGACATCAAATATAGTGAAAGCAGGGGTTATACTGTGGGGGAGGGACATACAAAGCAACAAAGAGATAGTCTTATAAATGCGTTAGAAACACATGCATGAAAGAAAAAACATTAAAATACATATCTAAGGGTTCATTTTCCTGACATCACATTATCTGACCTTTTCCGCTTGACTCATACATATACTAGATATTGCAAATAAGGGAAACCATGGGACCTATGTTTCTTTGGGCCTGGCTTACTTCACTTAATATAATTTTTTCCAAGTTTTTCCATTTCCTAACAAATGGGGCAATGTCATTCTTTCTGATGGAGGCATAGAATTCCATTGTGTATATATACCACATTTTCTTGATCCATTCATCTACTGAGGGGCATCTGGGTTGGTTCCATATCTTAGCTATGGTAAATAATGCTGCCATGAACATAGTTGTGCTGGTAGCTTTAGTATGGCCTTGTTTGTAAACATTTGGGTAAATGCCCAAAAGTGGGATTGCTGGGTCATAGGGGAGCTCTATGTGAAGTCTTTTGAGGAATGAGGGCCTCATACTTGTGAAGGAAGCACTCTACCACTGAAGGCATACCTCTTCTACTTTTACAATATTTTTGATGAATATAATTATGCTGTAATGGCAGAGCTAAATAATTGTAAGAGAGCTGGTACATGGTCCTTGGATAATGGCTGCTATGCCTCTGAATGCATGGGAAGCCAAAAATAAGAAAAGGCTTCTCTTAAGTAGCCCTGTGAGGACAGGGCATGCTGCAGCCTCTTCTCAAGAGAAAATCTTTTAAATCAGTTTCTTTTAAATCAGTTTATATTTTTACCCACTTCAGCCTGCTATGGGTTTGGTCTGGCGAATTCCTAAAATGCCTACTATTGCCCTGATACAAAGTTATTGACTTATTTTTTAATGTTATCAATCTCTTTAAACCAGCATACCTTCTTTGTCTATGAGTTTAACTATGCTCCTTTTTTGGCCGCACTGAATATTTCAAAAACCCCTCCCTCCTCTTCCTCGTCATCTTTCATGTCCTCTTCTCCATCTCCTGCTTCTTCTATGTGCATAATAAAACAACCCCAGTACTGCCATTTTTTCTTTTTATATGCCATCTGAACTACAAGAGTTGTACTCACTTTTTATCTTTCTTTCTGGATTTTATTAGTAAAACGTTTCTACTTGTTAATTAAATAAGGATTAATAATATTCTTCATTACCATGTGGTTTGTAAAACCTCAACATCTATTTGGCCCTTTACAAAAAGCTCATTATTTTATTAGAGTTCTTCGCTGAGAAAATAGCTGTGATAAACAAAATGAGGAAGTCTTTATTCTGGTTTCCAGTTTCTGTGCATACAGGCCCCAGTGAGGCTGGATATCACAGCAGAACCAAGTCAGACAGAGAAGTGCTCACCTTGGGATAGTTAGGAAGCAGAAGCAGAGACAAACAAAGAAGGAGGAGTTGTGGAGGCAGGGAGGGAAGGGATGGTAGGGGAAAAATAAAGGAGGCAGTAACAATGCTCGACAGGAAATGACTCATTACCTTTCTCATGTAACTATAACCCCTCTGTACAGAATCTTTTCAATAAAAAAGTATATTTTAAAAAAGGAGAGTGGAAGGTCCCTCAGCCCCTTCCAAAGACATCCACCTGATGACTTAGTTTCCTTCAACTGGGTTTTATTTCTGAAAGGTTCTACCACCTATCAATGATCACAAGCTAGTGTATGACTTTTAATCTATCTCCAGAGGGTATCTAATATAATAATTATCCAACCTCTGTTATACTGGTTATTTATGAGATAAGGTTGCGCTATTTAAGTCAGCCTGACTTGGAACTTGTGATCCCCCTGCTTCAGCCTCCCCATTGCTTGGTTTACAGGCAAATGCCACCATTCCTGACTCTGTTAACTAGTTACACCTCATCTAATATCATCAACAACTCCTCCTCCTCCTCCTCCCCCACTTCCTCCTCCTCTTCCTCCTCGTGGTCCTTCTTGTAACAAAAAAATAGAATTTAGACAAAACAAAAATATTAAGCTACCTAGTTAATAAAATAAAAGGAATCAACAAAAGATTTTGGTACTGTATTTACCAGAAGAGAGAGGAAATAATTCTGCCTAATGGAGAAAGTCTGTCACACTGATTTTTAAACAACAATGATGATGACCACCACAACAGCAACCTATCCCTTTGGGAAGCTCAAGTTATTAATAGTTAAAAGTCCATTTGGGTTTTCCTTTTGAATCAACCCCTTTCCGAATATTTGATGTTCCCTTATTTTCATTACAGTTACACAATCTGACATTTATTTGCTCTTTTTTACAAACAATAGGAAAACAAGGGCTATTCAGTTGATAGTTATCTTTGCTCTACATCAGTTCTTCCCCATTTTCCTTTGTTTGCCATTTATAATGCACTCTTCAAATAACATCTTTATTAGTTTGCCACCACTAGCAGTGTTGCATTTGTTTTCATTTTTCGTACAATGAGATCTTTGGGTTACACATTTAAGTGTAATTTATTTGTTGTAGTAAATTTCCTCTTGTCTGGAAGATGTCTTTGTAGGTTTTATACTATTCACTTTTCATGATGAAGACAATGTAATCTTTCTTTTCTTCTCTACCAAGTAAGCTCAGTGTAGATACAGATTGTTGGTCATTTACATGTTTAGCATTTGAATTTAATACAGTAGATACCTTTACTGGGTTGTACTCTTGGATAATTATTGCTTCAAAATTATTAATCATGTTGGAGGAATGCATAGTATACCAAAAATTAAAGTCCTTAGTTGTAATTTACCATACAGTCAGGGGCTATGTTTGATCACTACTTGCTCTCACTGCTCTCAAGTATTTACTTATATTTATATTTTGATTAACTGCAGAAAGGTTTGTATAGATCCTAGCTGCTGAAATAGATCTGGGTATAATTCATTCATAAAATGTTTTTTGTAATTTTAATTTTATTTTCAAGGTGATGTACAGAGGGGTGACAGTTACATAAGTAAGGTAGTGATTACATTTTTGTCTAACTTGTTACTCCTCCCCTCATTTTTCTCCCTCTTTCTCCCTCCCCCCCATTCTCCCAACCACCGTTGTACAGATCATTTCCAACATATTGCCTTGTGAGCATGGCTGATACATAGGTTCCCCCTTTGTCCTTTGTGTCTCATTTTGTTGTTCCCCTTCCTTTCCTTAGTTCAGCTAAACAGAAAGGCCACTGCAAAGGCAGAGAAGAATCCATTGGAAGCACCTATGGATGGTTATTAAAATAAGTATTATTTCTTATTATATAATAAATGTCTTTCTTTCTTTTTGTCGGGTGTGGGGCTTGAACTCTGAGCCTGGAAGTTGTCCCTGAGCTCTTTAGCTCAAGGCTAGCACTCTACCACTTGAGCCACAGCACCACTTCTGGTTTTCTGAATGGTTTATTGAAAAGTCTCATAGGCTTTCCTGCCGGGGCTGGCTTTGAACCGCAATCCTTTTAGCTATTCCTCTTATCTCTGTTTTAGTTTACACAAACTCTCTTCATATTTATATCTTTTTTTCTCTTTTATTATTCCATTTAGAACTAAAGTACAAACATCTGAAGTCTACTCAGGCTATTATTTCTTTAGTTCATTCTTTCTTATAAAAATGTGTAATGGGAAAGGGGACAATATTTTGTTACATATTCCATCCTGTCCTTCAGGTCCCTTGCCACATCTACTTAGAAAAGAGTGTTCTATTATTTTAACCAATCAGGCCCTGGATTTTTTAAAATGTATAACCAGAATCACTTGTCATGAGCTAGGGGAAGATGCTTGTAAATAAAAATTATTACCAGCGGGTGCTGGTGGCTCATGCCTGTGATCCTAGCTACTCAGGAGGCTGAGATCTGAAGATTGCCAGCTCAGGCAAGGAAAGTTCATGAGACTTCTATCTCCAATTAACCGCCAGAAAACCAGAAGTGGTGCTGTGGCTCAAGTGGTAGAGTGCTTGCCTTAAACTGAAAAGCTGAGGGACAATGCCCAGGCCCAGAGTTCAAGCCCCATGACTGACTTAAAAAAAAGATTACCATGAATATTGTTTATTATCTTTATCAATTAAATATTACATATTTAATTTCCTCAAATGTGGGGATCTTGTTTCCTCAACAATATTGTGAGACACTCATGAAGCTAGTGACTTTATTATTGTTTTCATTCCTATGATCACCAGAGCCTGGAATGGTGTTGAATTTGCATCAGCAAATTTGCATCTGTTATTGTTAGGTATTTAACAACACTGACAAAAGGCATAGAACAAAGTGATTCTTGTCAGGTACATGGCAAATATTGATGTGTGAGAATGGCTCAAAGTAGTTTCTCTCTCATGGAACTTACTGGATACAATATTCAGAATGTTGTACTCTGGTTATTGTGAGGGATATCTAAAACTAGATCTGAGTCTGGGAGAAACTGTGTCTCTCCAGCTTTCTACTTCAATTCTTCTACTTTTTTCTTCTTCTCTCTTTTTTAAAACCTTGCCCATGTGGAGGTATGCTTTTAACTTGCAGAATGGTAGAAGGAAATTTAGTAATGTTTATTTTTAGGTGTTTTGTCCAGACTTAATGTGGTGGAAACATATTTCATTCACTTATACAAATCATTTTTTGCAAACCTACTTTTTGGAGTATGAGTATAACTGGAAGTTTTCTATTTTCAATTGAACTAAATAGTCATTTTGAGTAGGTGCCAAATAAACAGCACTCACCCAATGGTTATACAAAAGCCGGTAAAACAAGTGTCACGTTGGTCCCTGCCTGAGGCCCAGCTGACTCAGCTCTGTGACAGCGTGTGGTGTCTTCTTTTCTGCAGCTGCCCACTCTTTACAGTCAGCTGGCAGCGAGGGGCAGTGCGAGTTTATATCCTAAGGAAAAATAATACTAACCAGACCGTTTACTTTCTGTATTCCACTGAAAACCACGTGCTTATGTAATTGAGGGTCAAAATACCTTCCCCAAACCTGGGCAGAATCCAGGTATTCCCTAAGGAAAATGGTCCCCATAGAATGAACCTTTAGTCCTAGCAGAGGATCACATTGGCTCAATAGTTATGTACATATGACCATATACAATGATGCTCTTGAAATGAACTCCAAGATGTGGAAACAAGAGAGTTTTTGTGAAGTTATTTCTTTTTTCTTCACTTTTTTTCCTTTGGTTTATCATCTGTTGTCACTGTTTTGGTACCCTGTGTCTTGTATGTGTGTTTGTCTGATTTGGGGAAAGGATGGCAGGACAAAAGGTGAACCAATGCAGCAGTGATACTCACAAGACACTGCTGGAAATGAACTTTATGGCTTGGTGGGGGGAGAGGAGAGTCGGGGACAGAGAAAATGGCAGAAAACCAAGGAAGTGGGTAACAATGTTTGACAAGAAATGTATGCATTACCTTCCTGTAACTCCCTTGTACATCACCTTTACAATAAAATAAAATAAAATAACAAAGAATGAATTTTTCAGCTATTTCAGAACGAGGTCACCATAGTTGGGTATTTTGAAAATTGTAGGGTTTTTTTGTGGCAGGTTTTTTAAACATTGTGGACCTAATATGATACTCAGAGTTCCAGATGTGATAACTCTTTAGTATAGCTTACAATGTCAATATTCTGGGAATCATTCATAAAATGCCAATGTCTAGGCTAGTTCTAGATTATCATTTATATTTTAAGTTCTAGAACGTAATGTTAGAACAAGAGATGCATAGTTCTCACTATATTACTCTGTGAACAAGTAGCTTACATTACAGCACATTTAAAAGAACCTTCTGATATTTCTTCTTTCAGGAATCCAATAATTCCTTTTTATTAATGGTACTTACTGTATATTACAAAAGGCCATAGGTTTCTGAAAGAGTGCATACTGTACATGACAGTGAGGTTTTAGCTCATTGTCATATTAAAGGTAAAGAAATATCATTTGGTTAGTAGTATATTAAGCTTTCTCTATTTGATTTTTAAAAAATATTAACATATAACAAATCTGTAAAATGTTCAAAGATGTCTATAGTTTCTTTAACAAGCAGATTCTACTATTAGAAAGCCAGAATGACTAGATTGCTAGTTTATAAAGAATTGGACAGTTCACAGTATAGGGACAATAAAGCTGGTGACAGACTTGACAGGCCTATGGAAGAGAACTTCCAAAGCCAAGAAATTATTACAGAGCTATATACCATGAATAGCAAGCCATCTGAGACAATCTGCTTGTAACTCTAAAATTAACTCAAAAGTAAGGTGTCATTGCATTCAGGTGACAAGAAACACTTTAAGATGGATGTGGAGTACTTTTTGCTTTCACCATTTCAACATACTCATTACTTAGCTACTTCAGAATGGTAACACAGAAATGTCTTATAAAAATCTGAGGAAGTATTCATTGCATTATATTTCTTTCCTTGGATTTTAGCTATGATTGCTTATGCTAACTCTGCAGGTCTTTGATTGCAGGATTTGAGAGAACTAATGAAAAGAGCCATTTGTGTGACTTAAAGCTATAGACCAAGGACAAGGAGTTCAACACACTATTAGTGATTTGGATATCATGGAAAAGAGCAATTTAAGTTCGTGTTTAAACCCTGTTTGGACACTTATCCAAGAAATAGGATGCAAGGATGATAAAAAAGCTTTGCTATTGTGGCATAGATAAGTTCTCTATAGACTATTGGGAAATACTTGTTCAGTATTGCTTAGTTTGGAAATGCTCATTTCAGTTAAAGGTTATGTACTTAATCACTGTTGTGTTTGAATTTTTTTCCTCTTGATGTAATAAGCCATTAGTCTTAATGAAGTTTATTGTTAATTTAGGCAGACAGAGACTTCAAAGAAGTGGGTGGGGTAGGGTTGCAAGTGAATGAGACAAGATGGCCAAGTTGATACAAAAAAAACTCAACAAAACAGTGCAGGAAAATATCAACATGTCTTACACAATCAATCACTGAAAGTGTGTCATATGATGTGAAGTCATCTTGAATAGGTAGAGGTATAAGTGAAATAAAGAATAGAAGAAAATTTGGGAAATCTCCTAAACATTACTATATCTTTCAGGCAAACCTTCAATGGTAAGATTTCTTTTGGTGATTGAAAAAATTTTGCAGTTTGCAATAAAGTATAAAAATATTTCTTGGAATGGGATATTTTCTGTCCTAAAATTTAGCCATCTGGAATTATTTTTAAAGGACCATACTATTAAAACTTTGGAAATAGGGATTTTTTTCCTTTTAATGGGAAATCTGTATTTGATTGTAAAGATGGAACACTATGTCCTTGGTCTAGCTGTTTTGGAATTGTAGGCTTAACATATAGTAAAGCCTGGGATTCCAGTAAATTCATTTCAGGCGTGAAAGCCTGGAGGAATAAATGCGTACATGTGAGTAGAGGAGTGTAACAATGTGATATCCACTTCTATCATAATGAATTCCATATAAGTTATGCCATCCCATCCCTGTTTTATGATGAGGAGTCTGTGAGATGCAAGTCAATGATGTCTTAATTAGGCATTGGCAAACTGAGCAGTATAACTAGATGCAAAATATCTCAGTGGCATGTTCATACAACAAGAAAGTCCATGGAGGAACAATATTGTGCTTTTTCAAGCAAAATAAATCATGAGCACTGTAAGACAATGTCAAGCTGTAATCCATGCAGCAAGTAAGTTTTTTTGTTTTTTGTTTTCTCCTTTTTTGGTGTAGCTGCTGAGCTTGAACTCAGTGCCTGGGAGCTGCTCTTGAGCATTTGCACAAAACCACTTGAGCCACAGATCCCCAAAAGGCTTTTTTAAGGGGGTGGGAGGTGATTAACTAACTGGATATTAATCACCAAAAGTTTCAAGGACTTTCCTGCCCAGGCTGTCTTTGAACTTCAATGCACAGAGTTAAGTCTCCTGAGTACTAGGATTACAGGTGCGTGTTTTGGAAAAGAACCATACACAAGTTCATATATAACCCTGATCTTTAAAAAACGGTATTCTATTCTATTTGTACTTTTGGAAACAGATTCAGTAATTAGCAAGTGCTGGCCAGTGTTGGTATGTTTTCCACAAAGACAGAAACTTTTCAAGACAAGTCGTAAGTGCTTTATCCTCTAAGAAAGTGGAGAAAGAACAAGATGATTTGGACTTTGGTCATTGTGTGTGGGCTTTCTCAGCAACAGACAATGCCTCTCCTTACAGCTTATAGCAGACTTGGGTAGGTTTGGACTTTCAAAAAAAAAAAAAGAATGGATTCGCAAGAAAAAGTTTGTAAGAAATCTCTGGAAATTTCTCCTTCCTTCCTTCCTTTCTTTCTTTCTTCCTTCCTTCCTGCTCTCTTTGTCTGTCTGTCTGTTTCTTTTGTCAGTTGTGAGACTTGAACTCAGGGCCTGGGCCCTGTCCCTGAGATTCTTTGTGCTCAAGGGCTACTGTTCTTCCACTTGAGCCACAGTACCACTTCCGGTTTTTGAGTGGCTAATTGGAGTTAAGAGTCTCACCGGGACTTTTCTACCAGGGCTGACTTTGACTGTGATCCTCAGATCTCAGGCTCCTGAGTAGCTAGAATTACAGGTGTGAGCTACAGGCGACCGGCTTATCCTAGCTTTAAAAATTTTTTCTATTTGGAACCTCAGCCTATAAATGATCATTTCCTTTCTCCCTCCTTCCCTCCCTCCCTGCCTGCTTGCTTGCTTTTTCTTTCTTTCTTTCTTTCTTTCTTTCTTTCTTTCTTTCTTTCTTTCTTTCTTTCTTTCTTTCTTTCTCTTTCTTTCTTTCTCTTTCTTTCTTTTCTTTTCTTTCTTTCTTTCTTTCTTTCTTTCTTTCTTTCTTTCTTTCTTTCTTTCTTTCTCTCTCCTTCCTTCCTCCCTCCCTTCCCTCCCTTCCCTCCCTCCCTCCCTCCCTCCCTCCCTTCCTCCCTTCCTCCCTTCCTCCCTTCCTTCCTTCCTTCCTTCGTATTGGGCTTGAACTCAGGGCCTTGCTAGGTTAGTGCTCTACCATTGAAACATACCTCCAGCAGTCCTTTTTGTGATTCCTTTTCATTGATTAATATTTCACCATGGTTCAGCTTAAATCCATTAAGTAAATGGCAAAAAGTGTACAGTCAATGAACATGCCATAGTCTTCACCCATAGGAATATGTGTATGGGAAATTGGAAGAGAAGATTCCTGCTAGGTATTTTTTTTTCTGCTAGAGATGATGTCTTTATGTATTTTTTTATTGTGAAAATACCGTACAGAGGGGTTACAATTACATGGGCAAGATAATAGTACATTTCTTATCAAGCATTATTGCCTTTTATGCTTCATATTTCTTCTATCCATAGGTGTATAGTTTACATTAAATTAGGAAAATTTCTTTAGTTTTTTGTCTTATCCACATTTTCCTATAAGAATACTTATTAAAAAAGAATACTTATTAAAATGTATTAATCCTCTGGAAGTCATTCACTGATGACTTAATTTTAAAACCTTTTCTATATGCTGAACTTTGGATCATTTCTGCCATAATATCTTCACGTTTGCTAAATTTTTGTCAGTGTGTATTATCTCTGTGAAGTCCTCACAGATAATTTTCATTTTTGAAAATTGAGTTTTCATCTCAAACAGTGTTCTTCATGTTGCAAAGTACAATTTGTGTCTTTTTTCCATGTCTCAACTTAGGTTTGAGCACAAATCAAATCATTTTTTTTCTTTGCTACTTCTAATGCATGTTGATTCCTGGCCAATTTCAACTCTGATTTATGTCCTCATTATGGGGTAGCATTTTCCTTCTGTGGAGGACATACATTATGATTTATTTTTTTGCTGAGTGCAATTTTATTATTCTAGAAATATTCTTTATTTCCCCAGGTGTGAATTTTTTTTAATTTAATCTTCAAATGATTGTGCAGGAGGCTGTTCAATTTAACGTGTCTACTTATATGCCCAGTGCATCACAATTAGACTCAACCCTTCCATCATTTCCCTCCAGTCCCTTCCCCCTTCCTTCAATAACTACATGAGACATGTTCAACATCTGTAGCCATAAAGGAACTGCAAATCAAAGCAACATTAAGATCCCATCTACTTCAGTCAGAATGGTTTTCATGAAGAAAATACAAAACAATAAATGTTGGCGAGGCTGTAGGGATAAGGATCCTTTATATAATGTTGGTAGGAATGTAAATTAATGCAGTCATGATGGAAATTAGGAGGGAAGTTTCTCACAAAACTAAATTGAATGGCCATATGGTTTTGCTATATTATTTCTTGGCATATATCTGTAGTACTATAACTCTGAATATAATAGAGAAGCATGTATAGCCATATTTATAGCTACAGTATTTATAATAGCTAACCTATGGAAATAGCCTATGTATCCATCAGTGGGTAGTGGGTAAGAGAAATGTGACATAAATGTATTTGTATAGGAAGTAGTATGGAATTATTAATAACATTAATAGTCTATTTTTAGCCATAAAAGTATGAAATTATAATATTTGTAGGAAAATGAATGGAACTGTAAGTTATTACATTAAATGTAATGTACTAGTAGATTTAGAAAGACAATGTTGCATATTCTTTCTCATGTGGAATCTAGACTGAAAAAACAATAACAAGTGTGTCAAATGGGAAGATTATTTGGGAGTGGTAACCAGTGGGCGGGAGGATGTTAAAAAAGGGGAAACAGGACAGATGAGTATGATCAAAGTAGTTCATATTCATGTGTGTAAAGAGAAGATGAAAACTGTTCAAAACTTGCAAATGGAGAGAGAGAGAAGAGTCATAGGTTGAATTTGACCAAAGACGTTTATATTCATATATAGTAATATGAGAATGAAGTCACTCATACAATTAATAAATAGAGGAAAAGAATAAAAAATTTAAACTTATACATCCAAAAGTCTATATTAAAGAAAACTAACTATAGATGACATATTTAGATACATTAGACATGACACAGTTAAAACTGCTCATAACTGTGTTTAAATCAAAATTTAAGTCATTGTGATTCCCTCAAAACGTGGTCTTGGTAAATCAATGAGACATAAACCTAAACTTAATATTCTTAAAAAAAATATTTTTGTTGTAAAGGTGCAGTACAGAGGGGTTACAGTTATATAAGTCAGGTAATTAGAACATTTCTTTTTGACCAGTGTCACCTCTTCCTTCATTTTCTCCCAGTTTTTCCCTCCCCCCAAGTTGCATGGTTCATTTTCAACATAGTGTCTAGTGAGTTTTACTGCTACATTTGTTCACCCTTTATCCCACCATTTCTGTGTTCCCCCTTTACCTCCCCAATCAGATAAACTTTCATATAAGACAAAAGGTATAGAAAAAAAACAGAGACAAAGGAGAAAAAAACAAAAAAAAAACAAAAGAAAATAACAAAAAACCTCTTGTGTCCATTTCTTGGAGTTCATTTGAACAAACATCATTGTATGTGATCATATGCACTTAGCTATTGAGCCTTTGTGATCCTCTCCTAAGAATATCTTCCTTTGGTCTTGTGTGAATTAAACTTCATACTCTTGTTGGTGTGAGTCAAACTTTTACTTTTATTAAGAATAATGCTAATATATAACAACCAATCATGATAAAGGTGCAAAACTTCTGCCTTTATATGCATTTCTGTAACTATTGTTAAGGAGTAAGGCCTCTCCTCATCCTTCTCTTCCAGTTTTCCAAATGTCATTTTGCACATAAAATAAAATTGTCTGACATGATCTTATTTTATTTTGGCGCATTTTAAATGATAGGTATAAAATTATATATAGCATTTTCTAGTCTATTATTGTCTTATTTCTGCTCTGAGAAATGATTACATATTTAGTGGCTAAAGGCACTGTTGCTTAATTCTGCAGATAATAGTTCTGATATTGCATCCCCTGAGCTTGAAGAATGTGTTACCATATTGCGTTCCTTCTGGAAGTTGTAACAGAGTTGATTTTCTTGCTTTTTTTAAATCCTCGATGTCTGCTGCATTTCTTTGAATTTAGTTTAATTTTTCATACTTTCTATTGTTATTTTAAAAGTGATGTACAGAGGAGTTACAGTTATGTAAGTCAGATAAAGAGTACATTTCTTTTTGAATGATGTCACCCTTCCTTCCCGCTTTCCCAATTTTTCCCTCCTATTCCCACTCACAAGCTGTACAGTTCATTTTCAACAGTTTCTTTTTTTTTTTTTTTTTTTGGGTCCGGTCGTGGGGCCTGAACTCTGGGCCTGGGCACTGTCCCTTAGCTCTCCAGCTCAAGGCTAGCACTCTACCACTTGAGCCACAGCGCCACTTCCGGCTTTTTCCTTTTTCTGTTTATGTGGTGCTGAGGAATGGAACCCAGGGCCTCAGGCATGCAAGGCAAGCGCTCTACCACTGAGCCACCTTCCCAGCCCAATTTTCAACAGTTTCTAGTGAGTACCACTGCTGCATTTGGTCATGTTTTGTCCCACCATTTCTGTGTCCACTCTTGCCCTCCTAAAGGCAGATAAATGATCAAAAAGACAAAAGGAAAAGAAGGCAAAATATCAACAAAGAAAAAAACCTTCTTTCTATTTCTTGAAGTTCGTTTCAATAAAAAGTATTCAATCTGGTCAGGTTTTTTTCATGCCTTTATTTTCAGTTTGAGCTGAGGCTGGAACTCAGAGCTGGTTGTATGCAATGCAAGTGCTTCATTGCAGTCCCCTTACTTCCTTCTTAAAGCCAGCAATGGTGCGTTGAACCCTTTCCACGTTCATGCTTTAAACTGTGGTTCTCTTGCCCCCTCTTCCTATAACTGTGTAGTGATGGCACTGGGCTTACTTGGATAACCCAAGGTCATTTCTCTATTTTATGGTGGGCTAATTTGCATCCTTATTTCCATATGCAATTTATTTTCTTTCGCCATTCTTTCACAGGGTCATTAGAGTAGGGAGAGGGTGTCATTATTTTGTCTACCACAATTATTATCAAGTCTCCCTTGTTTATGAGACTATTAATTTTCCTGCAAGACCTGAGATGGCCTCAATGTGATGAAAAGTTTTGCACAATGGTGTTAGTTATGAAATTAGAATGAGATTCTTGTTTAGTGTTAAGTAAGAAGCACTAAAGCAGAAGAGATGAGTTGGACTGGGATCAGTTTGTTGCTCTTAAATTGCTAATTGATCTATTGAATTTATTAGACACTAGTGTTACTGGCTAACATTGCAGCCTAGAATTCATCCCCACCCCCAAATTAACAGTTATAAAGTGCCAACCAAAATCATACAGTATTTAAACAAAACACATGACATTTTATCTCACCTTGACACATTTTTAATGGAAATTGTTTCTAATGCTACTTTTTCCCTAGCTGGAAAGGATTTTCAATATTTCTTAAATTTGTAATTCAGAGGGTAATTTGAGATGCCAAACTTGGATGTTGTCTCTTCTGCCTCTTCTGACCAACTTCCATGATTATTTAAGAAGCAAAGGGGCAATAGCCTTATCATACTAACAATAAGCAGTAGGATTACAGTCATATTTCAAAATGGTATAAAATTTGTGTGTACCAGGGATTTTTTTAAAGTAATGGAAATAAAAAGAAAAGGGAAAATAGATAAAGGATAAATGGCATTTTTTATAGTTAGCAGAAGTAGAGATCATATCATATGTCAATGGAAGCAATGGAGCAGGGAAGAAGTACTAGGAGGGAAATGATAGTTATAGAGAAAGTGCTGAAACTTGAGAGACTTTGAAGAAAACCAGATGCACTAGAAAAAAGTACAAACGCCCCAAATTGGGCAATGCAAGAGAAAGTCCAGTAAATTGGTGGAGAAAATGTGAGCCAGAAACACAACAAAGGTTAAAATAATGTTTGGTTTGCCTAGCCTTAATAACAGGAAAAGGCCTCACTGCTTTCTGATAGTTTGCTATTCCCAAATAATAATTTATGGTCAGTTCTACAATACCTCAGATAATCGTTCAGTTCTAACTTTGTCGACCTTTGTATCTTCATGTAGAAGAGTTCTCTGTGATTTTATTGCTGTATGTGTTTGGTATATGCAGATTATTTTCAGAAATGTAAAATTAACAAGCCAGGTAATCTTGCCTGAAGAAGTGAACAAATAGAGAGTGGTGAAACATTTGGCTACACACATATTTAGAGAATGAAACAATGAAGATTCTCTGCCTAGGCATAGGAGATATGTATTTTGCCTGTGGGCAGAGAGATAGTTTAAGAACATTTTGGGTTCTTTCTACTCTTAGGATGACCATTAAGATTACAATCTGGAAATGCTCCACTTCCCAGCTGGTGGCCAACTGGCTAGTCTCTGTTTTGAAGTAAAAATTAACTTTGAATTACTTACACTAATTAAGGGAAGAGTGACATGGGATAAATAAACCAAAAAGATAAGCAGTCCAACAAATAAATTTATTTTTCTTTGAAGGGCTTATAATGTTGCATTTAACATGGTATTTAAAAAGTTCTGAGTAGATGTGACTTTTCAGATACAATGAAAGCTTGGTATCGGAGAGCTTATCTAAGTTTATCCTCAGAGGCAAGAGAAGAGATTTGCATACATTCAAGAAGTATTTGTGTGATTGAGATAAAAAATATAGTGCTAGACCCAACATGGAGCTTGCCAGATTTTCTGTTCTGCTGTTTTCTCATTCCTGATTCCAAGTGAAGAATGAGCTACAACATTACTCATGGGTGGAGCAATGGTACCCGAAGTGCATCAATGTCTGGGTCTTCATATTCTCCGAAATTAGTTTAAAAAGACTTATAACAGGGCTGTTCTTGGAGCTTTGACTGAGTGGGAAAGACAAACTATTCAATAAGTCACAGTAAGTAAACTTTAAATGAAAAATTTTGTAGCAATTGTTTATTTAGATATATGCAACTGTGCATCTAAACATATTTAAATATATGCATTTATAGTTAAATGTATATATTTAAATATACTTTTGTATATCATCTACATATTTATGCATTATTTCATATTATTTAGATATATTATAAATACACTTAAAACTTGCTGAGTAAAAACTTACTATGAATTAAAATGGTATTATAATATAAATAGAAAACGATTTTTGAAAAAAAAAACACTATAAAATGTCTTGTAGAATTTATGTTAGAGTAGTAATAAAATTCAGCCAAAATTAGAACATATAGTTTACCATTCTGTAGTTGAATAATGCAGTAAAAATATTTAGGTAGTTGTTGGATTGATAACTGGAATTCTTCAGGCCTTCCTGTGTCCTGGTACCAGAACCAAAGAGAAGTTAATAACATCTTGTTTTTGTTTTGTTTGTTTGTTTTTCTGTCTTTTAAAAGGGGGCAAAGAAGGGTGCAGAAATGGAGGGAGAAAGGGTGAACCAGTGCAGTCATGGTACTCAATAGACACTATGTAGAAAATGAACTATGCAACTTGTAGGTGGGGATGGGAGAGGGAAACTGAGTAGAAAGTGAAGGAAGGAGTGACATTGTCCACAATTATCTGACATATGAAACAGTAAGCCCTCTGTACAACACCTTAATTACAAGAGTAAAATTATATTACAAATATTCCAATGACTTTCTACCTCATTCAGAGTACAAGCCAGAGTTCTTACCATGCTAGAACAAGTCATACGGAATTATATCATTGCATTTTACTGATCCCATCTGTTTTATTCTTGCCTTATTCATCCTGGTCTAGTTACTCTGGAGGTTTTGCTATTTCTCAAATGACCTGCTTCAGTGCAGTTTTACCTATCATTCCATCTTTCTGAAAGAGTAGACATAGTTTTCTTTAGAGATTCAAACATCACTTTCCTTAGTCTTCTCATGTAAAGATATATATATATATATATATATATATATATACACACACACAGAGACATATATATGTTTATATATATTCACCCCATTCTAGATTCCTCTCACTCTATTCAGTCTGTATAGTGGGTAAATACAGTCATAATATTCAATGTACATATATGAACATGGAACCCTGTAACGAGGGGATGGGTGAGTTTGGGACAGATGGGAAGAAGTACCGATCATGATGCACTATACTTCATAAAATGAAATATTCAGTTGAAACTAATTGGCATAATTACTTAAAGATAAAAAATGGCAAATGGAAAAATATAATGGAGAAAAGAAGAAATAGGTTAAAATTATATATCATAGCATTTTCTTATTCAAAGTTCCCTTTTTTCTTTCTGATTTAAAAAGAAATGGAAATATTTTTGTAGGCCTCCAAGGATTCTGGATTCCAGGCACTCTGCTCACTGTGACGAATCCATGAGGCAGCTCTCCCTTAACAGCCTTCTAGTTGCTAGAAAGATAAAATAATTACATGTGACATCCTTAGTTAAAGCAAACGTTGGTCTTTAGATTCTCTGAGCATGTCTGAGAAAAGTGCACACAGTACTGTCGGCAGTCTAGCTGGAGTCAATATGGCATATGCAAGTTGTCTAGAAAGAGTGTCTTATATTTCTTGGAAAAAGGTAAAAAATATCAATGTTGACTCCTGATACTCAGATTATGAAATCTTTTCTGTTTTCTTTATATTTATGGCTATTTTAGACAGCATCATGATTGATACTGTTACCCTGGGTAAGTAAGAAACTACAGCTTAAAAAAGGCCTTTATTCCTGGAAAAAGTGGGAACTATGAAAATGAAGACTATTTGCGAAGTCTTAAGAACTTCCTAGAATTGCTGGAAGAGATATAGTGGACAATGGAACTCCTGCTACAATTTCAAGTATTAACCCGTTTAACCTGTTCTTTTCACAGATCAGTCCTAATCAATGTTTACTGTTATAAATCCAAATATCTGGAAAAACAGATAAAGATTACGGATGGGAAATAGAATTTTCATAATCTATCCCTGACAAAAGAGCTTTGATGATCGTGTCTTTGTTTTTAACCATTTATCTATAGTTCTTCGGAGCAACTAGAGAGTTTCTTAGAATTTTGATAATATTTTTTATTTGGTTTCAGGTATAAGATATAGGTGGGAAAACCCTACTCGGAAATGAGTATTTTGTGATCAGGCTTAAAATTTTTTTCTTTATTATTAATTTTTATTTATGTGGTACTGAGGAATCAACCCAAGGCCTCATGCATGCTAGCCAAGCACTGAACTACTAAGCCACATTCCTAGTCCTTGATCAGGCTTTTTTTGGAGGTATATGATAGAACTTGATAGAATGTGATGATTTGCTTTGCTTTCTCTTTCTTGACCAACTAACTATGGGTTCTCTGAACAAGAGGAGAAAAAATTTTTCTCATTTCTTTCATTGCCTCTGAAGCAATCTTCCAACTAACGCATGAACATATTTTTAGCCAATTGATCTATAAATTATAATTAGACATATTTTTCCTAATAGGTGAGAGTTTTAGATAACAAGTATTTAGTGAGAATCAATTATGAATGCGAGTCTGTTCTAAATACCAGAAGTTATGCTCAGGACACAGAAATGTCATTCTGTGTCAATAATTCTGCACTCAACAATTCATTGTATATACAACAGGATTGAGAAAAATTGGGGAGAGGGTGGGTTGAAGTGGGGTGAAAATTTTGAAGGGATGACACAGAAGAACATGCATTGTATATATGAACTGCTTTGATAAATGGCAAAATATATTTATCCTAAAAATTAAGAAAAAATGAAGGAAGGAGTGGGTTAAGAGGGGTGGGTGAGAATGTTGAGGGGGGTAACATTGAAGACACACTGAATTCATAACCTGCTTTGTTGAATGGCAATTCTTTTGTACAACTACTTAAAGACCATAAAAATAAAGAAAAGAAAAATTATTGAGATACGTTACATTTTCTTTTGTACAAATTCTTCAACCCTTTGTGTATATGTTATAATTACAGCACATCATAATTGGGATGCCAAGTTGTCATTAGAAATGCTAAATCTGAATTGCTATTTCTTGAGATTAATAGCTGAAAAAGTAGTAACATGCCTCATTTTTTTTTCAAAGTCGAGGACTGCACTCAGGGCCTTACACTTGCCAAGTAAATGCTCTTCCACTGAGCTAAATTACCAAGCTCACTTACGGATATTTTTAATAATTGAATTGTTAACCAATTTTTCAAAACTTAGAGCAATTAAATAAAGTAAAACTATTTTTGTTGAACCAGTCACAGTTCAAAGGTGTAGGAGTCATTTGTGGAAAGTGATTATTTGGTTGCATAATAGATGTTTTAGAGATTCTATATAGCGTATCTCTCCCCAGGGAATTCTACCTAGGAGAGTGTATTTTACATGCTGGTTTGCATTTGGACCCAAAGAGCTGTTTTGATATTTAAGACTGCCACTGTTTCATCCACTCAGTTAAGTTAGTCAGATAATGTGCTTTTGTATCTTATTTTGTGTGCTTTGTGATAACAAAAGACAAGTCAAAACACAAATAGTTATGCTTCAAAATCTTAAAGTTGTTTTAACAATGTCCAAAATTCTTCATGTGCCATTGGTGATTTGTAGTCATTAGTAACATTACTAGACAATGGTACAAATCTTTTCTTTTTTATGTTTTTTATTGTAAAAATAGTGTACAGAGGGGTTACAGTAACACGAGTATCGTAATGAGTGTAGTACAAATGTTTTCTTAACTGTTTATGATGGAGTACTTCCTTTTCTAAGCACTTACAGTTTAATTTTCAGGCTCCTTGAAGGACCTTGATGATGATTATTTTGTGTCCTTTTTGTATACTTCTTGTACACTGCTCACATCTCCTTGAAAACTTTCATCTACTTTGTTTCCCTCTGTCTCAGTTAATTTGAATGGAATATATGTACTGGTTTATTCATCCTAAGAGGTTATACTATAGGGCTGAGAAGGTGGCTGAGTGGTAGAGTGCTTGCCTTGCATGCATGAGGTCCTGGGTTCGATTCCTCAGCACCACATAAGCAGAAAAAGCCGGAAGTGGTGCTGTGGTTCAAGTGGTAATGTGTGTCTGTGTGTGTTGGTACTGGAGCATGAACTGAAGGCCTACATTCTTCCCTTACCTTTTGGCACTCTACCACTTGAATGATAGCTTTTAGTGGTTAGTTGGAGTCTCCTAGGCATTTCTGCTGTGCTGGCTTTAGCTTTCAATCCTTAGATTTCAGACTCCTAAGTTGCTAGGATTCCAGGGTGAGCTACTTGTGCCTGGCTGGATTTTGTATTAGTGGTACAGAGCAGATGAAGGCATAAGAAAGACATGGTGATGAGGTAATTCACAGGTTTGGGAGACTTCATGTCTTTTTATGGATGTCTTCTTATGGATAAAAGCTTCTATTTTTAAATTACTTTTTGAAGAGGTATTGCATTTTTTGACAGTCTACTGAAAACCTTGCATTTGTTCTTAAAATGGAGAAAACATGTAAGATTCATGGTGCCTAATGCCTAAAGTTAGAAAATGGATATTTACTAGAAGAATACATAGTTCTTTAAACAGATGGACTTCCAAAGTGGTTCTCTGAAAGATCTTTATAAAGACATTCAAATGAGTGATTGAGAAGAATGATATTGCAATTCCTGAAGCAGTGAAATAATTGAAAATGAATTAGATATAGATGGAAATGTATGTTTAAGGTAGTTTGCATAGTTACAGCTAACAAAGAAGAAATAAAGGAATTTATCAATAACATCAAATCTGGCATTTTTAATTGAAAATTAATAAAAGTATTAAAATTCATATGGAACCACAATGGGTCACAAATAACCAAAGCACTCTTGAGAAAGAACAAAAATTAAGCTTTCATACTTCTTATTTTAACATATAGTACAAAGCTACAAAAAATAAAACAGTATGAAAATGGCATAAAGACAGAAATATAGACAATTGAACAGAACAGAGATCCCAGAAAGAACTCTATGCCCATATGTCCAGTTAGTCTTGAACAGAAGTATCAGTAATACATACTGGAGAAAGGAAATCTCTTCAACAAATCATTTTAAGGAAATTGGGTGTGAAAGAACAAAATCTATACATATATACAGAAGGCAACTGAAATAGAACTTAAGGGTTTAAGCATAAAACTTAAAACTACATTACTCCTAGAAAAGACTAGAAGGCAAATCTATAAAATTAGTCTAGGCAGTAATTTTTTTCATGTGATACTGAAATGCAAACAGGAAAAGCAAAAATTGACAAGTGGTAATCTTACTCTAAAAAGCTTCCTTACAGTAAGGAAATAATTAAGGGATGAAAGAGAATCAGAGAAAATATCTGAGTTCCAAAATGCATAGGAATTCAATGAACTCCATAGCAAAAAACAAAACAAAACAAACAACAACAACAACCCAATTAAGAACGAGTTGAAGCATTAGGGACACATTGTTCTAAAGGAGATACTGAAACAGTGACTATATTAAAATGTGCTGAACATCATTGATCATCAGGAATTATGGTGTCATTAATTTCACAAGTTGTTGAATTTTTGTGTAGATGTTCTATTTGTGATGTCAGCCTATGATTGAAGTCAGCCACTACGATGTTGTGCTTTTATAGTCAGTAATGCTTATTTTATGAAGTTAGGTACACCAACGTACAGTGCATAAACATACATAACTGATTTTTTCTTCTTGAGGAATTGTTCCCATTACCAGTGTAAGAATGTAAGAGAAACCCTTTTGTTCTTTCCTCCTTAATTTTGTTATTTTGTTTTGAAGCCTCCTTTGTCAGATATTGGTATGGTTACTTCTCATGCTTTTGAGGGTATTTTATTTTAAATGCCAATTTTGGAGGTGGAACTCAGGGCTTGGACACTGTCCTTGAGGGTTTTTTTCCCCTCAAGAATAACACTCTAAGCCGGGCGCCGGTGGCTCACACTTGTAATCCTAGCTATTCAGGAGGCTGAGATCTGAGGATCGTGGTTCAAAGCCAGCCCAGGCAGGAACATCCCAGAGACTCTTATCTCCAATAAACCACTAGAAAGCCAGAAGTGGTGCTGTGGCTCAAGTGGTAGAGCACTTGCCTTGAGCTGAAGAGCTGAGGGACAGTGCACAGGCCCAGAGTTCAAGCCCTATGACTGACCCCCCCGCCCCCCCCACAAAAAAAAAAGAATAGCACTCTACCACTTCAGCCACAGTTATACTAATGGCTTTTTGGTGGTTAATCAGTGATAAGAGTCTCATGGATTTTCCTTCCTGGGTTGGCTTTGACCTGTGATCCTCAGGTCCCAGTCTCCTGATTAGCTAGGATTATAGGCTTAAGCCACTGGTGCCTGGCTTGAGTTCCTTTCTTCCTTCCTCTCTTCCTTCCTTCCTTCCTTCCTCTTTTCTTTTAAAATATTTTTTCATTCTTTCACTTAGAACTTGATTTTGTCCTTGTTTGTGAGATGTGTTTCCTGCAGGCAATAAATAATTATTCAATGATACTTTTATTTTTAATCCAACAATCTGTCAATATGTCTTTTGATTGGACAATTAAGATCATCGACATTTAGAATGATTACTGAAAAGTGTAATGTAATGAATGCTAGTATTTTGTTTTTCCCCCTGATTTTTCAGTTGCTTTCATTTTATCTAGTGTTGTTTATTTTTTCCTATTTTTTCTGGTTGCATTTATCTTGTGTGTAAGATTCTTTTAAATATCTTTTGTAGTGTTGAGTTAATGGTTATAAATTCCTTTAGTTTTGTTTATCATTGAAGATTTTTATTTCTCCTTTAATTTTGAGTAATAGCTTTTATGGAAGCAGTAATGTGGGTTGACAGTTATTTTCTTTTAAGGTTTGAAATATATCATTTCATGTTTTCCTAGCTATTAGAGTTTCTATTGAGAAATCTAATATTATTTGATGGACTTGCCTTGGTATGTGACTTGTTACTTTTCTATTGTGGTTTTCAATGTTTTCTCTGCATTCATTACATTAATGTTTTAACTGCCATATCTATGTCTTTTCTGGTCAGCTATTGGGTATTCTGCAGCTGCTACTACCTATAGAGCTGTCTCTTTATCAGATTTTGTGAAACATTCTCCCATTATTTTATTAAATAAATTGTTCATTCTTTAGCTCTTACTTTTTCTCTTACTTGTGTACTTATAGTATATAGGTTTGGTTTGAGTGTCTCAGGTATTTTCTATGTTCAATTCATAGTCCTTAATTTGCTTCATCTAACTGCTTTCATATTTTGTCTTTAAATCCTGATACTGTCTGGTTTCATTCATGCTACTGGAGATACTTTTCATTTTAAAAAAAATTAACGTACTGAACTTTTTATTTATACAATTTCAGTTTGATTCTTTTCAGAATTTCTGTTTCATATCTTGTATTGTTTTCCCTTTTTCTTCAACTGTTTATTTTATTCTGTTTCAATTCCTTCAGCTATATATATATATATGTATATATATATCTCCTATTTGAATCCATTCTGATTTATTTTAATCATTATTATAATCATACCACTGAGCACTTTCCTTTTTCCTCTCTTTGATATCTTTTATTATAAGGTTATTGACCTTTTGTGGAATGAGGTTGCCTTTTCTTTCATATGTCTGCATAAAGAGTTGTACAGCTTAAGCAAAATCATTGATGTGGAATGTTAATAGTGTAGTCATGTAGTTGAAGTGTTCTTAGTGTTCAGGCAAGATTGTTCAGTGTAAGAGTTACAGTGATATTTTAGTAGCCTAACTTTTGCCTGTGTGTTCAGAGCACCAGACATAATAAGATAGAGGAGAAATATCTGGCCACCCATTAACCAACAAAACTGACACATAAAACTAACCATGTAAATGACAGAAAATTAGCTCTCAAACAATCCAAATACAATTTTTGTCTCAAGCTCTGCTTTAGAAAAAAGCTATGGTAAGACCTGATTGCTATTTAAGTCTTATTCTACTCATTAAGTAGCTTTATCAATGTTATCTATAATTATTTAAAAATGCTAAATGGTAAGATAGATTCAATAGCACTGAGGTTCTGTAGAATATTAACATGACAGTTCATTATTCTGTTTCACACTTCAGGGCAAGACATAGGAGTGCCTGAACAGTGGCTGAATTGACAGGAATCCTTAGGACACACTGTGTTAAGTTACTTGTTCTGTTCCCTTTATGTCTACGATTTTTAGTATGTCTGATTCTAATGTAAGCTATTAGGAGAAACCTATTATATGATATTTAGTTAATTCCTTAGGTTTTTCATTCTCCTAAAGTTCCTTGAAAATCATTTTATAGCAGTGTAGTGTAGACAAGATTATCTGTTCTAGGGGAGTATGAAAGATAAGATATAGAGCTGAATTTGTGATGACTAGAGCAGGCTATGTCCATGATGGACGTCATTGCTGGAGAGAGATTCGGTTGTGTTAGACTCTGCCACAAGCCTGTTTTTCCCTACTGGGGCCACTGAAGTTATAACAGAAGCTGGTGCTCTGTTCCAGTAATATGGAGGATAGAGCATTGCTAAGTAATAATATTATAAATTCATTTATACAATTATCACCCCATTGGTCAACCAACTTCAAAAAATAATCAAAACAACTCATACACTATGACCAAACCAATTCATTCCAAGGATGCAAAGCTGGTTCAATATAAGCAAGCCAATTAATGCAGTTCAACACATCAATAGGAGCAAGGACAAGAACCACACAATCATCTCAGTAGATGCAGAAAAAGCATTTGACAAGATCCAATACCCTTTTATGATGAAGGCTCCAGAAAAACTAGGAATCCATGGAACACTCCTCAGTAAATAATAAAGGCTGTATATGACAAACCTACAGCTAGCATTATATATATATATATATATCCAGTTGTGGGGCCTGAACTCTGGGCCTGGGCGCTATCCCTCAGCTCTTCAGCTCAAGGCTAGCGCTCTACCACTTGAGCCACAGCACCACTTGCGGCTTTTTTCTTTTTGCTTATGTGGTGCTGAGGAATCGAACCCAGGGCCTCATGCATGCAAGGCAAATGCTCTACCACTGAGCCACCTTCCCAGCCCGCATTATATTTTTTTTAAAAAAATTAGAATCCTAATTTATTTAAAGATGGATTACAAGGTATACTTTACATATCATACATACTATACTTATGCTTAGTGTGGTGTGTTTTATAAATTTTATGGGCACAAATAATTATGTAACCACCACCATAGTAAAGACATAGGGCATTTTCATCCCTTTCCAAAATTATCTTTTGTTTCTTTGGGGATCAAACTCCTCTCACTTCTAGATTACAGCTAGCATTATATTTACTGGTGAGAAGTTAAATCCATTTCCTCTAAAATCAGGAATGAGACAAGAATGTCCACTCTTTCCATTCCTCTTTGATATATTATTGTAATTTCTAGCCAGAGCAACAAGGCAAGAGACAAACATGAAGGGTATACATATAGGGAAAGAAGAAGCAAAACTCTCCCTCTTTGCAGATGACATGATCCTGTATTTAAAGAACCCCATAGACTCCTCTCCCAAGGTGCTTGAGCTGATCCAAAACTTTGGCAAAGTAACAGGATATAAAATTAACCCGCAAAAATCAGCAGCTTTTCTCTATGCCAACAATGGGAAGATCAAAGCTGAAATTAAGAAAGCAACTATTTTGTAATAGCTTAAATATACCTAGCAATTAACTTAACCAAAGATGTGAAGGATCTCTATGGTGAAAATTTTAAAAACCTGAAAAATGAAATTAAAGCAGATTTAAGGAAATAGAAAAACCTCCCACGCTCCTGGATTGGGAGGATCAACATTGTGAAAATGACAATACTGCCAAAAGCTATCTACAAATTCAGTGAAATCCCTATCAATATTCTAACAACATTTTGTTTAATGAAATAGAGGAAGCAATCCAAAATTCATATGGAATAATAGAAGACCCTGAAAAACAATCCTTAGCAGGAAGGACATTACTGGATGAATATCAATACCAAACTCCAAAGTCTATTATAAAGCCATAGTTATAAAAATAGCTTGGTACTGGCACATGAACAGGCCCGAGGACCAGTGAAATAGAATTGAAGACCTAGAAATGAAACCACAGACCTATGGCCACTTAATCTTTGATGAGGGAGCTAAAATTATCAGATGGAATAAAGACAGCCTCTTCAACAAATAGTACTAGCAGGATTGGCTATACATGTAGAAAACTGAAGTTAGATTCTTATATATCACCCTGAATAAGAATCTACTCCAAATGGATCAAAGACCTCGAGATAAGATAAGAGCAGATACTCTGAAAATATTATAAGAAGGGATAGGGGAAACTCTAGGCCTCCTTGGAACAGGCCAAAGCTTCCTAAATGAAGATCAAGAAACAAATTTGGTGGGGTGAGTTGGGTTCAAACATGAAGGCTTTAAGTTTCTGGAAATAATTAATGTGTAATACTAACAAACTTATAGAACTTGAATCTGCCTACTTATTATCCATGGATTGTAGCTGTTTTTTATTTATATGATAGGTTTGCCAACTTTATAAAGAAAACAATCCTTTTTGAAGTTTGACCACTTCATTTTTAGCTTCAGTATATATCTATATATATGCATGTATTTCTGCACGTGTATACATGCATACATGCACTTATAAACTAAACAGTACTGAACTGATGGCTTAATCCCACTTTAGCCAGTGATAGTATTTCCTTTGATGACACTGCTATCCCTCACGGGGGTGTCTCTGGTCATAGATACAGAGGGTTTACATGGCTCCTTGTGTATACCACCCAGCTTGGAGAACATAATAAAAGCAGACAGACCCCTCTGAGTCTAGGTCTCTAATTCCAAAATTCTTACTGTTTCTTTGTTCAGCTGCTTATATTTCATTATTTAAAAACATTGATTTTTTTTCTGTGAGGTTAAAAGTAGACCATATGAATGAACAAAAATTCAAAGCTATTCCTATATTCTTTTTTTTTTGTTGGATTTTTTTATTGTGAAAATACCGTACAGAGGGGTTACAATTACATGAGCAAGGTAATAAGTACAGTTCTTATCAAGCATTGTTGCCTCCTCCTTTGTTTTTCCCCTACCATCCCTGCCCTTCCATCTCCATGACTACACTCCCCCCCCCCACCAAAGTTGTAAAGTTCGTTTTTCGACATAACGTCTTGTACATCTCATTGTTGCAATGGGTTCACCTGTATCCCTATTTAAACAATTTGTTTTTACCCTTCCTCTCTCCAAATTATATCAACATCAAATACAGTGAAAACAGGGGTTATACCGTGGGGGAGGGAAATACAAAGCAACTAAGAAATCATCTTATAAATATACCACAAACAATAGCAAGAAAGAAATACCATTTGAGTCCTTATCTTGGGGTTCATTTTGCCTAATATCAACATATCTGACTGTTTCTGCTTGTCTCAAAAATATACTAGTTATTGCAAATAAGGGAAACCATGGGACCTATGTTTCTTTGGGCCTGGCTTACTTCACTTAATATAATTTTTTTCCAAGCCTTTCCATTTCCTAACAAATGGGGCAATGTCATTCTTTCTGATGGAGGCATAGAATTCCATTATGTAGCCACTAGAATTCCACTTGTTAGCCACTAGATACATGTGGCTATTGAGCACTGAAAATCTGCTCATCTCAAGTGAGATGCTGCATACATACAAAACAAGAAATTGGAAAGCCTTCATTTTCAAAGGATTGTATGAAATAGCCTAACAATAATTTTTCACCTGGATTACATATTGAAGTGATAGTATTTTGTATTAGGTTGACTTACATTATTAAAGTAAATTTTACTTGTTTCTTTTCACTTTTTGATGTGGAAATTAGAAAATTCAAACTTACAGAATGGCTTGAACCGTACTTACTTGAGTGCACAACTGTACATATGGCAAAAATCACTTACTGAATATTTTTTCTATACATTTACAGAAATTGAAATTATCATGCTTAGTGTCTTGTAACCTGTTTCCTCATTTACCAGACTATCAAGATATTTCTTAAATGTTTCTTTTGTATACCATTTCAAATTACTGATCAGTGTTCTAACCCATTGGTCAATTATAAATTTATTTAACAAACACAGAGTTATTTCTAACATTAATTACACAATGTATGGTCTTATATCTACTCTGCCTCTGAGTTTAATAATTAGGGAAAGTTCTTAGGGTGAATTATTATAAAGTATTTATTTATTTATTTGTTAAAGTTTTAACTATGATTAAGTCTTTTAAAAATAGTGCCAAATTGCTATCCTAGGAAAGCTACTTCCTTTCATATTGTCAACACTCATGTTTAAGATGTTCATTCCTTTCATTTCTGTCTTTGTTGAAATATTTTACTTGTTTTCAGAAAAAGAGAATGCTACCCCTTGAAAAAGAAAAGTTTATGGGCTGGAAAGGAGGCTCAGTGGTAGAGTGCTTCCCTTGCATGCATGAAACCCTGGGTTTGATTCCTCAACACCACATAAGAAAAAAAAAAAGCCAGAAGTGGTGCTGTGGCTCAAGTGGTAGAGCTCTAGCCTTGAGCTGAAGAGCTGAGGAACAGCGCCCAGGCCCAGAGTTCAGGCCCACGACTGCCCTCCCCCACCCCTAAAAAAGAAAGGGTTATTCTTTAGAAAAAAAAATATTTTTTGGAGAATCTTATACCTTACTTGCGATCAGGTATTCTGATTTATTATGTAGCTGCTTAAAATTGTTCGTGAGCTGCAAGTCTTAGGTGGCTAAGGAGTGGAAGATAACTTTTTAGAGATTAGCAATGTCTAATACTATTTAAAACATTTCACTTAGTAGTTTGTAAGAACATATGAGAAATGACTGATTTTTCAGGGTTGTACTTTTGTTTTTAAGCAGCTGCTTTATTTTCTTTTTGTGTCAGGTCCATTCAGTAGTTAATTTTTTTCCTGTACTTCCAAGAAAAAAAATTTAGAAAAAGCTTCCTCCTTCTAACATGCAAAATAAACAGATCTCCACTGGAATTCATGGGCTGCTTGAGTGGTATTTACACCAATGGGTTCACCGAATAGCAGAACATGCTGTTTCTGTCATTTCAGATGCAGGCCAATCTGATTAAATGTGCCTGACTGCTCTGTTGTTTCAGTAACTGAATTACTCTGGTAGATATTTCTCATAGTCAAGAGCAGAAGACACGGGGTACATCTCATTTGGCTTTTGTCACCACCTCTACCTGCTGGCTTGCCTACAGCTCAGTCACATAGTCCTTAAGGGCTGTGATCCTAGCTGTCATACTTGAGGTGTTGTGGACTAAGCTGAATCCAGTCATTACAGCATGCAAAGAACCGAAGTATGACATGTATTATTCTTGTTGGCCTTCATTGCTGCTTAGCTGTCTTTATCAATGTCCCTACTTATTTGGAACACTTGAAATTGATTCTTTTAAAGGTAAAAATGAGGAAAAACAATCTTTCCAAAAACAAAATTCTAAGAGAAATTTTCAAAAATAGTACAATCTTTCTCCCTGTGTATGTGTGGTTTTTAACAAAATTGTGATGATCTTAGTAGTTTGATTCCTTATGATTTTTTTCTGTGAGTAGATGGGATAAAGAAGTACTTTAAAATATGTTGTACATGGTATAACCCCTGTTTTCACTGTATTTGATGTCAGTGACCTGCATCTTGTATATACACTTCTCTAATTCAGAGAGGGGAAGGGAAAAAACAAAATGCTTAAATGAGGATATAGGTTGACCCATTGTAACAATGAGATTTACAGAACACTATGTTGAAAATGTACTTTACAACTTTGGTGGGGAGTGGGAGGTTGGGGGGAGAGGGGTAGGGATGGTAGGGGGAAAAAAAGGAGGAGGCAACAATGCTCGGTAGGAAATGTACTCATTACCTTGCTCATGTAATTGTAACCCCTCTGTACAGCATTTTTACAATTAAAAACATACAAAAAATATAATATATTTTGTAGACATAATCAGAATCTGAAATAAACTGGAATAGGAAATTGGAAATCACACATGAAAGAAGCATTTTTATCTTTCTATACCAGCTAGTACCTGAATATTTGGTACATACAACAAGGTTGTGGTATTTGTTGCTTATAGTATTTACGATTCTTCATTGCACTTTGCAGCTATCTTTTAGGGAGTAATTCTGTTCATCTAGCTATGATTTTTCTTTACATTTTCCTCTCAAATAGAAGTTAATAACCAAAATTCAGGAAAGAATAAAAATGTCATATATGATATATGGAGCAGAGAGATGATAATATTTTATTAGCAAGGAAAAACTTTACATATAGCTTGTAGGAAAGAGCTCATGATGCTGGTGACACTCACTTAAAATTCCAATTTCTTATTTTCTTTTCTTTGCCCTAGTTGTGAACTACTGAAGTCTTCATGTCCTGAATAATTTTTCTAGTATAGTAAATATTGAAAATTCCTGCCTATAGTAGCCACTAAGATTAGCAAAATCCATAAATCACTAATACTTAAAACCCAATGGCTGTACAGTGAGAAAATTTCACGAGTAAGCGCTAAGAAGTGGTGGAGATCTTTCATGAAAAAGACATTCTGGCAAAAAACACTTTTTATGCTAGTTGATTTACTTCCTCACACCTCTTAAAGGTTTTTCAAATGAGATGCATGTAACTTAAGTGATTCTGGCAAAATAGCTCTAATATAGGGATTTTAAATTGGGGATATGAATATTTTTCTTATCCAACTAATACAAATTTCTTGTTATAGTAACTAGTTCTTAGTTTCTAGAAACTTGGGTTTCTCAGGTTATCTTTTCTGATCTACCCCAAATAAGTGTCAAAACTTACGAAATCCCAAACACATATGTGTATCCAAAATTTACATGCCAAACATGGCCCATGTTTGTAATGCTCACTTGTTCAATTAAAATGCATTCTTATTTGGAGGAACTTGGTAATTTCACAGAAGACAGTAAACTGATTGAATATTAAACTAAGTTAATAATTCCATCAGTGAAATTGTTATTGAGTAATCTTAACCTGCATGAGTTGAGCCAATGAGAAAAAAAAAAACATATCAAGTTGAGAATGAAGGCATGGAAGAACTTTGTTTACTGTCCATTAAAAAGTCTTTAAATATTTTGCTGCCTGAATTCCTCTATTCCAAACTTTTTATTTTCCTGATGAGGAAACTGAGGCCCAAAGAACATGAAAAGTTTGGCTGAGGTTTTAGTCAGCAAGCGGCTGAAACCTAATTCTGAAATTGCGTCTAAGGTAGTTTTAAACAGAACATTTCTAGAGACTGACTCATGAAGCAGCATGTCTTTCTCTCTGTCTCTCTGTGTATCTCTTTTCTCTATCTCTGTCTGTGGCTTCCTATCCTACCCTGCCCCTTCAACATTACTAGGGTTTGAACTCAGAGCTCTATACTTGATAGACAAGTTCTTTTCCATTGGAGCTATGCCTCTAGCTCATTTCTGCTTTAGTTGTTTCTCAGATAAGGTCTCATGTCCAGGCTGGCCTTGGACAGCATCACTGGATTTCCTTCACATACCTTGAGCCATTGTTAACATATGAAGGAAATCTATATTTTTAGAATCAACCACTTACTCTCCGTGGCCCAGTTGGCAGAAAATAAGAATAAACAAACACAAAACTTCATATTTTGCAATATGCCTCCTGGAATAGCTGGGAGCCCAGAGGTTTTTTTTCATTAATAAGTTTTTTTTTTGTGAAAATACTGTATAGAGGGGTTACAATTACATGAGCAAGGTAATGAGTACATTTCTTATCAAGCATTGTTGCCTCCTCCTTTGTTTCCCCTTAACATCCCTGCCCTCCCATCTCCCCCTCTCCCTGCCAAAGTTGTAAAGTTCGTTTTTTCGACATAGCATCTTGTACATTTCATTGTTTCAATGGGTCCACCTGTATCCCTATTTAAACAATTTGTTTTTTTCCCTTCCCCTCCCTAAATTATACCAACATCAAATACAGTGAAAACGGGTTATACCCTGGGGGAGGGACATACAAAGCAACAAAAAAAATCACCTTATAAATATGTTAGAAACAATAGCAAGAAAGAAAAATCATTTGAGTCCTTATCTTGGGGTTCATTTTGCCTAACATCAACTTATCTGACCTTTTCTGCTTGTCTCAGACATATACTAGTTATTGCAAATAAGGGAAACCATGGGACCTATGTTTCTTTTGGCCTGGCTTACTTCATTTAATATAATTTTTTCCCAAGTCTTTCCACTTCCTAACAAATGGGGCAATGCCATTCTTTCTGATGGAGGCATAGAATTCCATTGTGTATATATAGCACATTTTCTTGATCCATTCATCTACTGAGGGGCATCTGGGTTGGTTCCATATCTTAGCTATGGTAAATAAGGCTGCAATAAATATAGTCGTGCTGGTAGCTTTAGTGTGGTCTTGTTTGTGAACTTTTGGGTAAATGTCCAAAAGTGGGATTGCTGGGTCATAGGGGAGCTCTATGTGGAGTCTTTTGAGGAACCTCCATACTGCTCTCCAAAGTGGTTGAACAGGTTTACACTCCCACTAACAATGCAATAGGGTTCCCTTCTGTCCCCCAGAGGTCTTTAAGTAACTTTTACCTTACCCTGGCCTCATACTGTGATTCTATAAATTCCTGTCTTCCAAGTGTGAATTTTCCTTGTGTTGCTAATCTCAGATTTTCAATGTTTTAGGTTTCAAGTTTGTATTCCTGATGTATTGTTCAAAACTTCTTTAGTATTTCCTAAGAAACTGCATGCTCATGTAAGGACCATTTCCTGTCTTATGAAAGTGATGTTCACTAACATCAAATGAATTTGTAAGTAGGCATATATAAAGAAAAATGATTTGAGGTTTATGTTCCTCTTATCTCTTGTCCTTGTCCTTTCAATATCCTAATGTCCTTCATTTATCCCCTCCCTAAAGAAATTTTATTTAACAGCTTTCATACTTATTTTTGTTTTCTTGACAAGGACTACCAGGAAAGCAGCTTTTGAAAAGTTCAGTATGGCCTCCAATCTCAGGCTTTATCTTTGAAATTTTGCACACTGAGTTAAAATATTGCTACATTTGTGGCCTGGGATCGTCCCTGCTAATTCCATATGAAGTCAGAGTGCCAAAGAACTCTTAGAACTCCCCTTGTGAATTTGCTTGGTGAGCGATTCTGGACTTGGCGTTTTAATCTCTCCATCAGGATCAACATGATCCTGTGTTAAAGCCAAGGTCAAATGGGATAAGCAATTGAACTTTCTCCTTAGTCTTGCCTGGCTTATTGAAACACGTAACCTTTCTAAGCTTGGTTTCTGCTTTGG
This sequence comes from Dipodomys ordii, assembly GCF_000151885.1. Lineage (NCBI taxonomy): Eukaryota > Metazoa > Chordata > Mammalia > Rodentia > Heteromyidae > Dipodomys > Dipodomys ordii. Next base: position 6,720,548 of record NW_012267257.1, on the reverse strand, counting down.
AGGGAAATCTGAAGTCCAAGCAGATGTTTCTTTCCTTCTTTTGAAAACCTCTTTTCATTTTACTAGGCATGGTGTCAAAGCAGCAATTGGGAGTAGATTAGGTAGGAGGTGAAAGGTCAATGTTTTCTTTGTTAATATTGCAAAATATGAAGTTTTGTGTTTGTTTATTCTTATTTTCTGCCAATTGGACCACGGAGAGTAAGTGGTTGATTCTAAAGACATAGATTTCCTTCATATGTTAGCAATGGTTTTGGACTCAAGGTATGTGAAAGAAATCCAGCATAGCAGCCGTCTGATCCTTTTTGGTTGGTGGAAAACAAAACCTTTAAAATCCAGCTGCCACATTTTAAGACTTTTCCCCCCCTTGAATGTAGTCAATGTAAATGAATCCCTTCTTCTACAAAATATTCAGTTTGTCTTTTGTTACTAATTCCTTACAAATAAAACAGTAGCCAAGCTACCATTTTTCTTCTAATGAGACCTTATGGTTTCTTAGATGAACCACTAACCACACATTATCTTACTATAAGTGACATTTATGGTCATCTTTATGGTTCTGTCATTTCACTAGGCTCACTAACAAGCTCCTTAAATAACTGCACCTTGGTAACCTCACATTGGCTTGTGCTTCAGAACAGCCTGTGGGACAGCCTATCAAACTGGCTATGATGTTTGAAGGTTGGATGCTATGTATCTGTTAGTTCTGTCTTTCTCTGCCTGTAGGGAATTGTCTAAAACCATCCTATTTATATTTTGTGTCAAATTGAAAGATAATGGTTAAGACATTAATTTCATGGGTAAAAAATAACTAGCAAAACAAAGGATAGAGGTCATATCTGTATAAAAATTCTAGAACTTTTGGTAAGAAGAGATCCTTGCTATGAAACAGAAAATTGTTGTTGAGCACTGTGGCCAATAATCATTGCCAAATTTAGTGAAAAAATAACAACTCTGGTAATTCTTTATTCTTGCTGTTATCGTTTCAAGTAGCCAACCTGAGTTTCCTACTGCTTTTCTATTGACTGGGGCATATTGATAACTTTTAAGTTATCAGTCATATAGGTTCTAGGGAGAAGAGGGGTTTTCAACCTATATTATATAGTACAATCACAGGTTGAGTATTTAAGAGATATTATTGGCTAAGGTCTTGGATCCTGGCTTCTCAATGAATTATTCTGATAGTAAAGTAGGAAGGAAATGACAGGGTTTTCTTTCTAGATGATCCCCAGATAATTCCAACAAACAAGGCTGAGGTCATTTCAACTAGAAGTTGTACAGGCTGCAACTTTTTTATTTTTCCACTTCTGGATTTATTTTATTTTATTTTTTTTAATTTAATTTAATTTTATTTGTGACAGGCTGCAACTTTTGTTAGGGTACTCTGATGAGCAAAGATAGATTATGCTTTCAGAAAAGCGAAACCCACTCACACATTATTATGTATGCAATAGCATAGTTCACAAACATTTTTTAGTGGCAGTACTGGGATTTAAACTCAGGGCTTTGTGTTTCCAGACAGGCATTCTAACCCATGAACCACAACCTTAACCCTTTTTAGTTTTGTTATTATGGTCTCATGCTAATGAATAGACTGGCTTAGAGTGATCCTCTAATTTATGCTCTCTAAAGCTGAGGATGGCAGGCATTTGTCATGATGCCCAACTTTTTATTGATTGAGATCTTAACAATATTTTTTAATTTGTAAAGGTGATGTACAGAGGGGTTACATTTACATAAGTCAGGTAATGAGTACATTTCTTTTTGAACAGTGTCACCCCCTCCCTTGTTTTCTCGCAGTTTTTCCCCTCCTGACGGCCCAGTCCCCAAGTAGTATAGTTCATTTCCAACATAGTGTCTAGTGAGTATCACTGCTGAATTTTTTCACTTTTTTTTCTTTGTCGGTCATGGGGCTTGAACTCTGGGCCTGCACACTGCCCCTCAGCTCTTCAGCTCAAGGCTAGCACTCTACCATTTAAGTCACAGCACCACTTCTGGTTTTCTGGTGGTTAATTAGAGATAAGAGCCTCACAAACTTTCCTGCCTTGGCTGACTTTGAACCGTGATCCTCAGATCTTAGTCTCCTGAGTAGCTAGGATTACTGAGACTGGCTAGTTCACCCTTTGTTCAATCATTTCTGTGCTTTTCCCTCCCCTCCCAACTCAGATAAACTTCTATACAAGACAAAAGGTACAGAAATTAAAAACAGTGACAAAAGGGAGGAAAGGAAAAACAAAAAGAAAAAAAATCCCTCAAACAGTACCAAAAAAACCTTCTTCTTTCCATTTCTTGAAGTTCATTTAGATAAGTATCATTTTATATGGTCATATACACATAGCTATTTGAGCCCTTGTGATCCTCTCCTAAGAATATCCTCCTTGGTCTCACTGTGTGAACATTTGAGTCCTACTTAAACATCCAGATGTCCCTCAGTGGATGAATGAGTCAAGAAAATGAGGTATACACATTCTATGCTTCCATCAGAAAGAGTGACCTCACTCTATTTGTAGGGAAATGGAAATGGAAAGACTTGGAAAAAATTAAATTAATTGAAGTAAGCCAGACCCAAAGAAACACAGGCTGCATGGTTTTCCTCATTTGTAATAATTAGAATATGCCTATAAATCTACAAGTAAACCCAATGGATAGTAAAAGACAAAAAAATTACACTTGGAGATCTCATGAATTTGTCTGGGCTAGCTATGAACAACCATACTTCCAATGTCTATCTCCCTAGTAGCTGGGATTATTGGCACAAACCCCCATACCCTGAACAATTTGAAAATTTTTAATGAAACTGTAATTTATCCTTTATAAAGAATAATGTGTCATGGGATACCATTTCTATCAAAGAAATTAAACTTTTTCTTTGGCCAGCATTATAAGTTATGATGAATATATAGAAAAATTGTTTTATGAACATGAACCAGTAACTTCTCATTTGGTGCCTAAATGAATTTGTTTCTTCTGTCATTTGTACCACAATGATGTCTGCCTAATTATAAAATAAACAAAATGTTTTATAAACATGAGGTGAAAGTGAAGGCTTCATGTAAAGATTAATCTGTGCTGGAAGAATTTAAGTTGAAGAAAAATTCAGAGAAGGAAGGAATCAGTAATTCATATGGTTCCCCACATGAATGATAAAATTTCCAATTAGTATAATTCATCTATTCTTTAAGCACAGTAAATACATACAATAACAACGTTATTATCATTAACCAGGACTTTAGAAGTTTTTGGCATGGTGTCTGTTTCTTTTTCTCTGAACATTTTATGCTTGTTCAATGTTTTAGTGTTGACAATATGAACGTGTTCTGCTATCATTTGAAATAATGGGTCACTAGCTGAACTTAAATGTGCTTCAATGCCAATGCCTTTTGATTTTGTTCTATCTTTGCAATTGCAACGTGCTTGGACTATACTATTTTCTTCATAAATACTTCTCCAATGACTTCAGATGAAAAGCAAAATGAATAAAATAACCACTTTATGCAAGATCAAAAAGTAGCCCAGCAAGTATTTGTTGAATACAGCCTTCTTAATTGGAGACAAATTTAAAAATAATCTATTCTGAGACTTTACTAGAGAGCTAAGTGCAGATAGACAAGAAGATGTAGAGTTAGATAATAAGCTGAACAAATTAGAGGTCCTGATAGTTACTTGGCGACTAACTGCAGGCTTTGTAGTTGTTAGCTGAATGTGAGTTATAATAACATAGCCTGATGCCAAAAGCATAGGCTCAATCCAAGGACAAACTCAGATTCAAATTCTACCTCTTCCTTAGACTAGCAAGATGATCTAGAACAAATTACTTAGATTTTTTTTTCATATTCTCTTTCAGTTCATAAATGAAGAGTAACACCATATTATCCTTTCAGGTGAAAGGTATAGAGAGAATACATAGCACATATATTAAACACCTAATACTGTTATTTGGCCATCACCATAAATTTGTAGAAAAGATCATTTCATGAAATACATAATTGAGCAGTGTTTTATGCATGTTTAAGCAAGCTTTTTAAACTACTCTTTATGTGGATCAGGAAAAAAACTATCAAGATCATTTGCAAAGTAAGAATTATTTTAATTCCTTCTGCTCCTTTTGTAGATTGATGATATACGTATTCTCTGGTTTTCTTACGTGTTCAATATGGTCTTATTTCTCTGTTGGTCTACTTCTTAACATTACTGAAGACAATCTTGATAGAACCAGTAAGAATGTAATTTTTGCAAAGAATTGCCCAATGTAATAACAAAACAGGAGAGAGTAATCTTGTTTTTCTACTGGAAGTTCTGTAGGAAGAAATTTGGGGATCTAATCACTGAGATTCAGGGCAGGGATAGGAAGCAAATGATTTAGGATATCACAGAAAAAGATATTCAATTTCCTCTATCCTTTTCAAGAAATTGGCTTTAGGGATTCATAATTAGCCTTGGGAAAAGCCATGAAGCTCTAAAGTATCCTTGAACAGAACAAGGGATGGTAAAAAGCCTAAAAAGGAATATTATAGGCTTGTAAATGACTTCAGATTCTCACTTGGGCACAGTGACCCAGCAAATTATTCTTTTATTTAAAGGTAATTACCTACCTTGTGGCTGACATGTTTATAAAGTAAACCCAAAGCATTTAGTTTCCGTTTGCTTTTGTTTAGGTTTGTTTTTCCATTGTCTCGCCCTGAGTCTAAAGAAAGCTTGCACATAATAGGAATGGCATGGAGCTATTTAAAAAAAATGTGGCCAGAGGAGGAGCTGGTGCCGAAAAACTGCCACCACAGAAATAAACAGTATCTACTTTTATGACTTGACTTTAATAACTTGAGACCCGCAGAGAGACTCCCACCACTACAGGCAGGGCCCTGTTGGCTTTTGTTCCTTTTGGTCTTTATCTGCCCAGCAAAGACACCACATCTATTTCCAATGCTAGCAAACTTTACTTTTCTCCCAGTGTGCAGGTTTGGATCTATTTTCATTCTGGAAATATATCAGTCAGTTTCCAGCCTGCGGTCTAGAGTGCAGAAGAGTTTAGTCATAGCTTGGTCCAACTTCTGAACAATGATATTAAGCTTATGATTTCTGAAATGTTTACGTTAGTGCTGGCCATGCTGTTTACTGCAATTGTTGACACTAACACTGTTCCATCCAGATGAGAGAACAAGATCAGCAACTGAGATTGTTTTGTGTTGTAAGTTCTACTTGCAGATGTTCTTAAACTAATGAAAGCCAGAGTGTATTGCATTCTCTGATCACATGATCAGAAAGGCAAGGTTGTTGGAGACATTCAGGAAGTTTTATTTTTCAAGTTCACAAAGGATGAGGGGAAATAATGAGATTCCCTTAGACATTTCTGGACTCATCCAGAGGCTTTTCAAAACGTTGAGAGTAGTTTTGGATTTGAGTAGTGGCTGCCTCACTATTAGTTTTAAAACTCTAAGGATATAATTTTTTTTGGTATGTAAAACAAGCATTGAATTCAAGTAGTTTTCAATCAGTAAAAAAAAAGTTGCTTTATTTTCACAACAATTTTGGCTTTTGTAGACATGGTTTTGGAGCATACACTGCCTGGTCTTAGAAATATGCATAGAAAGAGCCTTGCTTCATTTTTCCTTTTGGCTTTCATTTGTTTAATATTATACTAATGGACAAGTTGGTCCAACTAAAGAAAGAAAAAGAGGCAAGTTAAGAGAAGGGTGATTTTAATTAACTAGCTCTTTTTAAAAGCTGCTGAGATCTGTCCTTAGGATTGGCAATACTATACCATTAGAATCACACAGACCTTGAAAAACCTTGAACTTTCTTCTTAGTTGAGTCTTTTTACAAAGTAATTTTTTGAACTTAGGGTCTGAGCTTTTATGCTCAAGATTGGTGCCCTAACACACGAACCACCCTCTACGTCTTGCTTTGTGATGATTAACTGGAGATACGTCTCATGGACTTTTCTGCCTGTGCTGGCTTCAAACCGGTATCCTTAGATCTCAGCCGTCTGAGTAACTAGGATTCCAGTTATGAACCACTGGCGCCTAGTAGAAGTAACTTTTTTTTTTTAAGAGGAAGGAAATGATATGTTAGTGAAATGAGTCCCTTCCCATAGCTTAGTCCACTCCTTCCCTTCTCCACAGCTTAGCATGCCCCCTTCCTAGGCAACACCAGGCTCGTGTAGTAAAGGCAGTAAATAATCAACCCCCTTTACCTTGGGATTGCACTTCTCTGGGGCAGCTACCACCATATAAGGCAGCAAGAGCCCCTTAGAGTGACCTTCAGGTCTGGGCAGTCGCAAGACTCTTATCTTCTATTTGGACAGCAGACATAAATCCTAGTCCGCCATGATGAAGCCCCAGGTCCTCATGTCCACACCAGGGTCTTTGCCTCCTAGCCCCTTCTAGCTCCTCCTAAACTTCCTAGATCATATAGGTCACCCCAGACAATAGCCGGTACTTCTCATTGTTCCCTTGTGAGAAGGAGTCTTGCCAGCCCTCCTCTCCCAGCAATAAACCTTTCTTTGTTCTCTGTACCTGGATGTCTGTCTGTGTGGTTCTCTGGCAAAAAAAAAAATAATATTTAATCTAAGAATATGCTAACTAGGTTTTCTGTATTGCTCTTGAGAAACAAGTATCATTTTGAAATTTACGTGAAGAAAACTCACTGAAGATATTGGAGGACCCAGGGGAGCTACCTAGTTCAATGATGGAAAATAAGATTACAGTAGAAGTCAATGTACACACCAAAAGCAGTGTTTCAACTTTCACACTATGGAAACTATATTTTTTGCATCAGAATCATAAAGAAATAAAGGATTCAGACAGTATATGGAGGTATTCCATAAAAGTACTTGAAAGGCATCTATCTCTGCAAGGATTTTGTTCAAACCTACTAACTTTTGGTAATTGGATATTTTGTGTTCAGTGATCAAAATAAGTCATACATGTTTAGGCCTTCTTTGCATAATATTAATAACTATGTATAGATACAAAGTATATGTGTGTGTTAGTGTGTTAAACCCTATTTTCTATTTCTAGTCATTAATTGTTGAAGCAGTTTATTTTGTATTTTAATCTTTTATAACCTTCAATTAGTTGTACAAAGAAGTTTTAATATAACGTGCCCATTTATGAGGATAATGCATCTTGACCAGACTCATTCCTTTCATCTTTCTCTCTTCATACTGTATTTTAAACATTAACATATATGAATTTCTGTTAGCCACATAATATAGGAAAGCTTGGAAAAATATATTTTCACCTACTTCCTCAATGAGAAAAGGTTCCCAAAGGTAAACATTCTCATTTAAGATAAACTTTATTCCTAATGATAACAATTAGCATTTGTATTGAGTATACATTGAACATCAGAAAGAATGTGAAGCAATTCACATATCTGTGTCAGACTGGCAAGTTTTCTACTATCACATTTCCCAATCTTTCTAGCAGTCCCTCAAGTTACATTTCCACCCTCAAGCAAGTCAGTTTTTTTCCAATGATGAGAGGATAGTGGCATGTACCCTTTTGATCTCTAGCCTATTATATTTTTTACATTTGATGCTCTGTGCTCATTTATTTTCTGCTGGCTTGCTGCTGAAAAACAAGACACTCAATAAGTGGTGATCTTGGTTTCAATATGTCTACCCACTTAAGACTGTGAGTAAGCAATCAATTTTTGTCATGGTGGTCATCGCATATCGACATTTACTTGTATAAATAGCTACCATTGCTTAGATACTCTTAAACTACTTATATCTTTGCTCTACAGGATAGGAATGATATCTTACCATTCTAAAGATACTAAAAAGCTTGCTTATAGAGATTTTTACAAATATAAATAGAACGCAGTTCCTTAATGATAGCAAGGTCTGAAATCAAATTTCTATTTGCAGGTGCCTTTTCCTCTTGTTAAAATTCAAGAGATAAGATAGTTATGAAAATTCCAAAGCTTATACTTTGCCCTGTGCAGACAAACATTCTAGGATTAAAAATATGTTTGCTCACTAAGATTTATACATTCCTGTGAATACAGGAACTAACTTCTGCTTTTTATTTGACATTTGTGTTCAGTGAAATTCTTTATGCAGGTAATTGGGAAACTTTTGAAAAGAAATTGAGACTTAATTTAAGTTACATAGTTATTTTGCATAAAAAGGAAGTTAAAAATTGTATCACTAGATATATGTATTTAATAGAAATACGCAATACACACAAAAGATCACATTATTATTAAATAATAGAATTCTATAGTATGTACCTTATCAAATGACTTTTAGCTTAAATTATTTAAAACATATTAACAACTACCACTTTTGTTATTGCTTAATATTTTGTTCAAGCTATTTTCTCTGGACTATTATATGGCTTTAATCATGGGAAATCTTCATAGTCATTTTCAATCTGATGAGTTCTGTATTTTTTAGGTCCCTGTCTCATTGTCTAGGCTTTCTAAGCTTGTCAAGGAATATTCCTGTGACTGCATCATAACTGGAAATGGTGTTTGAACTGTTGCTATAACATATGCACAATCCAGTTAACAAGCACAAGCAATACATCACAGGATAATCTGATTTTAAATGGAGGGACTTTGTATGTTCACTTAAGAAGAAGACAAAAAAAGCAGCAGAATTTTGATCTGAAGTTTTGGAAGTTAATCGAGTACATGCCCAAAGAGAAAAATTCCTACTGGTTTCATTACTGAGGAACATCAATTAGATAAAGAATAACATTCTCAAGATCCAAAACAAGTAAGGAAGTACATGAAGAAATTGAGGAAGCTCAAAATTTGTACAACGAAATGCTTCAAATACCAGAGGAAATACACTTTTTTGCTATTGTATTATAAAATAACATATTTATTCATGGTTAATAACCAAGTATAACATTCCAAGCTAAGGACCAAAGGCCTTCATTTTCTTGTTGAAACATTGGAATGATTTTCTATAATAAAAAATGAAAACAAAAACTGCTTCTCCATAACAGAATGATGAGTTTGTCTCACTGAAAACAGTGTTGTTTGGCAGTTTTCTTTTTATCTTGCTGAAAACTCCCTGCTAATTCTCAGCATTACCTGTTACTCTTGACCTCATGACTCTGGGACGAGAGTCTAGTTTATGGGCCAAGCTTCCTAGAGGAACACCAGGTTCTACTCTTTGCAAATAAAGTTCCATTTAGTCCTGGCAATGCACAGCTTTCTGGTTCAAAGAGAAGAGTCTTATAAGACTTCTTGGACACCAAATAACTCTTACAAAACAACATTTTGATGAATTAAGTGTAAATGAATCAGAAACATATGGATTAAATTTTCTTTGAAATATGCATGCCTTTTCTGAATTAAGGGGTAAAACATTTGGCAAAATGTATTATACTGAACCCAAAATACTCAAAAAAAATACTCTGTGTTTTCCTAGACCCCCAAATTAGGCTGGAGTCTCTTTTCTCTGAAAATTTATCCATGTTTAGGCTTATTACTATTTTTTTAATGGTTTTCCTCTGACCTCTAATTTCTTCTCTGGATTTGTACTTAACACCCTAAGAAGTATGCATGAGAGTGTAGTTATATATTCCTTCGATATAAGAAATGTGTTTTGCTTTCTTGTTACTAATTGTGCAATCTTAATTATACATCTTGCTCAAACTTAAAAGTTCTACTTCAGTGTAAAATTTTCTGCCATGGGACTGGGAAGGTGGCTCAGTGGTAGAGTGCTTGCCTTGTATGCATGAGGCCCTGGGTTCAATTCCTTAGCACCACATAAGCAAAAAAAGCTGGAAGTGGCTCTGTGGCTTAAGTGGTAGAGCACTAACCTTGAGCTGAAGAGCTGAGGGACAGAGCCCAGGCCCAGAGTTCAAGCCACATGACCGACCCCCCCCCCAAAAAAAAAAAGATCTGCCATGCTCTAGTCACTTGGAAGTGGAGTAGACCCAATGGAGTTTTGAAGATGATGAAGAGCTATTATGTTCCAGTTCTTCAGAGATGGACACAGTACGGCCAATAAGAAAGTGTGCTCTGCAGTTCAACATCCATTCTGCTGTTACAGAGATACTTCTCTGCTGCCTTTCTTGCCATGCTATGAAATAGAGGAGGAAATAGGCCCTGTTGGTTTTTCCAACATCCATTCTTTTTTAAAATTATTTTCATCTTTCCAAAGCGTGTTTTGTTAGTTTTATAGCATGCATTGATAGAATAGAATTTGCTCTTACTAAATCTGAGTGATATAAATGTTTTAGATATTACATAATATGCAGTTAAAGGTTTAAGGAAGTAACTTTTTAGTATATATTTTTATTGTAAAGAGATTATACAGAGGGAAAATGTATTAAAAAAAAGATATTGTACAGACGGGTTAAAGTTCCATGAGTAAGATAATGAGTACATTTCCCATCGAGCATTGTTACCTCCTCATCCATTCTACTGTTATAAAGATGTCTATGTCTCTTCTGCCCTCTTGCTATGGTATGAAATAGAGGAAGAAATGAGCCCTGTTGGTTTTTTCCAAGTTTCAGAATCCATTTTATATCTTTGGCTTATTCTACTTTCTTTGATAGGCTTATATTAAGAGGAGACAGAAGAGTAGATGTTTATTGAATTAGTTAACTATTAGAATTAGAGATAACAGATGAAAGATTTCGATTTCTCCATCTAGTTTTTGATACTCTTTTATTTTCTAAGCCATGAGTAGAGTCTTCATTTTTCTCTCTTGAGCCACATCTCCTCTCAGGGCTTTCACACATATTGTTCTCTGGCTTGCTACACTTCTCTACCACCTGCCTTCAATCCAACTCTTGGCTAACCATACTTTGTTTTTAAGTCCCAGTTTCAAATGTCACCCTATAGAGGCCTTTTCCTAAACAGGTAGGTCTTTCTCCCTCCAGAAGCCTTTTATTTCCTTTATAACTTAATGGATGAATGGATCAAGAAAATGTGGTATACATATGGGATGGAATTTTACTCATCCATTGGAATGATACTGTATCATTTGCAAAGAAATGGAAAGATCTGTAAAAAATTATGTTAAGTAAGTCAGGGACTGAGAGGTAGAGAATATATTCTTCTCTTATAAACTTATGAAAATATGTTGGGTGGTATGCAAGGGTATACAAATATATTAACTGAAATATGATAGATTTAAGAAAGGGCTCAAATAGAATAATTCATTAGAATCCAAAGTCAAAGTTTAGCACCAGGAAGCAGGTACTTGAAAGGTGTGGGGGTAATGTCAAGGGAAAGAGGTGGACAAATAAAGAGAAAGGGGGAGAATGCAGTTAAGCATTCTATGTATATCTAACAAAATTAAGAAGAGTAAGGGAAGGGGAGTTGGGAAAGAGATAGGTGTGAATGTTGAAAGGGGTGACTATGAGCAACATGCACTGTATTCATAAACCACTTTGGAAAATGGTAACTCCTTTCTACAACTACTTAAAGTTAATAATGCTAGAGCTCACTGGACACTGATGAAAGTAAATTACACAGCTTGTGGGTGGAGCTGGGTGGGAGGGACTGGGAGAGAGCGAGGGAACAGAAGACACTGTACAAAGGGAAATGCATTCATTACCTAACTCATGCAATTGTAGTCCCTCTGTATTATCACCTCTATAACAATAAAGTAAATTAATTTAAAGAAAGGAAAAAGAAGAAATAAAAACATCACAATTTGTGCTTATTTTAGTTTTATGCTTGTTCATTTTTTTCTGTTTATTTTTCCACAAAGGCACAGACTTTGTTTTTACCTTGCTTATGAATTATGATCTCAGTGCTTAATGAAGTGCTCCATAGAAGATATAGAATTAGTTGAATGAATGAATAGTGAGGCGGCCTTGTCTGCATTAGGGCTATGGAAGAAATATATTCAAGTAAAGCATATGAACTAGGGTAAAGTAGTTGGCTGTTCTGTTTTGTTTTGATTTTCTTTGATGGGATTGGAGCATCTTGCTTTGTTGACTTTCTTGTTCAGTTAGTACTTTACCAGTTGAACCACATTCCTAGCCCTACTTTTGACTGGCTAAATGGAATCTCAGGGAGTTTTCTGCCTGGGCTTCTTTGAATTGCCATCCTCCAGGTCTCAGCCTCCAGAGTAGCTGGGAATATAGGCATGAGCCAGTGGTATCTGGCTAGTTGTTTTATTTTTGAAAGTTCCTGATATAAATATTTGACAAAAATTTGAACCTTTGATCTTGACACTTTCCTCCAAATATTCAAGTATATAATAATTAAAATTAATTCATTGACATTCCTAGTTAATTTTCACAAGATGCTTTATTTTATTGATTTGTATTTGCAGGGTAAGTTTCTAGAAATTGTTCATGTGGTTTGCTTCAGGGCCACACTGGAATGTGGTAAACTGCTGCTTGGTTAGCATATTCCCCCCAGAAATTATGCATCATAAAGCATCACTCATGTGGTGTGCAATGGTTGTTATCCTGAAAAGGAATTCATGTCAAATTATTTTAGGAAACTCCCAAACAAACAATATTGAACAGTTTTTGACAAGAATCTCCAGCAATTTTATTATGTTAAAATTTGCTTTAAAATATGAAGAATAGGCTGCAGGATGTGGAGTTGTTAGTGCTTTTGAAAGATAAAAGTTTCTTTTAAGCTATTAAGCAGAAGAGGTAGAACAGTGAGATGAAAAGTAGGAGTGTGGATAATGTTTATCAAAGGAAAGGAGAGGAAACAAGATTGGTCAAGGGATTTTTCAGAGTGAGAGACTGATTTGATAAAGTCTCTGTTAGCCCTAATGAGAATTCTGGAACAAAAATCTGCTCATTCTCAGACTCAATTTCAGTCCTCAATTTGGCTGACATACTCAGCATCTTGTACTGAGTCTTGTTCAATAATTGGTTGGGGCCACCCGTGATAATTATGACTTCAATTTGAAAGCTGTGCAGACATAAAAGTTCTGACAGCTGACTGCTGTCAGCTATCCACACTTTCCCACATTTTGAAAGCAACAGCTTCTCCAGAATTTCTGCTGACTTCCCTTCCTGGTTAGAAACTTGGAAAAGAAAGGTGAGAGGGACAAATTGTCAGTATAGTTGATTTTGGAACTGTAACTGGCACTCATCCTCTACCTCTACCACTATCCATCCTACATTTCTTTAGCCCTCAGTGCTTACGTATGCTAGCACAGGTATTTTTCCTGATGGTCAAAAACCATCTCTTCTCAGCCTGGAATCACTGCATTTGCCCATTCATGATTGTGACTACATCAATGAATACTAACAACTACCAAGTGGGTCACCTGAATTCCACACATATTTGTTTCTGTCCCTATTGTGTAATAGCAATCTTATTTTCTCTTGGAGATCAAGATCTGTTAGCTTTGCAGAGATGTGGCTTTTCTAGCCTGTTGATTCCTGGACATGACTATAGCTTTTAGTTCTCTGGCACCCTCTGTAGTGTCTTATAACATGAGATCCTTATTTGGAGATCAAGAGTTATGATCCAACAGAAACAAGAGTTGCAGCCACATGGAAAAATGACAAGGGAGTCATGTTTTCCTTTCACTCCTTGGTTCCTATACTCATGTATCCTTCCTGCTGGGATGCAGTGTCTCTTGTTCTGCTTGCTCTACATTCTCGAAGGTGACTCCATCCTTACAGAGTGCTGTCTCCAAGCTGATATTCAGCTGTGATTTCAGCAGGTCTTTATAGTGTTCTATCGGGCCAGCAGGCACAGAGTGGATTGGAATATACAAATAGTGGATCCCCCAAACATGCATCCATTTAACACCTTGCTCACTGTGAAGTGGGTTTCCTGGTCAGATATCATTTTTATTTTGGAGGGTCGGTAGTGGGGCTTGAACTCTGGACTTGGGTGCTGTCCCAAGGCAAGCTCAAGGCAAGCTCTCTACCGCTTGAGCCGCAGTGTCACTTCCGGTTTTCTAGTGGTTTGTTGGAGATAAGAGTCTCACGGACTTTCCTGCCTGAGCTGGCTTTGAACCGTGATCCTCAGATCTCAGCCTCCTGAGTAGCTAGGGTTACAGGTGTGAGCCACAAGCGCCCAGCTCAGATATCATTTTTTACACTTGATACTATGTATGTATAAAAGCCCCCATAGTGGTGTTTGTATATACATATGGGCGTGATAAGAAAACAAGAACAAGTGTCACTTTGTAAATGATCTTCTTGGAAGATTAATAATATAGAAGGCTAGCTTTCATCTTTCTTGGTAGTGGACTGGCTCAGCTTTAGTCTCCATTGCTAGTTGCAATGCAGGTACCAGTATCTAGACTGGCCGTCATCAGTGTGAACCCATGTTGTTGGGTCACATACCTATATAGCATTCACCTTTGCCACTGTGGTAGCATTTTTTTAAGGTATGCATTTCTCAAATTCCTAGATGGACACTAATGTAGTCTCTTTAAACTTGCAGATACATTTGGTCTTTCTTAGTTGTTTAGTACATCTTATGTAATGAATGCTCTTGGATGAATACTGAAGGGTAAAAATAACTACCTATTTATATGCCCTGTGTGCTTCTACATAGACTTTTTAGTCTTCAGTCTTTCTTCTTTCAGATTCTTAGCCAGACAGTTTGACACTGCCCATGACATTTCCCAATATCAGGCCATCATCTCTCCTTCTAAACAAAGGAGATGTGCACTTGGGTGACCAGGTGCACTTCCTAAAGTGTTGTGCATTTTGAAGATTTCTCCTTTCTATTTAGCTTTCAAGGCCACTTGTGAGCGAGACTATAAGGAAGCTGCTATTTCCTCCTTCTCTTACACACTGAGGAAAACCATCTATAAAGTCAAGCTTGGGCTTTTCCTTGTCCATTAGCTAGCTAATAATATTAGATCTCCCATGTTGCATTAGTGTAAAATGGAGGGAAGGGGTGCTCAGTGCAGCTATGTTGGATCACCTAAAGAACAAGCTTAATGTTATGCGACTTGCTTGTCTTCCAGAAAGCAACTGTGCTAATGTACTGCCACTTCTACTGCTTATTCAATAATGCATTGCTGCTTCACCACCCAGCTCTGGTTTGTCAGGTGTGTCAGGAACCAGATCATATTGTGAAAGTTTAGATGAATAATTGCTCAGGAATCTTTGGTCCAGCAGTATGTAACTACTTAGCCTCAATATTAGACCAATAAAAGAAAAAAATTCAGTTCTGTATGGTAGAATAAATGTAGGCCCTTGGGATTCTGGATATACTAGGATTTTATTTTCTTGTACAGCTTGAAAAGGGGTACTATTTCTCACCATTGATCTCTAAAATTATCAGTTCATCCAGATCCTACGAGTGGCATGAGTATTTTCATCACAGCTCAGCCTGCACAGTGATCTGAAGAGACCTGTATGGTGCTGTGCTTCTGTCTTTATACTAGGGGATATTAACATGCAGTGATTTGGAATTTAATTTAGAGAGGTTATCCTGATATGTTCTCAATTCCTGTTCTGAAGTGGCATGTTCCAGAAGTTTCATAAGCCTTTTCCAATCCCCTGAAGCACATGTCTCTTTTATTAAGATCTTCAGACACTATCAGCTCATTCTAGTCTAGTAATGTCATTAATGTAGCAGATCAACATGATGCTCTATGGGCTATGCAATGGTTCAGTTCTTGATTGAAGCTATTCTAATTGTGGTGAGGTGGTATCTCAATGTTGTTTTGATTTGCATTTCTTTTATGGCTAAAGAGGTTGAGCATTTCTTTATGTGTCTATTTGCCATTCTTATTTCCTCTTCAGAGAACTTTCTCTTTAAATCTTTAGCCCAGTTATTTATTGGACAGTTGTATCTTTGAGGATTTGTTGTTGGAGGATCTAATTTTTTGAGTTCCAGGTGTATTTTATCTGTTATATGGCTAGTGAAGATCTTCTCCCAATCCATCGGATTTCTATTGATACTTTGTCATGCAGAAGCTCTTCATTTTCATGCAATGCCATTTGTCCAACCTGTGTTTGATTTGTTGTGTTTCTGGGTGTCTATTAAGAGAATTTTGGCTTGTGCCAGGGAGACCTAGTGTTTCTCCTATTCCTTCCTGTAATGTTTTCAGGGTGTCTGCTTTGACTCTGAGGTCTTTGATCTATTTGGAGTTGATTCAGATACAGGGTGATATATTAGGATCTAGCTTAATTTTCTACGTTGAGTAACTAATTTTGTCAGCTAATTTTTTTTGGGGGGATCTGTTCGTGGGGCCTGAACTCTGGGCCTGGGCGTTGTCCCTCAGCTCTTCAGCTCAAGGCTAGCGCTCTACCACTTGAGCCATGGCGCCACTTCCGGATTTTTTCTTTTTGCTTGTGTCGTGCTGAGGAATCAAACCCAGGGCCTCAGGCATGCAAGGCAAGCGCTCTACCACTGAGCCAACTTCCCAGCCTGCCAGCTAATTTTTTTATGGCGTAAAATCAGAGTCAAATATTTTATTTAACTTTGCAGGTGCACATTGAATTTTTCAACACCATTAAAATCCATATTATTATTTCCATATCTATTTATTCTATTCATTTAAGACTTCGCTCTCGGACATTCTGTTTGCACACAGGGCTAGGTTGGTTATTTGACATGTATTCTTTTGGCGTGTCATCTTTTCCCGTAATGTAAATGAGTCAAGATTTGTTTTGGCAGCCCACATCAACAAATGTGCTCTGCAGAGGAGAGCCACGACGAAATTCTTTTTAAAAAATATTTATTTATTATTGTTAAGTACAAGGAATTTCAATTCCAGATTTCAGGTCATCAGCACAATACATCTTGGCTAATGTCATTCTTTCCATCATTCTTCGTGTTCTTTCCCCATCCTGCTCCTACCTTCAAGTCATATAGTTCAATTTTTACATAGTAAGCATGGAATATCCTGACTTTATTTGTTCATCCTTTTTCCTCCATTTGGTGTCCACTCCACCACACCCCCGCCCTTTCTTGCCCCTCTCTAGTTCACTATGAACGTTTTAATGAGCATCACTCCCAGCAGTATTATACCAGGGGCTTTGGCAAATGGTGTGTGTGCACTTTGGGACTCATCATATGCCATAGATTTCTATGATGTATTTTCAGGCCTTACATATAGATACCAACATATCTGCTTTCTTTGTTTAATATCTTACTTATGTTTTGGCGAAAATGCACAAGTCTCAAACTTGTGAGGTCAAACTTATGAGTCATACTACAATCTTTTGTGTTATTTTTCAGCGAGGATTTCTGCCTGGGTCAGCTTGGACTATGACCTGCCTACTGATATCTCCTATGTCGCTGAGATTATAACCATGAATCATCAAGCTTCCGGCATAGCTGGGATTGCAGATTGAAACATAGTGCCCAGCTATTTGTTCCTGTAGGGGGATCTGAGTACAGGTTTCTTTGCCTTCCTTCCACGTCTTATGGCCTGTTCTGTGGGACACACTTGTATTCTGGATTTAACAAATTCTAGTCCCTCCTCATCTCTCATATATATATATATATATATATATATGTATATGCCCACAAGTATATAGAATATTATGACTCCATTTGTCTGCTCATTCTTCTTCTCCCCATTCATCTATCCCTCTCTCCTTGATCTCATCTTACCTGACAGCTTCCTAGAATTGATTTCCTAGAATTCATTTTACTAAAGTGTTAATTGTTCAAAGGAATTATACCACTGGAATTTTCTCCTGCATATACCATACTTTAATCCAGTTGTGTATATGCATATGTGAATTGGTATATGTTTACATATACATTTATAATTTAGATCTAACTTCCATATATGTGAGGAATTATGAAAGGCTGATTAAGATGCATTATATTCATAAACTGATATGTTGAATTGAAACCCTTTTGTACACTAATTAAATATTTTATATATAATTCCATTAATTATACTTTTTGAAATGGTAATAAGTCAGTATCACAATGGTTAAGTATAATGCTTGTTAATATCTATACTAGCATTAACAATACTATATTTATATTAATATATTATGTTAATTCATATTGATAGTAACAATAACCTAATAATGTTCCAATAATTGCAAGAATCTAGGTACAACTGCATATTTTACAACTATAGTAAATCTCTACTTCTTATTCAAAATACATAAAGTTCTTCCTCTCTCAGCTTGTCAACATAATAAAACAAGAACCCAAGTAGAGTGCTGGTGGTTCACACCTGTAATCCTAGCTATGCACGAGGCTGAGATCTGAGAGGCTGAGATTTGAGATCTGATTGGGGTTAGAAGCCAGCTGGAGCAAGAAAGTTCATAAGACTCCTATTGCTAATAAACTACTCAAAAACAAACAAACAAACAAACTAGAAACAGAGCTGTGGGTCAAGTGGTACAGCTCTAGTCCTGAGCAAAGAAAACTAAGGCCCTGAGTTCAAATCAAGGATTGGAACACAAGAAAACCAAGTTAAACAAAACAAAACAAAAACAAAGGAAGAACCCTAGGTTTATTTATGAATTTGTAATTTTCTTTCAAGTGAGGGTTTTAAAACTCAGTTTATCTCTTCCTTACTTGAGAATTTTCTGTTTTCTATAGGTGCTTTTTTTTTTTTTGGCTGGTCATGGGCTTGAACTCTGGGCCTGGGCGCTGTCCCTCAGCTCTTCAGCTCAAGGCAAGTGCTCTACCACTTGAGGCACAGCGCCACTTGAATCTTCTATTTTCTGTACAATAAGTTTCCTTCTCTTTTCTTTGCATTTGCAGAGATCATAAATGGCCATAGCTGTGTAATGATTTTTAGGGGGATTACTGAATACTGCACTCACAGAAGATTCTCTTAAGGGGATGTGGGAAGAAGGGAATCCCCTCCTCTCTTTTCAAGGAGGAAGTTACAGTGGGGCTGCTTCCTGAGTCTCCACTCTTTTAACAGATATTCTTGAACGTTTTGCATCTATCAGCTTTTCTCATGTATAATGAAGAACTCATTAAATGATAATTTGTATTAAACATAAAATTTCCTTATTAAGATTTTTAGGTTTTCAACTTTTATTTTTATATAGTTACTCAAGTTCTTAGAACCTCTTTCTGGAAAAAAAGCACTTAATAGAAACTTAATTAGCGTTTTGATTCTTTGCTAAAATGTATGACTTCTGAACCCCTTAATTAAATAAAATCCTGTTACCAGAAAAGAAATCATACAGAAATGGAGAACAATTCTGACTTTGGTTAGAAAGAAGAATGGGAATAAAAACGTGTTATAACATTTTGTTTTTCATCTTGCACATGGTTATTTTCCAAGACAAATAAAAATAATGACTTCATAGTCAGGGGAGGAGTCTGATACCAAGTTGAGAATCATAAATACAGACAGGAATTTTGAACAGGAAATTGAAAATATTAAAGGAAAGAAATAGAAAGACACAATGTGCGTGCATGAGTGCATGTGTCTTCAGCTTATCAAAGTGCATGTTTTATAACACCGAGTTAAGCGCTTAAAATTACTATAACCCTTTGTGTTCAGTTAGCATCATTAATGTCAATAATTATACTCCCTCTATTAAATTGTTTTTAAAATAATTGGGAACAGGATTCAAAATTCTTTCATTGAACCAGAAAGGCTGATCTGCTCTGTCTCATAACTAATGACAATGCAGAACAGATTGATGGGCGGTACCCAAAAATTTGTCAAGGAAATAGGGTCCAAAATGGGATTGCAAGAAGTTGCATAGCTTCTGCAGGGCAAAGGACATAGCTAGCAAGATCAACAGAAAGCCCATGGATTGGGAGAAGATCTTCACTAGCGACACAACGAACAAGGGCCTCACATCTAAAATATACCTGGAACTCAAAAAAATTAAATGCCCCAAAAACAAATCCTCAAAAAACAATAAAAAGCCCAATAAATAAGTGGGCTAAAGACTTAAAGATAAACTTCTCTGAAGAGGAAATAAGAATGGCCAATAAACTCATGAAGAAATGCTCAAACTCCCTAGCCATAAAAGAAATGCAAATCAAAACAACATTGAGATACCACCTCACCCAAGTTATAATGGCTATAATCAAGAACTCTAATAACAACAGATGCTGGAGGGGATGTGGACAGAAAGGAACCCTACTACATTGTTGGTGGGAGTGTAAACCTGTTCAACCACTTTGGAAAGTAGTGTGGAGGTTCCTCAAAAGACTCCACATAGAGCTTCCCTATGACTCAGCAATCCCACTTTTAGGCACTTACCCGCATGATCACAAACAAGACCATACTAAAGCTACCAGCACAACTATGATTATTGCAGCATTATTCATTTCAGGGATGCAAAGCTGGTTCAATATATGCAAATCAATTAATATTATTCATCACATCAACAGGAGCAAGAATAAGAACCACATGGTTATCTCAATAGATGCAGAAA
>NW_012267257.1:6683985-6695572 GCF_000151885.1 Dipodomys ordii | reverse complement strand
AATTTTGCCAGCACCATTTACTGAAGAGGCTGTCTTTCTTCCATTCTATTGTTTTAGCTCCCTTATCGAAGATTAGATGGCTATAGGTCTGTAGGGTCATTTCTGGTAAACCAGCTATTTTTAAGTCCTCAAATGGTTATAATTTAACAAGTCCATTTCTAAATCTGATCAGATTTACCCCTTCCATCATTTTCTTTCCTCTCCCTTACCTCAATACAGAAGGCATTCTTAGTATTATACTTTTGCTAACATATTTTAGTTTTCTGGTCTGTCCCATAAATATTAATTTTAGATATATAAAACATGATTTATCTTCTCCATACTTAAGGAGACTGACCTAACCTGGAATTTTAGCGATCAACTGAACCTCTTAGAAATAGAGGAAAAACTATGAGATAACTGGGGAAAAATCATAGCTTTTATTGCTATGAAATTTTCTATTTATCTAAGATATATCCCATTAGCAGTTACCTTAGTGTTGGATTCATCAGAACATTGTTTTCTACAGCTCTAGTGGGAAGACACACAAGCTTCCACAATGTGAAATAAACTAAGTAAGAGGTTTCTGTTATTTTTGTTTCTTAAATATTGCTATTCACAATAAAATCTATTTTGTTAATCTTTCTTTAGTAGAGAGATTTCCATTAAAAACTGATGCATAAATGAGTTACTAATCACTAATTTCCTTTCCATATTTACATTTCCCCCCAAATATTTCTGGCCTAAAGGAATAACATAATATGGTAATTTAAGAAAGTAAAAGAAAATGTAAAATTTGGGGTAAAGTTGTGGAAGCTTCTTTTTCTTCTTGTTTTAATATACATTTTTTATTGTAAAGATACTGTACAAAGGGGTTACAGTTACATGTGTAAGGTAATGAGTGCATTTCCTACTGAGCATTTTTACCCCCTTCTTTGTTTTTCCTCTATCATCCCTTTCCTCTCCACCTCCTCAACTTCTCCCATTCTCCTCAACCCCAGCCCTGAAGTTGTAAAGTTCATTTTCAGCATAGTGTCTTATACATCTCATTGTTACATTGGGTCATCCTGTATCCTTATTTCAGTATTTTGTTATTTCCTTTTCCCTCTCCAAATTGGTAAAAAAGTATATACAAGATGCAGGGCACCGGAATCAAATACAGTGAAAACAGGGGTTATATCATGGGGGAAGAACATACAAAAGAAACAAAAGAATCACACAACAAATTATATTAAAAACAACAACAACAAAGATAAAATCTCTTGTGTCCCTATCTTGGGGTTCATTTTGCTTATCATCATCTTATATGGTCATATGTACATAGCTTTTGAGCTTTACTACTTGTCATAGACTTATACTAGTTATCACAAATAAGGGAAACCATGGGACCTATATTTTTTGGGCCTGGCTTAATTCACTTAATATATATTTTTTCCAAATCTTTCCATTTCCTAAAAAATGGGGTGGTGTCATTTTTTCTGATGGGAGGCATAAAATTCCATTGTGTGCATATACATATATATATACACATTTATATACTATATATATACATATATATGTATATATATACATATATAATATACTAGTAGCTAGTAGCTAGTATGTATATATATATATATATATATATATATACACACACACACACACACACACACACACACACACACACACACACACACTAGTAGCTTTAGTATATGTTTGTTTGTGATCATTTGGGTAAATGCCCAAAAGTGGGATTGTTGGGCATAGGGGAGCTCTATGTGGAGTCTTTTGAGGAACCTCCATACTACTTTCCAAAGTGGTTGAACAAGTTTACACTCCCACCAACAATGTAGAAGGTTTCCTTCTGTCCATATCCCCTCCAGCATCTGTGGTATCTCAATGTTGTTTTGATTTGCATTTCTTTTATGGCTAGAGAGGTTGAGCATTTCTTCATGTGTCTATTGGCCATTCTTATTTCCTTTTCAGAGAAGTCTCTCTTTAAGTCTTTAGCCCACTTATTTATTGGACAGTTGTTTCTTTGAGGATTTGTTGTTGGGGGATTTAATTTTTTGAGTTCTAAGTATATTTAGATATGAGACCCTTGTCCGTTGTATGGCTAGTGAAGATCTTCTCCCAATTCATGGGCTTTCTATTGATCTTGCTAGCTATGTCCTTTGCCATCCAGAAGCTCTGCAATTTCATGCAATCCCATTTGTCCAATCTTTCTTTGATTTGTTATGTTTCTGGGTCTTTATTCAGAAAATTTTGGCCTGTGCCAAGGAGCCCTAGAATTTCTCCTATTCCTTCTTATAATGTTTTTCCAGGGTGTCTGCTTTGACTTCAAGGTCTTTGAACCACTTGGAGTTGATTCTGGTGCAGGGTGATATATAAAGATCTAGCTTTATTTTTATAAAGATGTTTATCCATTTTTTCCAGCACCATTTAGTGAAGAGGGTGTCTTCCCTCCATTCTACTTTTTTTTTTTTAGCTCCCTTATCATAAAAGATAAAAGAACCCACAGACCTTATGTGGGTTCTTTTCTGAGTCTTCAGTTCTATTCCATTGGCCCTCAGGTCAGTATTGACATTTTCAGGATGCTAATGCTCCCAATCCAGGAACATGGGAGGTTTGGGATTTTTGTTTTTGGTGTTATAGGAGCTATTTGTTTTTTTTTTTGTTTTTTTAAAATAAGTTTTTTATTGTGAAAATATTTTACAGAGTGGTTACAATCACATGAGCAAGGTAATGAGTACATTTCTTATCAAGCATTATTGCCTCCTCCTTTGTTTTTCCCCTTCCATCCCTTCCCTCCCATCTCCACAACTACACTTCCTCCCCCCTCCCGCTGACTAAATTGTAAAGTTCATTTTTGACATAGCATCTTGTACATCTCACTGTTGCAATGGGTCAACCTTTATCCCTATTTAAACAATTTGCTTTTTCCCTTCCTCTCCCCAAATTATACCAACATCAAATACAGTGAAAACAGGAGTTATACCATGGGGGAGAGACATAGAAAACAACAACAAAAAAATCACATGGTACCTTCTAAATACATTAGAAACAATAGCAAGAAAGAAAAAACCACTTGTGTCCTTATCTTGGGGTTCATTTCACTTAACATCATTTTATCTGACTGTTTCTGTTTGTCTCAGACATATATTAGTTATTGCAAATAAGGGAAACCATGGGGCTTATGATTTTTTACGCATGGCTTACTTCACTTAATATAATGTTTTCCAACTCTTTCCATTTCCTAACAAATGGGGCAATGTCATTCTTTCTGATGGAGGCATAGAATTCCATTGTGTATATATACCAGATTTTCTTGACCATTCATGTACTTAGGGACATCTGTGTTGGTTCCATATCTTAGCTATGGTAAATAATGCTGCAATAAACATAGTTGTGCTGGTAGTTTTAGTATGGTCTTGTTTGTGATCATTCGGGTAAGTGCCCAAAAGTGGAATTGCTGGGTCATAAGGGAGTTCTATGTGGAGTCTTTTGAGGAACCTCCATACTGCTTTCCAAAGTGGTTGAACAAATTTACATTCCCACCAACAATGCAGTAAGGTTCCCCTCTGTCCACATCCCCTCCAGCATCTGTTGTTATTCGTGTTCTTGATTATAGCCATTCTAACTTGGGTGAGGTGGTATCTCAATGTTGTTTTGATTTGCATTTCTTTTATGGCTAGGGAGGTTGAGCATTTCTTCATGAGTCTATTGGCCATTCTTATTTCCTCTTCAGAGAACTTTCTCTTTTAAGTCTTTAGCCCACTTGCTTATTGGGTAGTTGTTTCTTTGAAGATTTGTTGTTGGAAGATTTATGTTTTGAGTTTCAGGTATATTTTAGATTTGAGGCCCTTGTCCGTTGTGTGGCTAGTGAAAATCTTCTTCCACTCTGTGGGCTTTCTATTGATCTTGCTAGCTATGTCCTTGGCCATGCAGAAACTCTGCAGTTTTATGCAGTCCCATTTCTCCAACCTTTTTTTGATTTGTTGTGTTTCTGGGTCTCTATTAAGAAAATTTGGGCCTGAGCCAAGGAGATCTAGGGTTTCTCCTATTCCTTCCTGTAATGTTTTCAAGGTGTCTGCTTTGACTTGAGGTCTTTGAAGCACTTGGAGTCAATTCTGGCACAGGGTGATATATAAGGATCTAGCTTTAGTTTTCTACAAGTGATTACCCAATTTTGCCAGCACCATTTACTCAAGAGTCTGTCTTTATTCCATTCTCTTTTTTTTTAGCTCCCTTATCGAAGATTAGGTGGCTATTGGCCTGTGAGTTCATATCTGTGTTTTCAATTCTATTCCATTGGTCCTGAGGTCTCTTCTTGTGCCAGTATCAAGAGTGGAGTTTGAAATTTGGTATTGATATTCCATGGGAGGTTTTTCCACTTCTTTGGTTCTGCTTCAATTTCCTTTTTTAGGTTTTGAAAGTTTTCATCATAGAGGTCCTTCACTTCTTTAGTTCACTCCCCACCTTTCCACCCCTTGCCTAAAATGTAAAGTTCGTTTTTCAACATAGCATCTTGTACATCTCATTGTTGCAATGGGCCCACCTGTATCCCTATTTAAACAATTTGTTTTTCCCTTCCCCTCCCCAAATTATACCAACATCAAATACAGTGAAAACAGGGGTTATATCATGGGGGAGGGACATACAAGGCAACAAAAAAATCACATTTTACATTATAAATATGTTAGAAACAATAGCAAGGAAGAAAAAAATCACCTGTCTCCCTATCTTGGAGCTCATTTTGCTTAACAGCATCTTATCTGACCTTTTCTGCTTGACTCAGACATATACTAGATATTGCAAATAAAGGAAATCATGGGACCTATGTTTCTTTGGGCCTGGCTTACTTCAATTAATATAATTTTTTCCAAGTCTTTCCATTTCCTAACAAATGGGGCAATGCCATTCTTTCTGATGCAGGCATAGAATTCCATAAGCCATTAAATTTTGAGGGTTAATTTTATACCCTCTTACTTTGCCAAAGTTTCAGATCACTTCCAGTAACTTGGGAGTGGAGTTCATGGGGTTCTTTAAATACAAGATTATGTCATCTGCAAAGAGGGAAAGTGTTATTTTATCTTTTCATATATATAATATATATGAATTCTATGCTTCCATCAGAAAAATAACACTGCCCCATTTATTAGAAAATTGAGAGACTTTGAAAAAAATCATAATCAGTGAAATAAGCCAGACCTAAAGAAATATAGGTCCTATGATTTCCCTTATTTGGTATTAGTATATATCTGTGATAATTTTAACAGATGAGCTGAATAGCTCAAAAGCTATGTACCCATGAGCAGATAAGATGATGCTAAATGAAATGAACACTAAGATATCGACACAAGAGGTCTTTCTTTTTTGTTCTTGTTTTTTTGTTTCCTTGGTATGTTCTTCCCCCTATGGTATATCCATGCTGTCACTGTAGTTGATTTTGGCACCCTGCATCTTGTGTATACATTTATCTAATTTGGGGAAGGGATGGGGAATAACAAAATGCTGAAACAAGGACACAGGATGACCCATTAAAACAATGATCCTCACAGGACACTATGTTGGAAATGAACTTTACAACCTCAGGAGATGGGCAGGAATGAGAGAAGAGGTAGAGAAAAACAAGGAGGGGATAACAATGCTCAGCACGAACTGTATGGTTTTTACCTTATTCATGTACCTGAAATCCCTCTGTCCAGCATCGTTACAATAAAATAAAATACTACAAAAAACAAAACATTTCAGAATTGTCTTTATTTCCCATATTATTTAAACTGTCTTATAAAGTAGATATTTTTTGAGTATATAAAATCGATTGTATAATTTGATTTGTGTGAAACATTGAGTTCATTCTAAAACATTTGCTAAGCTTTTTCTTCTTAGTAAGATCTCTCTATAAATATTTATGAGTTTGCCCTTTAGAAAAAAAACGATAAAAGAACTTTTAACATTCAAAGCAAAACACAACAACAACCAAGAAGAAACAAATTAGGAAAGTTTTTTTTTTTTTTTTGCAAGGGATCTTTTTGTGAATATTCTGGCTTAGGATACAATTGAAACTTGGGACACTTCCTCTTTCTGGAGCTTGGCCTTCTCTCGTCCTTCCTCTAGTGTTGTTCTGGATTCTGGTTCTGATCTGTGTTCATGTTTAGGCAATGATGACAACACCTCTTTATGTTGACCAACTATTGACTGAAATCCTTCTTATGTAACCATTGACACTCGGGCTAGCCGATCCTGTTTCAGGCTGTCGATTTAACTTTGGTACTATCTTTCAAATTTCCCATGTGCCACCTATTTTATCTCACTCCCAGAGTAGAATTCCTAAGAATGTTGACTGTTACTCCTTTGTAAGGTATGTTTGTTTCACAAATGTTGGAGGACAAGATGAGTTCTTCTATGGTCTACTTACCCTATCTCCCTTCCCCGCTCACAAATCTCACTAAATTTGGTACCCCCAAACGTTTTTATACATGGTGATGCAACACTTTGCCACTCTTTTGAAAAAGCTATTTACCATTTCTTCTGTATCCATTTGTTAACTTTAGATATGAATCAGTTTTGGGAAGTCATTTGGACTTTTATTTTTGGCCGGTCGTGGGACTTGAACTCTGGGCCTGGGCACCGTCCCTCAGCTCTTCAGCTCAAGGAGAACATTCTACCACTTAAGCCACAATGCCACTTCCAGTTTTCTAGTGTTGTATTGGAGATAAGAGTCTCAATTCCTGCCCGGACTGGGTTTGAACCATGATCCTCGGATCTCAGCCTCCTGAGTTGCTAGGATTATAGGCGTGAGCCACAGGCGCTCGGCTCTTTTGGACTTTTGTTGACATACATATTTAGCATCGTTATGGTTTGAATGTGTGCTCCAAAGCTCATGCCATCCAAGATGGGCATGTTGGTAGGCAGAGCCAAATGAGAAGGGTTCAGGTCATGAGATGGAGGATCCATCCTCATGAATGGGTCCATATTGCTCTCAGGGGAGTGACTTCGTCCTGATGGAGTCGATTTGTGGGGACAGGCTGTTATCAAGCAGTCTTTGTCCCTCTCTCTTGCAGTCACCATTCTGGTCTCCTTTCTGTCTTGTCTTAATGGTAAGGAGCCTTCATAAGAATCTGAATGGACACCATGTTCTTGGCCTTCAAAGCTTCCAGAATGAGGAATCAAAATTAACTCCTTTCTTTTATAAATAATCTAGTATGTGGGATTCTGGCAGGATAGCAGAAAACAGACTGAGACAATTGTTTGGCCTTTTTAAAGTACAGGTACAAAAATATGCAGGCTCAAGACTATACAAAGGGATTGCCTACAAAACAACAACAGCTACACAATGTGTCTTAGACTTTTGGCATCGCGTTGGTGTTGAACAGAAACAAAAGACAGAAACCTCAGTGATGTGTGGCCAGAATAATATCTGCACTTTTAGAATGGGAGACCTAAATTTTTCTGGATGTATTAGTATATTGGCATCTAATATTTATAAAATATTTTCAGCTTTGTAAAGAAAATGCTTTTTGGAGTGAATTATTAAACACAAAATATTTTTAGTAAAACTTTTCATTAAGAAATAACCATAGATTTGTAGACAGGTGTAAAGATCCCAGGAGACTAGAAAGTGATTAGCAGGGACATCCAGTACAACTTTTTCTCCTAGATTCCGCATTGTTTACACCTTGCACAACTCTAGTACATTATACTAAAACCAGAAATATGACATCAAGAATATAATATAGCAGCAGGGATATAATCTACAGGGTTTATTCGAATTTCATCAGTGCATTCAGTTTTAACATAAATTATTTTTAGAAAGTAAGCTGCCCTGCTAGGTGATGGTGTTTCACACCTGTAATCCTAGCTACTCAGGAGACTGAGATCTGAGGATCATGGTTCAAAGCTAGCCTAGGCAGGAAAGTCTGTCAGACTCTTATCTCCAATAAACCACTCAGGAAACCCGTAGTGGTACTGTGGCTCAAGTGGTAGAGTGCAAGCCTTGAGCTGAAGAGCTGAGGGACAGTGCCCAAGCCCAGGTTCAAGCCCCATGACTGATTAAAAAAAGAAAAGAAAGTAAGCTGCCTTTAAACGGCATTTTAAAATAGATGAGACATACTCTTTCCTGAACCTCTTGAGGCATGTGAGGATCAAGCCCATAAAAGTTTAGGAATTGCTATGGTTTTTACCTATTGACAGTAGTATTTAGAAAACGAATGCTACTATAATCACTTGGACCAGTTTCAACCTCTTGGGAAACAAATGTAAGATGCAATTTCTACTACCATTGTCATCTTTCAGCTCCCCCCACCCCCTGCATTTTTGTTATGTAGTTGACCTCTTTTCTTTTCTTTTTAAAAATACGTAAAAGTATTTATTGTTATTGTACAGAAAGGTTTATGAGCTCTGGTTTAATTCTGCAAAATTTCACTTCCTTAGGGTTTGAAGAATCAGGAGCTCTTTGATCGCTATCTCATTTCCTTCAGAGCTCCTACTGCTGTCTCTCAGAGGTGTAACACGAACCAGCCTCATGGTAGGGAGGAGGTGTGTGTCTTCACAAAATGTCCCTCCCTCAGGCCATGCATGCGTCTCCTTGGTTTACCAGCACAGTATTTATTATCACTCTCCTTTTCTTGGTAGGTTAGAATTACTCTGTGGCTCGTCTATCAGATTGCTTGTGGCTCAGTGTAACAGATAGTGGTCACTCCAGCACCTCACAATCAGGCGGTTCTCTGTAGGCTTTGTGATTCAGTTTTGGCACTCCTGGACCAGGGATGAACAGGTGGGAATCAGGTGGGCTTTATGATTTAAGTACCTCTTTCCTCGTCATCCAATCAGAATGTTTAAGCTTCTAGACAATACAGGTCTGATCTATCTTCTGGGGCTCTTAGTCTGGGATATGGATCTATGCCAGCCACTCCTATCTAGAAATATTGGAGAAAGCAGTAACTTTTTCCTTGATCGTGCAAGATATATGCTTAATGGCTTCATGATTTGGCCCTGCGCTTCACTCCTGTAGGGACCTAAGATAAGGTTGAGAGAAAATGACTTTATATTAAAATTAATCATCTTAAGAAAGCCAGTTAAGTAGTCATTTCAGTGTACTCCCTACTCCCTACTCCTCTGTTCTATTAGTTTTTGTCTGATGTGATTGTTTTTATTTCTGACTGTATATCCCTTCCCAGAACTCTGCCATGTCCCTCCTCTCCTTTCCCTGTTGAATTATGCTTTTGCCAGATCTCTACAAGGTAGACAAGATCAGTTTGAAGTAAGGAGGGTCTATAAAATTGGTCTCAGATTTTTTATTGCCTCTCCTAGGCCAAATTACAGAGAGCTATCCAAATTTAGATTTGTGAAGAGTTTTAAAGATATGGAAAATGTTGCTAATTTTCTGGGTCAGTAGGCATCACAAATGATGTAGGATTCATGAATAATGTGTCTTTAATCATTTTTTATGTTCACATCTTCCCTTGAGTAAAAATTTGAGAGAGATGACTCAATGGAGAAATACTGAGGTCTACAGAATCTTGATTCCACTAAAAAGTTACATTCACACTGAAATGTTGTTTTTTTTACATATAGAGGTTTGACTTATTTCATCTTTATTAAATTCTGTGGCAGAAGAGCAATGAAACAAAGCTGGATGATTTACAGTAGGATTCACAAACTATCTGCCAAGGAAAATCTTGTCCAGGCCAAGTAACCTAATAGTCATGTCAAATAGCTAAGAAGAAGCTCACTGAGAAAGTCCATGGATACTAATTTCTATTGGGACTAGGAAGTCAGCTCTGGCAGGTTGAACAGAAATGAATTGCAGACAGGGTCTTAATCCAGAGGTTACATGAGAAATGATCAACTTAAGATGTTATAATAAGCAAGCCAGATCCAAAGAAATATAGGTGACATGGTTTCACTCATTTGTTATAACAAGGATTTTTCTAGAATATTCTTAACAGAGGATCACAATAGCTCAATAGTTATGTGCATATGATCATATAAAATGATGCTTATTAAAATGAACTACAAGAAATAGATAAGAAGTTTTCTTTTATTGAATTCTTTGCAGTTATTTCTATTTTCCTTTGGTTTATTCCCTGTTGTCACTGTTTATGAGAGGGGAAGGGAAATAACAAAATGCTGAAATAAGGATACAGGATGACCCACTGTCACAATGAGATGTACAAGACACTATGTTGAAAATGAACTTTACAACTTCGGGTTGGAGGGAGGGTAGGAGTTGGGGAGGTAGGGAAGGAAGGGATGGTAGGGGAAAAACAAAGGAGGGGTAACAAGGCTTGATAGGAAATGTACTCATTACCTTGCTTACATAACTGTAATGCCTCTGTACAGTATCTTTACAATAAAATATGTATTTTGAAAGGGTGGAGTATTAAAAAGGGAGTATTAAAAAGGGAGAGTTACTTTTCTTTAAGTTTCAGTTTCACAAAATATAATTTTGGGGTTAAAAAGTTCACTAATGCCCCTAATTGACCCAGGAGTTAAGATTTTATTTGACAATAAGTAGGGGAATAATATTTCTTCAGTGGAGAACAAAGTTTTTCAGTGTTCAGATACATATGATTCTATAACTAGCAAAAAGTACTAGAGGACAGTGAAAAGGCAATTATTTGAAAGGATTCATCAAAAGATCATTTCATAACAGTCCCATTAGAAAAACACTAAGATATATGTATGTGAAAATGGAACCCAGTTAATGTATGGGGATGGGTGGGATTGGGTTATAATGGAGGGAGAATGGTAGAAGTTACACTGATCAAATTGCATTGTACCTATAAATTGACATGTGGAGTAAAAAATAAACCCTCTGTGCAATTACTTAAGGATAATACAAAATAAAGAAAATAAACATTGTGTATACATGTATTTATATATGTACATATATATGTTTCTATACATGTGAATATATATCTGCATCTGTATCTATATCCTCTAGATCTATATATAATCTGTATCTCTTTCTTTAAGAGGTACTGGGGAGTAAGCCCCAGGTTTCACATATGTGAGGCAATTGTTCTACCAATCCAGCCAGCTCCTATCTTTGGTTTGTAGTTTGTGTTTGAGATAGGCTCTTATTAGCTTTGCCTGAAGGTTGTGATTCTCCTACCTCTACCTCCCAAGTAGCTTGAGTACCAGCTATGTACCACCGTGCCCATCTGACAAAACATATTCTTGTTTAATAACTCCTAGGTAGGGCTGAGGATGCCTAAACTGTGTGAAATGAGTGTCCCTCATGATTATGCTCACTTAGTTTCATTGGTTGTTGTCTATAGTTGGTGACTTAACATTTAAATACATTTGCATTTACATTCCCCCCCCCACAATTTAGCAGAGTCACAAACAAAGTGAAATTTAATATCTCTTCAGTTTTGTTAAGTAACTATTTAGATAAAACTCACTTAGCCTATCATTCCAGGATTCGATTTAGTTATCTAAATAAAATTATTAAGAAACTAAAAGTTAAAGATCCATCAATAAGAACAATACTTTTGATAAGAAAAATGAAGTTTGATTTGTTAGGAAATGGAAAGGCTTGGAAAAAATTATATTAAGTGAAGTAAGCCAGGCCCAAAGAAACATAGGTCCCATGGTTTCCCTTATTTGCAATATC
>NW_012267257.1:6683363-6683935 GCF_000151885.1 Dipodomys ordii | reverse complement strand
ATACATATATAACTCTTGTTGAAAACATACTTAGCATCTGTGTAAAAATCACAAAGATTTATGAATTGTATCTTTAATTCTTATAATAATAATCAACAGGCATGTTGACTCATGCCTAGAATTTCAGTTACTCAGGAAGTACAGATTAGGAAGAGAAAATACCAATCCTGCAAAAAGACTTAATTATTAAGAAGCAAGGCATAGTAGTATACATCTGTAATCACACTTATAGGGGAGTAAGGATCTGAAGATTGTGGTCTGAGATCGTACCTGAAAAATAGATCCTAGCTGAAATAAAGAGGCCATGGTATGTGCCAAAGGGTAGAACAATTTTCTAGAAGGTGCAAGATCCTGAGTTACACACCAGTGTTACCTAAGTGCTTACATACATATATAATTTGCTTTTTCGTCCTTAATTTCTGATAGATACACAAAAGTTTATACTTAGTGTATACATCCTGATATCTAAACCAGCTATTTTTTTATTTAAATTTTATTTTATTTGTGAACATACTGCACAGAGGGGTTACAATTGCATGGGCAGGATAATGCGTACATTTCTTACCAAGCAT
>NW_012267257.1:6238014-6679805 GCF_000151885.1 Dipodomys ordii | reverse complement strand
ACAAAGGAGGAGGCTACAATGCTTGATAAGAAATGTACTCATTATCTTGTCCATGTAATTGTAACCCCTCTGTAATATTTTCACAATTTAAAACAAGAAAAAAGAAGAAAAATGCAGTTTGGATTTGAGAATGACGTGAGAATAATTTTCAGTATTTTCTGATTGAAGATATCTTTTAGATTTAAAAGCAATAGTTTTAACAATAAGCATTTATTGTTTATTTGTTTTTAATATACCATCACATGTATATCTACCATAATACCATTCCTACCTTCTTGGGAAAATTGATAGGCTACCTTTTCCTACTCTTAAGGAAGACCTTAAAAATGTATAAATTGAAATTATTTGAAGTTCGCAGCCCCTCTAGTTTTATGCTATTTCAATGATGCCCTCCCTGAATTTTACTTCATACTTCTTTTCTTTTTTTTAA
The DNA here is from genome assembly GCF_000151885.1 of Dipodomys ordii. Lineage (NCBI taxonomy): Eukaryota > Metazoa > Chordata > Mammalia > Rodentia > Heteromyidae > Dipodomys > Dipodomys ordii. The sequence goes on along the minus strand of NW_012267257.1, from coordinate 6,679,375 downwards.
CTATTTTTTTTGTCTTTTTTGGTACTGGGGATCGAACCCAGGATGTTGCACTTGCTAGGCAAGCGCTTTGCCACCGAGCTACATCCCAGCCCTTCATACTTATTTTCTGTACTGAAGTATGTACTACTGAAAATAGACAGGCTTATTGGATTATTTTTATTACTTGTTTATGTAGGTGTACAAAGGGATTAGATTTCAACATGTCAGTTTATGAGTAAAAGCATCTCGATCAATATCTCTCCTTTCATCGTTCTCCCATAGCCTTTCAACCGCAGCTTGCCCTCAGTTTCCCTAGTTTCATATGATACGCACTGGATATTGTGACTTTATTTCCTTATCATTTCTTCATTCATCTCCTCTCCCTTCTCTTGACCCTCTGTTCTCTTAGTCATCTCAATGACCAATTTCTTGGTTTTCATCTTGGGTTCTTTTCTGCCCACCGAGATCATCATCATTTGAAAAATGTTCAGACTGAAAAATTTCAATTAATCCTAGTTCTTATTTGTGGCCTTAGGGTCTAGTTTTGGAACCTTATGTGAAATCTGAATATGAACAGCAAACTACTATGTTTCCATAAAATTAGTGAACATGAACAGACTAGAATGATGATGCTCTTGTTTTCTTAAACAACACTTACTTTTAAACTTAGAGAATAATTAATTTTATACCAACAGCTCATGAGATCATAGTAGTGAAACATAACATAGTGAGTATCAAGATTTAGATATAAGTTCTGTCCCTAAATTTGGAAACTAACTTATTTAAAAATCATAAAGTAATAAAACTTTCCTAGGTTCAACATCAATGACTTCAATATAGAGGTGACAGGGAAGAAAGAAACAAGGATTTAGAGGCAATATGGAGAGATGTCCTAAGTTATGATTATGTTATAAATAATATGTTTTTCTACTTGGGAAAAGCTATTAGGGTTAAGAACTGTATTTTATGATTGTTTTGGTCATTTATTTCAGTATTAATTAAAAGTAAGTTAAATCTTAGAAAGCTAAACAAATTGGCTTTTCTGCCTTTAATTAAAGATAGATAGAACTCTATTCAAAATAATTTTAAGATTTTACTAATTTTCCAGACAGTTTTCATCAATAGATGCTTTTACTATTAACAGAAAAGGTAATGATATTAAATGATATTGGAATTAGGAAATTTTAAATAAATAATAAGTTTGGAAGGGGAAACAAAGGAAGAGGCAACAGTGCTTGTTAAGAAATGTACTCATTATCTTGCCCATGTAATTGTAACCCCTCTGTATGGTATTTTCATAATTAAAAATAAATAAATAATAAGGTTATCAAATTGTGGTTATTCTTTAAAGTACTCTCCCATTCTACAGCAGATTGTATTGATTTTTTTCTTTAGCTCTTTGAAAGTGCTGTTTTTCCCCTGGTAATTTGTCTGTTTGTAGTCACTCTTCTATTGGGAGTCAATTACTCTAAGTGGCATATTTCTAGAAGCTCATCTAGAACATTTAGGGTTATTAATCTATTTGTGGTTACCAAAGGATGTCACTTTATATACATTGAGACAGTTAAATAAAATAAAAAAGATAAGTTATAATTATAAATAAATGATAATGCCAGAGAGGTAAGAATATTGAAAAATGGGAACCCTGTGTAATCTTAAACTTCTTAATTCTCTAAATATTTTATCACTTCTTTCCTTTTATTTAGTAAAGTCATCTCCCTGTTTTGCCTGAATGTCTCCTTTTACATCTTTATCACTTGGCTACTTTTTCCTTAGAAAGTCAACTCATAGGGCTTATGTAAAACATGTTTTTTTTTCTTTTTTGCTTTCCTCTTGATTTTTTATTAAAATTTCTCTTTATGTTCATGTTTTATCTATTCCCTCAAAGCAACCCAACTGGTTTGCCATAAAAATGTTTCCATAGAATTGGAGGCTGGCTTTGAAATTGTAAAATAATCTGGAGAATGTGAGAAAGTATATTCTTTGATTTCAATGTTGTTACTGTCATCATAGTAATACGGTTAAAATGATTTGTTTCTTAGAATTACAAGTGCATTCCATTGATTCCACGGCCTGTTATTCATTTGAAATCCTTTACCTTCACCAACAATCGCAGCCATCCAATACACATCTCCTTCTAAACAATCTGACTAATTGAATTTGAGTAAAATTTATTTTTCTCATGGGGTCAGTGATTAAAACCGAACATGTTCTTGGTTATATGTAGAACCTCATTTTGGATGGCTTTACCCATGTTCTTGGAATGATTAGTGAGGGACTCATTCCAAGTGAAACACTAAAGAATTACTTACTTATCTATGTCATTTACTTAGAATTACCAACTTCTCATTAACTTAATAAGCTACATAAGTTTTAAACTTAAACATATAACATTTCTTTTAACACCATCAGAGTAATTTGATATGAAATCTTCCTAGGACTGAGAAATTTTCTAAAATATTGCCCAGGTAAAAATACTATAACTTTATTGGATGTTTACTATGCACTATGATTAAACTAATTATTTTACGAGTAATTACTTGATGTGAGTCTTTTCATATGTTTCAGATTAGTATAAACATCACTTTTGGTGGGAGAAACAGTTCCTGAGATAAATGTCCTGAGCTACTAAATGGCAGCATTAGAAACTAAGTATTTTCTGATACCAGAAACTTAAGCTATTTCCCAGTGAAGTCATTTTTTTCCTTTCTTCTAATTTCCCTATTAAAAACAAAACGTATCAATTAAGAGACCATGTGTATCAGTTCTTTATTGATGCTGTAGCAAATGACTAACAAGCCAAGGGCTTCAAAAGTGCCCATTCATTATTTGGGGTTTAACACAAATCTTCCTGGGCTAAAATCATGTTGTCAGCATGGCTTCATCCTTTTCTGGAGATTACAGAAGAGAACATTTCTTAAAACTGATAGCCCATGCCCTGGTGGATTACACTTATGCCAGTCTCAATACATGGAAGCACAAGCCCCTATAGACCTGCATTTGTATGTGCATGTATACCTACATTCATGCATGTGTGCACATGCATGATAGATTATACATCTGAAAATAAGACTTAATCTGAAACTAGTAGAAGAAAACCTTGAGCTAAGATTTCTGAAGTTGGATACAATGGAAATTATTATAAAAATATAGCTAAATTCAACTTTATCAAAACTAAAACATTTTACTCTTCAAAGACACTTTAAAAATGAAATGAAAGCACACTCTAAGAGAACCTATTTGCAAATTGTCTGTCTGTCTGTCTGACAGTAGACTTGTAGCTAGAATATACTAAAGAACTCCTAACTGAAGAAGGTATATGAACAAAACATGAGGTAAACTAAAGGCATGTCCACAAAAAGATATCTAGCATAATTAGTCAATAGCCAAATGAGAACCCAAATCACAGTAAGGTATGTGCACACCCACTGGAAGAGCTGAAGTGAATGGCTGATGGTGCTGAGTGCTGCCAGGGTGGGGATGGAAGCAGAAATACACTCTGATACACTGAGAATGATTTGACATCTTAGAAAGGTAGCATACGCCTTCCATATGACTAAACTCCAGTCTTAATCCTAACTACTCAGGAGGCCCAAATCTGAGGATCATGGTTCAAAGCCAGCCCCAGCAGGAAACTGCATGAGACTCTTATCTCCAGTAAACTACCCCAAAATCCAGAAGTGGCACTGTGGCTCATGTGGTAGAGTGCTTGCCTTGAGCAAAAGAAGCTCAGGGACAGCATCCAGGCCAGAGTTCAAGCCCCAGGACCAGTCAAAAAAAAAAAGTTTCTATACTGGAGAAATAGAAACCTATGCCCACACACTTTGTTTACATGGAAACACATCAGCTTTATCTGAGACAGACAAATACAGTAAATAGAAAGAATCAATCCAAATGTCCCTCTATTTCTATAAGGATAGATTATGTGGTATCTGTTACTGACACAAGCAAAAATGAATACATCTCAACAGCACATACTTTTCCAAACTAGCTAACATGCTATTTACACATAAAATTCTAATAGGGCCAAAATACAGTAATAGACATCACATCTGCTGTTCTGGGGCCATGGTGGGAAGAGGGCATTAGCTAATAACTGTTCACCAGGGAACATTTGGGATTAATGGAGAACGTTCTGTATCATCATTGTAGTAGTTGTGGTTAGCTAACTATATACATTTGTTAGGACTCATCTAATTGTACATTTCAAATCGATCAATGTTCTTCTATGTTAAGTTATACCTGATAATGTCAACCACAAAAATAATTCACTGTGGCTTTATTTAAAGGGGTATTTCACTAACATGTCAGTCTGAAAATTCATCAGGATCCACACTTACAAAATGGTCCCTTTTCTGTATATTTATTATAGTTTAAGTTTTAACTACTAAAAGATACAAGAAAAGTTGAGCCATGAAACTAATTAGAACTGACCTGTAAATTGTTAAGTTTTAGTGAGTACTATTTTAGCAAAGTGACTTTTTAAAAAGGTGATAGAATGCAGTCATAAAATTTAAGGAAATTAAGAAAAGTGGGGGGAGGGCTTGGGATGGGAGGGATGAGGGATAAAAAGATGACATTGACTACAATGCACTGTGTTCATAAACTGAGTTGGTGAATGGCAACTCCTTTCTACAACTAACTGAAGAAAATAAAAATATAATTTTTAAAGTGTGATTATGATGATAAGGAACACATTGGATTCTGTATGCGTTCATGCTATGTGTATGGAGTCAGTACTAAAGAAATTGGCTACGAGAAAATAACACTAAAAAAGAGGATGCAAATTTTGAGTGTGTTTTTTGGTGGCAGGAGCAGTAGTAAAGGCTGGCATTCTACCACTTGAGCCACAGCTCCACTTACAGCTTTTTGGTGATGACTTGGATGTAAGTGTATCATAGATTTTCCTGGCTGAGCTGGTTTCAAATCATGATCCTCAGATTTCAACCTCTGGAGTAGCCTAGATTACAAGTGTGAGCTACCAGCTCCTAGACAGTGTGCTTATATTTTGCCTTTGCTTGGGATATAATACAAATCAGCACTTGTCAAAACTTGTTTTGCCTCTTCAAAGAAGTCCAAACCTTAACTCAGTCTCTGAAGGCTCCAAAACTATTTTCTCTATACAACAAAAGGAATATCATATATGTGATTACAACCTTGGAGGGGGAAGAAGGCCCCCAGTGTAATCACAAGGGTCCTAAAGAACAAAGAACCTTTATCAGTAGCAGTGTTGGATAGGGTCTCTAGAGGGCTATACTGTGGTTCACTTGTTGCTACTTCACAGATTCTCACCTATCACGGCGGGGCGGGGGGGGGGGGGGGGGAGGCGGGGCGTGTCTCTGGAATGTAATTCCCGATATAGGTGAGAGATCACTATTTACATATTTTTAAAAATGTGAAGCTTATTGCAGTGAAGCTGCAACAAGTGAACTGCTATATAGTGACTGTACTGAGAGTGTGCACCATGTCCTCTTGGGGATGCAGCTGGAGACTCCCAGAGCAATTCTCTACCATGAAGCTGTGTGGGGTTCATTTTCCTTACTCTGGGAAGTGGTGGGCAGTTGGAGTCTGCTGCCAGTGTGTGTGTGTGTGTCCTTACTCCCTTCTCTTCTGTTCTTTTCCTGCCTCTTCTCTGTCTCTTTCTTTCTTATGGTTACTCAATTACATCAGCAGCATTACTTGCAAGAACCATTTCATATATTGAATGGGCAACCTTGTCAAAAATCACTTGGTTCTATTTCTGTGAGTCCAGCCCTTGTGATTCTTTTATAGCTAAAATTAAAGGAGTGCACTATTCTGCCCACCCATTGGTTAAGTTAGAATCTCATAAACTTTTATGCTTGGACTAGCCCCTAACCTCAATCCCCCAGTCTCTGCTTCCTACGTAGCTAAGGTTATAAGCTGAGCCAACCATACCCCATTATAGAAGGTATTCAGTAATAGATTTTTTTTTTCATTTCATGATTTTCATTTTGTTCCTTTTGTAGATTTAACCCATTGTAGATACATCTGTAATAATGATCTTTTCCCCCTTTTTCTTAAATACATTTGCCATTGTTATTTTGAATTCCTCATATGTTAACTGTATTATTTGTGGTTTTTAGTGTTTAACGTCCAAATTATTGAACTAAAAAAAGATCTTATTCTTAACATGCTCAGTAATTGCTATCTATTGCATACTTGTAGGCACCCTGACTTATGTTATCTCTTTTTTGAAGCCTGCTGAGTTTTGTTGTGGCAGAGAATGGCTTAACCCAGGCAAGGTAGTTTACGGTTGTGCAAAGCAAGTCAGCTTCAGTTTTGCCACGCCCCCCAATCCTCTCCGGTGTGATTTTCAAGTGCTAGGCCAGTGTTTTATTATCAAGAAATACTTCCCAGCCAGTTCAAGGCTTATTTTAATGCCAGGTTATGACCCATATACCTGAAAGGTTTTTATTCCACATTATTTGATGTAGCATTTCTTTAGTCTCAAATGGCAGCTGTAGGCCTCTAACCCTTGGTTGCATAAGAAGGCTATGGCCTCTGATCTCTAGCATCTCAATAGCTTTGTCCAAACTCCAAAGCTCTGCCATGTGCATCATAGAAGTTGATGGAGGACCTGAGTGGAGAAATTTTTCACCAATTCTTACAGTTGCCTCTTTGTATCAGTTTCCTCTCTGAGACCTAAGCCTTTCAGTCCTAGTTCTCTTGGCCGCAATGTATGTATTCTGATCTCTATTTCTGCTGTCCAGGAAGGCTATTCATCTTCACTTAGGCTCAATTTCCCTGGGTTGTGGTCTGGAAAATGTTTCTGGGGAGAAATCTTGGGTTTATGTGATGTTTATCTTGTTTGCCTATTTTCTCTTGAGGACCACAGCCTTGCATTGGCTGCTCTCCAATGCCTGCAAACAGTTGTTATATATGTTTTGTCTAGATTTTATACTTGTTTATAGCGAGAAGTTAAGTCCAATAATAGCTATTCCATGATGGATAAAACTGGGACATGACCATGCTACTTCTTTTTCTTTCTCTTACCATCTCTTTCTTTCCAAATACCTTTGTTCTATCATTCTAATGATCAGGATTCTAATGGGCTCCAGCTACACCTGATAAGGTTTAACTCTGAGGCTGCACTATTTGGATGTATGAAGTGTAAAGCAAGCCCCCTAACAAAAAGCCTCTATTGCCTTCAGATGGAACTTGTATTCTTCTAGGCTTTAGGCTGCAGTTTTGATTTCTTCTGTTTCCTACTACTTGTTAATCTACTGGCTTCTACTCGCTATAGCTAAGTTAGTAGATTCTTGGTTCCAGCTTGATTTGCCAAGCTGCTGCAATATTTTATATTAAATGCCAACTGAATCTTGTTATTGATGGTAGCTCTTCTGTCTTGTCTCATCTTGGATCTAGGCTGATATGAGCAGAAAAATCAATGTTAGGTAGAAATTTATGTTACAAACTATACTTTTATTTGGATCATCAAAATTATGTGATGCTATGTAATTAGGAGAATCTGTAAGGACATAAGCAAGGAAAACAAAAAAATACTTTTTGGTGTATATGAGGGAAGAGTAGTATGTTCATTTACTATGACATAGGAGAAACAAAGCCAGTAGGAGACATGCTAAAGCTGTCACAACTACTTTAAAGAAGAAATTCTGTTAAAGATTAAGACAATGCCAGGCACTGGTGGTTCATCTCTGCGATCCTAGCTACTCAGCAGACTGATATCCAGCAGAAACCTTAGTTTGAGGCCACCCCAAGAAGCAAGTCCATGAGACCCTCTCCAAAATGACCAGCCAAAAGCAGGACTGGAGATACAGATGAAATGGTAGAGTATGAGACTTTCGCAAGAAAGCTGATCATGTGTGAAACTCTCAGTTCAAACTTCAATACTGTCAAAAAGGAATAAAAATAAAGGTTAAGACATAAGGCTGTCTATGCAATTTTGCTATGTCAGCAAATCATTACAAATAATAAATAAAAATATGAGAAAACGTAGGAAACTTATAAATACAAATGATGACAAGGTTCTGAGGATGAGTGATGGGTCAAGACATTTACTATTGAAAGTTAAACTCAAAATAATTACCAACTTGGCATTCACCATTTTATCTTAGTATGTTTTCCACTTTAGTTTTATAGGATGTGATAGATCTAAACTGAATTTGGTTCTATATTTGGATTGTGGTTCTGTTGTCTTGAAAAATAAGTTGTTGAGTGAAATTTTTTTGGTCATTTTTACAGTTTCATAGATAAATTTTGGAGGCTAAATCAGAATTTGCTATCTGAAATACAATGTCGTTATTATACTACATTTTCACACTGCTTCTAAAAGAGTGTCTTTTTCATTTTACTTGATTTGGGATATTTGTCCTTGAACTTGCTCAAAGGCCATGTCCTTAGTTGGACAGAGGTGCTTTTTCTGCTGTATTTATTTTCTGTGTATCATAATAATGCTGCTGAACTAAAATTTCAAATGGCTTCTTAGTGCATTCTTATGATTTTATTTTTATACTGGAAATAAACATAAAGCCTTATATTTTGGGGATAGCAATTTTATTAACCCTTGTCTGAATTAGAGGGTTGATTTAGCATGTGTATTTAGGCTGTTAAAAAATTGTAATGGATTAATTAAAAATTTCCATCATCTTGAATTCTATCATTATTCTTTCTTTGCTTCCACTTTATTACATTTGTTTTGTTTTGTTTTTCAGTCCAGTCATGGGGCCTGAACTCTGGGCCTGGGCCCTGTCCCTCAGCTCTTCAGCTCAAGGCTAGCGTTCTACCACTTGAGCCACAACGCCACTTCTGGCTTTTTTCTTTTTGCTTATGTGGTGCTGAGGAATCAAGCCCAGGACCTCATGCATACAAGGCAAGTGCTCTACCACTGAGCCACCTTCCCAGCCGCCCCCCTCACTTTATTACATTTGAAGTAAGGAATAGGAATATTTCACTTTAAAAGTTAATTTTCTTTGCTGCCATAACAAAATGCCACAAACTACATTGGTTTTACATAAGAATGTATGTGTTCTGGAAGCTACAAGTTTAAGATTCAAGGTTAGTTACTTTGGAGGGGAGTCTGAGAGAGTTTGTTCCATGTTCTTTCCTACTTCCTTTTCCTTTGTCAAGGTGATATACAGAGGGGTTGCAGTAACGCAAGTAAGGTAATAAGTATATTTCTTGTCAAACTTGTTACCCCTTCCCTAATTTTTCTCCTACTTTTCCTCCCTCACCCTACAAGTTATATGGATCATTTCCAACATACTGTTTTGTGAATATCGCTGTTGCATTGGTTTCCCCCTTGTCCTTTGTCTTACCATTCTGTTTTTCCCATTCTGTTCCCTAATTCAAATAAACATATATACAACACCAGAGTGACTGCTTTTAATCTTTTCCCCTTGTACCAAGATTTGAAATCAAGACCTTGTACTTGTTCAGATTATTTGCTTGGTTGGTGCTCTACTACAGGAACAGCACCTCCAGTCCAGCTTTTTGCAAGTCATTTTTGGAGATGAAGACCTTTTCTGTTGAGTTTTGGCTTCAAAAGGCCATCTTTCATATTTCAGCCTCCTGAGTTACTAGAATTATGAATTGAGCCACCTATGCCAGACTTGATGATAATCTTTTAAAAAGAGAAACTGTGTTCAGCCAAACCCTAAACTTATCACAGAATCTATCTATGTACAGATTGTAACAGACAGTATAAAGAATGAGAGAGATGCTAGGGATGTAGCTTAGTGCAAGAGTATTAGCAAGAGGGCTGGGAAGGTGGCTCAGTGGTAGAGCGCTTGCCTCGCATGCATGAGGCCATCGGTTTGATTCCTCAGCACCACATAAGCAAAAAAAGCCAGAAGTGGTGCTGTGGCTCAAGTGGTAGAGCACTAGCCTTGAGCTGAAGAGCTGAGGTACAGTGCCCAGGCCCAGAATTCAGGCCCCACGACAGACCAAAAAGGAAAACAAAAAGAGTATTAGAGAGAAAGGAGGGAGAGATGGAGGATGGGACAGAGGCAGAAAGAGAGAGAGAGAGAGAGAGAAAGAAAGAGAGAGACAGACAGACAAACACACAGACAGACACACAGACAGACAGATGCAGATAGCCTGAGATAGAGACAAAGAAATATAGAGACTGTCCTAGAAATGTATACACACACACATACACGCACATACACACACACAACATACCTTCCCCATCTCTAGGAGTGAAGGCTTAATTCAAATCTTTGTGCTGTTCTGTTTAGAGTACTCCTTTCAGAAAGCTATCCATTCTGTGCTGTGTTGTTTGTTTCCAGAATGAGGTAGACTTGACTACTACAGCTAAGATCTTCATTAATGGGCACAAGTGCTTGTGCTATGTGGTAAGGAGAGGGGAGAGATACAATTCCTAATTGTAATACATGGCAGTCACTGCTCTTGTTTGCACACAGACACGCGCATGCACTCTGAGTGTAGAGGTTAGTCAGAATGCTCCCCCAATTCACGGCAGCCTCAGATTATCTTTGAAAGAAAGGATACATATTTGCTTGCTTGCTTCGTGTCCCTGATCTTCAAATAGTGGCAAGGATGTTCATGGCCTTAGATGTGTGGGTGAAAAGAGGATGGTCTCCAATTAAAATGGTGGCCTCTGGACATGCTTGGGTTGTGGTTGTGCCTTGACCTTTGTGATTCATGGGAAAGTCTGGTGGCAATCTAGTCATCTGTGCTGACAATGGGTTGTTTTTCTAACACCTTTTCACAGTAGCTGGGCTCTAGTAGTAACCTATGAGTTGTTTTGTCTGTGATACCCAAACACCATAGACAAAGCAGAATGAAGGCCACAGAAACTTCAAGTTTAATGGTAAGCAGCATTGGTAGTTCTTAGGTGTGTGTGAGATTAAAAAGGACAGAAAATCTTTTCTTTCTTTTCTCTTCTTTTAAGACTGATGTCCAGGCTATCGGATGTGAACAGAGTGTTTTCAGAGAGCTCTGCCCTTTTTTTTTTTTTTTTTTTTTGACTCTGAAGTTTTCAAGGCAGATTGGTTGAAAAATGTAACACCACTGCTTATGTAATTATGGATATGTGACATTTTCAGGAGACTGGGTAACAGAAGATTGTTTTTTTCTTACGTAAAACTCACCTCTCATTAAATGGGAGCAATTGGGCAAGAGGCTTATCTTGAAATTTGCCAATCCTCTGAAAAAGTGACAGAACGAGGTTCAGAGAATAATTCTGACCAGGACGTCCTATTCTGTTCGTTTGGCTGCTTTGATTAAAACCTTCTGTGAGGCACAGGCCTTTCGTGATAGGCTCAGATGCAAATTAAGACGACGACAGTATGTTGACCTACTAAACAAAAAGCACAACAGCTCTGTAACTATGAGCAGATACAATTACTTCACTGCTTAGTTTAAACTGCACCCTCCACTCCTGCAGCAAAGGAAATAAATAAATAACTTGAGGCCTGGTTCAGCAGTGGCTTCTTTTGGATACATATAAATCCTTTCATGGAAAGTTACAAAACCCCAGGAAATCCCACCTGTGAATGATTGTAGTATTTAACCCGGAGGTTAGTTTCTATAATGCTCATTTCAGGAAAAGCCTCCCTCCACCCCTCCAGTTTTAGTGGTTAGTTTGTATAAAACACGTTCAAAACTGTAAGCCTGCAAACCACAATTTTCCCAAAAAGGCAGGATCACAGAAATATAGTGTGAAGGAGATAGGGTTAACAGGTTAACCTCATAACTCAGAAAAACTGAATCTCCTCTAAATGGGATGTTATATCCAGGATAATCACCTCAGAGTTCTTCCAATAAGTTTTTGTGTATAATATATATAATCAAATAAATAGCCACAGTCGTTCTGAAGCTATTTTTGGAATGGGTGTTCTATTTATATGTACATTTAAAAAGCCCTAAATTCTGCCTTTGTCTAAGAGTGAGTTGTTGGTATGGCATTCTAAGGGTCACATGTTTGGCAATTTACTCAGGAAAAGTTGGACACAATGTTTTTTTCATTATCCCTAACATTCCTCCCCCCAACCCCTCAACCATAGTTTTATACAAAATGGTTTAATCTGTCTTCTGGTGGTATAGTATTTACAACAGAAAGGTTGTATGTTAAATGGTTGATTTTTTTCAGGCAATTCAAACACCTGGTTAGCATAAATCTCTTAATAACAATTTTATTCTATTAACTCCTTCATTTCTAGAACCTTTGAAAATTGCTTGGCTAAAAAGATGGGGAATTACTGGACATATAAAATTCAAATATTACATAGCCAGAATTAATGCACACACATTAGAATGGAATGTTATACAGAACCAAATCAAGTTGGTTCTGGGTTTAAGATTGTTAATCTCATTGTCAAGTGGTCTGTTTATTTTGTGACTTTGTTTCCCCATTTCTGAATTCCATCCTCACGTGCACTAATGATTTCCACATTGGAAATAATTTATTGGATGAAAGAAAAGAGTTTTTCCTACTATAAAAAGTCCATAAAAATGAAAGATGGAAATAAGGAAAAGATATGCCTTGTCAAACCTTGCCTGGAGATATAGTTGTTCACACTTTTACCCTTTATACAATGAACAAAATGTACATAGAGTTAGGCTGGAATATAACTGTATTTTTGTATGTTATAAAAATGTTAATTAAACACAGCTAAGAAGTGTTTTTCTCTCCTAATTAGGCTTGTGCATTATACTGTAGAGAAAATCACTTTCGATTATTAGTATTCGAGAAAAGATCGATTATATTCTCATAAAGGAGTTTAACGGAAAAGGAGTCTTAGAGGAATTTTTAATGAAATTTCACTATCCAAATGTTTTATAAACAGTAAACTTGTACATACACCATTAAAGTAAATCTAAGACTGATACAGACTATTCTATGGTATATATTTATCTTTAATGAATATAAAGCACTATATAATTAACAGAAGTGTTAATAAGTAATCTGTTAAACATTCATGAGTACCTACTTTTTAAGCTAACAAAGGGCTGGTGGTTCTGGAAATGCTAATTACCTTTAAAAAGGTAAGAGGTTTGGCAAAGCAGAGAAACCTTGTGAGGCTAAAATTCATTGAAATGAGAAAGAGAATCACTTCTTTGTTATGGATTCCAAATGCATATCCTGACTTTGCCTTCAGCTTTAAACTTACCTTACACATTTAAACATTTCTGTATTTTGTGAACACTTACTAATCAGTTTAAGCAAAATGTATTCGGAGCTTTCTTCATGCCAAATTTCATGGAGGATGGTACTGTTCTAAGTTACAAAAGGTGTAGAATATATGCATTTTTTTTTAGAATTCATTAACTTCTTTGGCCAAAAAAAGTTTGAATTTAAGTAAAAATTTAAAGCCATTGATGTAGATCAGGTCTTGGGACAGAAGTTTGCAATGTAATAGGGACAATAGATTTGTCAATAAATAGCTCCAATGTGATGTAAGAAGGGCCATACTGCTCTCTGAATTTATACAGAAATAAGATGGTAGCTGTCTGTCTGAAAGTGTTCTATCTTTGATCAGGCTCACTGTGTTAATGGCTTTGTTACCAGCCTGTGCTGTTAGTGGACACTGTTGGCGCCTTTAGGAGGTGGGCCTAACAGGAGGAAATTAGGCAATTGGGGTCATGCCCTTGGCAGGAACATTGAGGCCTTACTCCTTTCCTCTCTTTGCTTCTTGTCCCAAAGTGGAAGATCTCATGTGTCACATGTTCCCAGCATGAGGGATAGGCCCAAAGCAACTGATTATGGATCGAAGCCTCTAAAACCCAAGCCAAACCAAACCTTTCCTTCTTTAAAATTGCTTGTTTCAGGTTATTTTTCAAAGTCCTAGAAAACTGATTAATACAGGGGAGATCAAGGACCACTTTATCCAGAGAGAGATTGTAAGGTTCACCAAAGGAGACTGCCACGTGGTTCAGTCAGAAAAGAGTTTATTGGGTGGGTGGGAGGAAGGGAAGGGAGCAAACAGTCGGCCTGCACGAGATGGAGGCAGGCAAGGGCTGCACCAGATGAGGTGCAAGGATTGCAGGAGGTGCAAGGGGAGGGAACTAATGATGGAGATTGATTATATAGGGAGAGGGTGGGAAGGAGATGCGGCTGGTGATGACCCACTATCCCCAGGTGAGCTAGTTGCCTGGGTTACAAGTGCTGGGCATGGACTTCTAGGGAAGGGGCCATGTTTGTACCACACCGAGGGAGAACAAAATGAAGCGGCCATTCCCCTCCCCCCCCCCCCCCCCCCCCGGGCAGTCTGAACGGAGATTTGTTGTTGTTTTGAGGTAGCTTCTGACTATGTAACCCAAGCTGTCCTGAAAGTTGCTCAAGATTCTGCTGTCTGTGCCACCAGGGTATTAGGATTACATGTGTGTGCTACCATGCTCAGGCTTGGAAAGATGAAAAATAGTGTTGGGAACTAACGAGGCCCAGAGGCATGAAAATAAGTAGCTAAGTGTTAGTAATTTTTGAACAGTTAGCATGGTCTTAGCAAAAAGTGGTAACCTAAGAGAAGATACACAGCCAAATGGATTCCTCTCTGTAGTCTGGGGCTATTTCCACAAGCCATGCCCTAATTCAGGATTTGGTGGTTAACCCAGATTCTCATTCAAAAGGCTTTTGTAGGAAATTATATTCTTTTAATATTATATTTTTTAACTGGTAAACTCTAATATCAAAGAGAAGATACCATAAAATATTAAGAATGTTTTATTCAAAACAATATTACTGTATTGTAGTGAGATAGTTCTTAGACTCAGAAAAAAATTATTTTTTATATTTTTTATTGTAAAATACTGTACAGAGGGGTTACAGTTACATGAGTAAGGTAATGAGCACATTTCCTATTGAGCATTGTTACCTCCTCCTTTGTTTCAGACAAAATTATTATGAGATACATACATTAGTGATTGCCCAGAACACCTGGCTCATTCTATATTCTGTATCCTATCTATATACTGTTTATAAAATAAAAATGTGGTGAAACATATGGATGGTGCACCCTTGTACTTCATTGTGTCAAGTTCTTTGGTTAGAAACAATACTGTAGAGATTCCATGACTGTGTATGAGGTATGTGGTAAGTCTATATAGAAGTTAGGGCTGACATAGTCATGAAGGACTATACAAAACTGAATCTTATTTAAGTATATATTGTCATGAGGTAAAGATGCTGGCATTTCCACAAGAACCAGCAGGTTCTTTACTGTTTGGTATATAGGACTGTATTGGAGACCTAGGGTTGGTTATTGCTACCAAAAGACCATAATTATAGGTAATAGGGAAACAATGCATTGGCAATGGTGAGGTTAAATCCTCATTGAGCTTAGGTGAGGCTCTTCATCAGTCGTGGAGCAGACTTTACAAGGAATCAAACAAACCAGCAAAAACTCATCATCTTGTCCATATAATTATTAAGAACTTACTCTTCTTGGGTCTTTGTGGTGGATAGTCTCTTGGACAAAAAAAGTCCATATTGATGAAGATTATACTTTAAGAGGCAGTATAGAAATAAGTCAGAAAGAATTTTCTAGAATGGAACTAGTTCTCAGATGTAAAATAGGTTCAGATACCTCTAGAAATCTCTGTATTACTGTTCAAGAAAATGAGCCACTAATTTGGGGTTCTTTACTATAACTATTGGGGACATACTCCATAGGACTACATCCAGTTTATTTTCAGCAGCTGTAACTTTCTGATTACTTAGTGCTTCATAATGAGTCATTTATATTCATCGGGATCCAATTGTTAGTCACAAGGTGTTTTTAAGCATACTTGCTTGTTAAACTGCTTACATTCTGAAGGTAGAAAACTTTGCTCTTCACTCAGAGACACACATTGTTTTGGCTCAGCATTAACTATAGGTGGCTTTCATTACCCACTCTTTATCACTCTTTGAGTATCTAGGGTCAGAGAAACTAGCACTGCTAAGAAGAAAATGAATTAATTTGAAGGACACTGGGTGATTGACAGAATCAAGGAGAAGGCAATCAGGCTTAGAAAATTAGGAGGAAAGGCAGCTGACATCAAAGTTGATATTATAGTTATAAGAACACAATGATTGCAATGCTACAGCTTTCATTCTTGCTGTTGGACTTAATATTCTTTGGACATTTGATAGTGCTACTGGCACTGAAAGTCATCACTCTAAGTCATGTAGCTAGAATTTTTCTGCTTTGATTCATTCAAGCTGACTTCAAGGTACTAATGTTTGTGTCTTTTCATATGAAATCAATCTTGGAATCTCTAAAGCTGGTCAGTTTGTACTTTAGGCTGCAAATCAGCTCATAACCAATGACTCACAAGAGATGGTGTATAAATATGCAAATTTTATTTTTCCTAAGGTAGGATTGGTTCAATTTCAATTTTTCAGGGGAAATTACCTCTGTCATTCCATGTAGTAACTGACTTGATGATATATCCATTACTATTTTTTCATTCTCTTGTTTCACTCTGTCATTTTCTGTTATTGTTTATTTTCTGACACTTCCAAAATTAGCCTGATATCTTGAAAATGTTTGTTTGTTTGTTTGTTTTTGCAGGTCCTACTTGTGGGTTAATTCAACCTAACTTGACAATGGTGATTCATAATTGACATTCCAGATTTAGTTGGAAAGTCAGATTTATAAAAGGAGGTAAATATTTTGACCCATTGGCTTTTCTTCTATAAGTTGGGCCTTTATATCCCTCCTTTTTACCTTTTAAACTATTATCTTTATGTAGGTGTACTTTAATCATAAAATGCAAGTCTTTCAGATTGGAAGGTCATTGGTGTTGAGGATCAGAAAAATTGTCTTTTGCAAGACCTATTATTATTATTGTTATTTTTTACCTTTAAAAATATCACAGTATCCTCCTAACTAGTTTTTAATGCTTTATTGAAGTAGAAGAAAGAAAAAAAAGGATTCTGAAAGGATGAAGAAAGGAATTCCCTAAACTAGATAACCCATCACCATACCATTTCACTGACACCTATTAATAAAATACATTCTGCAATTCTCTTAGTACAATTCGACCACTTTACCTAAATATGAGAAAGCTATTCCTTTGAGGAATTAATCTTTTTAAACTACCACAACTACTAAGATATGAATATTCCATGTTTGCCAAATAGCAAACTTCACCACTTGGACAAATAGTAATAAGCTTTTGAGAATGTTGATTATAATTTTAATGGCCAAGCAACTATGTTTATACAACTTTATGCATTACTTACTTAATGGATTATTTGACTAGATAAATGTTGAATGAAAATGTGATTTAAAAACTCCAGAAACCTAAGTTTTATTTTCTGTTTTTGATGGGTTTCAAAGTGGTAGAACAAGCCTAATGTCTTTTGTGCAGTCACCCAGTAGTTTGTCTTTCTCTTTCATCATTTTATTGCTCTTTTAAATTTTATTTGACTTAAGCCATTACCAATATAGTGTGAATGTTTGCAACTGCCCTGTGTTCCTGCCAGGAAAGATGGCACCTCCTGTGCCCTGTAATTTCTCCATGGAGTCAGAAGCAATGC
This sequence comes from Dipodomys ordii, assembly GCF_000151885.1. Lineage (NCBI taxonomy): Eukaryota > Metazoa > Chordata > Mammalia > Rodentia > Heteromyidae > Dipodomys > Dipodomys ordii. The sequence continues at coordinate 6,661,929 of NW_012267257.1, read as the reverse complement.
TCTGGTTTCAATTCACCTCTTTCCTCCTCTTGTTTGAGGAAAATGAAAAGCTGCTCTGGCTTACTCCTTAAACCAACACTAGATTAAGATGGGTGACTAGATGGCATTCCAGGAAGCAGACTTCACCAAGCTTTGCTATTTGGAATCTGCCCCCAAGAAAATTGCTTGTGGGAGGTCCTTCGATGTGTGGGAGCTTCTAGCACCTCAAAAATTACTTCCAGAACTTTATTCCAGCACCACATTTCACCTGGTATTTATCTAAAGCTTTTCCCTTCAGGAAAAGCAAGTCATTAGGAAAGGATGAGAGTGGGAAGAGTATACGGAGAAACATGTGTGGGAGGCATGTGTTTGGCACTTGTTTTGATGCAGAAGGAGCCAGGAAATCGAAGTTGTATTTGTTTTGATAATTCTCCCTCTATGATGTTCATTCATTTATTCACTTGCTCATTCACTTATCTTTTATGTATTGTGCATTGCCTACCATGACTTAGCTACTGGGCAAATTATTAAACATAAAAATAAGAACCATCATCAGATCATTGGGTCTATGGCCTTTATTTAAAGTAGGAATACCCACAGTGTAAGGTAATGGTTTACAGAGGTAGTTTAAATTTTTTTAAATTGAATATAGAATCATCTTTTTTTTCAAATACTGCATGATCAGTTTCCACACTTAATAAAATTGACTTCAGGTATGTACAGAAGGTAGTATGAAACCTATATAAATTTTATGTTTCAGGTAGGATCTTATCTTCCAGATGTCTCACTAAATACATGAAAATATCCCAGAAACAGAGATCTGAAAGATCTGAGCTCTAATTCCAATATTTTTTGACTACGGGAGTCTCAGTGCGTATCAATAACCAAAGTTTTAGGTGAGCCAGAGGGGAATGTCTATAATTTCACTGCCTCTGGAAGTAGATACCTGCAGGTATTTAAGGACCCTACTTAATCAGGAGGAAGAGAGCAGAAGGACCACGATTTGAGGAGGACAGCCTGAGCGTAAGTTATAGATACTCCATCTAAAACCGGGCATGGTGGTGTGTGCTTATAGGAGGTATAAGTGGGAGTATCTGGTCTGAGGCTGTCCTAGGTTAAAAACACAAGGCCTCATCCAAAAAATAATTAAGGTAAAACAGACTTAGGAGTATTGGTCAGGTGGTAGAGTGCCTTTCTACTAAGTACAAGGCCTTGAGTTCATACTAAAGTATCTCCTCCTCCTCCTTCTCCTCATCATGACAATAATGATAACAATATATAATATAAATTTATGGTAAATAATTTAGAATTATTATTTTCTTATTGTTGCTAGCATCCACATCATCTTTCAATAACTTTTTGATATGTGAGAGTAATTAGAGAAGCAAAGGTAGGCAAGAAGAAAGGAAAGTGTCTCAAGACAAATTTCAACCTAATGAGAACTAAACATATATTTGCCAAAGAATGCTACTCTGATTTCTTTATTGCCTCAAAAGAAGTCATTCCAACAAGACCTCCTATGTTATATAAGTTTTGTGAAACTTTTGTATTACTCTAATAGAATTCATTTATTAGTGAATGCTGCTTCAGTATCTGAAGAGATTTCCTTTCACACTGGCTTTCTTGATGACAAGAGCCAGGATGAAAGCATCACTACTGTTACATACAGGTTGGAAGAACACATCTAGGTCTATTTCCATTGTTTGAGAGCTTGATGGCTTCCAGGTAGATGTTTTAAGCACGCCTGTGCTCTTTTTTGGATCATAACAATTCTCTTGAACTACTTGTTTTTATTGATCATTTTGAGCTTGTAGAACTCACGCCAAACCAGAGTGAATGAAATATTTTCCCTTATGCTGTTACTTTGGGTTCATTGTTGAGGAGAGTTTGGCAAGGTGTCTCCTGCTTATTGAACTGGCAAAAGGGTGGTGGGGAAATATGCAAAAGCCATGCTATGGACTCAGGGATGCTTTAGCATTTCATATAAAATATTCTTCTAGTCTCTGAGAAATTAAAAAAATAGGAATATTGGGGATTTGGGTTTCCTTATGAAGCATAGTTCCTCCTTGGTATTGTAGAAAACTTAGAAGACAACTTTGCCTTTGCATAGAAAGAGCAACATACCAAACTAAGTACATTTAGAAACTTGGTACTGTCTAGATCATCTTGGTTACAAAAAAAAATGCTTGAATCTACATTATGTTGTTTTTTGTTCTCTTGTTTGGCATATCTTTCTTCTATTACATCTGGTTTCTTAGATTCATAACTTAAGATAAAAATGATCCTTCCAATGTGTTTTTAATGGATAAAATGGCACCTGCTTTTCATGTGGTAAGTGGCAAGGGGAATGGAGAGAAATTCTTGACTGTGACTCTGGTCTTTGGTTACATCACACTTAATAAATAAAAACAATCTGCGTCATTGGCTGCTCCTACTGGATAGCTGAGAGATTTACTGATGTACATTCAAGTGTTACTGGGACACAATAAATGGCCATCACGTACTGTAAAACTGAGTAATAGGAAGAAGTTGGGAAAGAGTTTGGGACTTGAACAAACTTAGGCTTGATTATTCTTCAGAGTTTTACTCGTTCGCTCCAGACCATTGTGTATTTTGATAATCTTGGAAAATGGCCTTGATTTCCTTGGGTGAAATGCAAGTTTTCTCAGTTATAATTTTATGATCACTGTTTTATTTTGTTCAATTGTTTTATGCCGTGTCTTTTGCGTATTTTATTGTTTTTAATGTAACTTTAGGAAACTCAAAAGAACGTATCTACAGTTGAAGGATATGTAAAAATACGGTACAGAGGAGTTACAATTACATGGGCAAGATAATGCATACATTTCTTATCAAGCATTGTTGCCTCCTCCTTTGTTTTCCCTTCCCATCCCTTCCCATCTTAAACCAATTTTTTTAAAAAGAAAAATACATCTTCATTCCTCACACAAGTTACTTGGAGTCATGTAAGGTATTAAGATTTATACTATATACTTATTTTTTAATTTAATTTTATTGTAAAGATGCTGTACAGAGGGGTTATAGCTACATGAGTAAGGCAAGGAAAACATTTCTTGTCAAACGTTGTTATTAACTCTTTTGTTTTTCTCCCACTATCCTTTCTCTTTTGCACTCCTCCCCCACCCCCCAAGTTGTAAAATTCATTTCCAACATAATATCTTGTGAGTATCATTGTTGCATTGTGTCATCCTTTGTCCTTGTTTCTGCATTTTGTTATTCCTCTTCCCTTCCCTAAATCAGATAAATGTATACAGAAGACAGAATCAAAGACAGTGATTGCCAGGGATAGACTAATGGCAAAAGCGAAATGAAATTAAGTAAAAAGAAAGAACTAGATACAGTACATTGATGACAACAAGGCCAACCACCAAAAGAGACCTGTTGTTTCCATGTTTTGGAGTTCATTTCAATCATCAACACTCTTTATGGTCATATGAACATAGCTATTGAGCTAATAGGATCCTCTGATAGGACTATCCTAGACATATACTAATTATCACAAATGAGGGGAACCATAGAGCCTACATTTTTTTTATTTTTTTAATTTATTTTTGCTAGTATGGGAGTTTGAACTCAAGGTCATGAACATGGATGCCTTCCTTGTTTGAGTGGTGCTCTACCACTTGAGCTTTGCCCTTACCTAGATTTTTGCTGGTTATTTTGGAGATAGACTCTGGTGAACTTTTCAAACCATGATCTTCTATAGGTCTTTGACTCCTGAGTAGACAGGATTACAGGCATGAGCCACTGATATGGAGCTTTATTTTATATAATTTTTTAACGTCAAGGAGTACTCAATTTATTCACATTTCTCTGAATACACTGAACCTGGGTAAATTTACCCTTTAAATCTTGAGCATAGCCATATGACCTAAACTCTATTACTTTCACCTTTTGAAGGTTTTATTTATGATTTTAATGGAATTGGATTTGTAATCTGATAAAGGACTTTCCCAGAGGAAGTCAAACATTTTAAATAGTATGGATTACCAAAATTTAGAGAAAACTGAAAATTGTTAACTAAAAGTCCTATAATCATAGACTCAAAACCTCAGTCACATACATTATTCTGATCCGTCTCATTCATCTTTATCATTTAAACTATTTTTTATACAGAGTTAAATTTTGTGGGTTACAACAACAATTTAGAGACCAAGCAGGAATATAATTTTGTGGATCTGAATCAGAATAATTACATATAAACCCTCTTGTTTTTAACCATTTTAAAACAAAGATTAGCTCAACTTTTTATGTGGGTGTCCTCAGTCTAAGATGAAGAATATGACAAATGATATAGTCATGGTTTTCTTTTCCAAGTGTATAGCATGGTCTTAGGTGCTTTATATGATTATCATTTTTACCTTTATGGTTGATTTCTGGATTGAATTTTTGTGACTTTCAGGAGATTGGACAGCCAGGAAAAGACCTTGAAATGTCTACAGTTTCAGATGGTTGTTTTGGACAGCTGCTATATGCCAGGAGAAAGGCAACCTTATGAACCACAGGTGTAAGTAGAGTTGGAGAAGGCTGGGAAATCCAAGCAGTGATAAGAAGACCAATAACTCCTCTAAAGGACAAATGCAAAAAGATGATTGAAAGTGGGTGAATCCTACATTAGAATCATGCACTTTCACCTCTCCTTGACAATGAGAACTTCTGAAAAAGTACTACGTATTTTGATTACCTTTTAGTTAACCCAGTGAAATCTTCCAGAGTTCATAGCCCTAATTCCTAAAGCTCTCATGTTGTTTGGGCCAATATATCAGGTTATGATTTTTGTCTCTGAATAGGATAGTTGCAGTCACATTTCTGGGTGTACGTAGATGTAGGTCCTGCCCAGAGGGGCAGTGTATGCTCATATACCAAGGGAAAATATCAGAGTAGCATGAAACGTGTGTGTGTGTGTGTGTGTGTGTGTGTGTGTGTGTGTGTGTATTTGGCACAGTTTCTTTTCCCCAGCATTATATGGAGTACCTGGCCTCTGCTTTCTTGAATATCCTTTTGTCTAATAGTTTGTTGACGTCTTGTGAAGTTCAACTTATTTGAATTCTATGAAGAATCAAAACTAATTTTCTGACTGCTATTGTGTCATCATGACTTTGGGGGTATTTATTTTAGTGTTAACTTCTGGAGCAGCTTCATTTCTATTTTGGCCTATGAGGAAAACTGTCTACTTCTTTTACCACAGGTTACAAAAACAACCATCTCTATAATAGGCTTCTCTTTTAAAAATAACTGAAAGGCAATTTTGATCATGGGAAGATCTGAGTAAGCGTACAACACTACACATAGTTCACTGACTTGTATGGCAAGACTAAATGATATGTAAACTCACCATTTAAAAACTCCTGGCAAGTACAATGTGTATCACATCATAAGAATTCCTGGCAGAGAGAGATGTAGAATTTTGTTCATAATATATATGGCTTTTCTGTAAATCTGTATCATATCAGCCCTGAGAAACAAAGAACTATATGTGAAAAAAAGCAGTACTATACTTTTGTGATGAGAGAGAAGAAAAGAAACTAGGGAATAATTCTTAATTTATTAGTGAGGTTAGTTTGAAATATTTTACAGAAATTTCTTTTAATCTTCATATAAAAACTCTGACTAGGGCTAGGACGTTGGCTCAGTGGTAGAGTGCTTGCCTCGCATGCTTGAGGCCCTGAGTTTGATTCTTCAGCACTACATAAGCTGAAAAAAAACGGAAGTGGCACTGTGGCAGGGCATTAGCTTTGAGCTGAAGAGCTGAGAGACAGCATCCAGGCCCAGAGTTCAGTCCCCATGACCGACCAAAAAAAACCCCCCAAAACACCCAAACCTCTGACTACTCAAGTTAGTGGGCTCATTTCGTAGGAGTAGAGATAAACCTCAAAAGTTTAAGCATTTTTTCCAAACGCAAGTTTGCACAGCAAATAAATGGATGAGGCACAAAATCAACTTAACTCTATTTGTGTCAAAATGTATGGCTTACATGCTAAATCATATGCATACTCCCATATCACCAATTTATTAATTTGCTGACAAATATTTACCTAGTGTGTTGAAAATACTATGCTAAACACATGATAAAAACCACTATATAATTCTGAATGTTGAAAAGATGTTATAATTAAAAATTAATATAACCCACCATGTCTGTAAACATCAAAACAATAAGATATCTCACTCTAGTGTCAATGGCTATTAGCTAAAAAAAGAAGCAAGGTAATAAATGCTGGTGAGGATACAGAAAAAAGGAACTATTATATACTATTATCAGGATTGTAAATTAGTTCACCATTATGAGTAACATAAAAAACTAAAAATAGGTCTATAAATTAATCAGTAATCACACATCTAAGCACAAATCCAAGGGAACTTGAATCAGCACAATAGACACTTGTGTACCTATATTATTACAGCACTGAATTCATAATAGCTGATATATGGACTCAGCCTAGGTGCGCATCAACAAATGATTAGACAAAATTGTGCTACATATATTTATATATAATATATTATTATAACACATTATATGTGTATTATATGTATATATGTAATAATATGTATATACTATAATACATATGATAAACAATATAATATAAATATATTATGCATATAATCTATAAGTAGATATTATTCTCACATATATTTATATACTACAATAAAATATTATTAATGCATAAAGAAGTATAAAATGCTATAATTTGCTGTATAATTCATGGAAGTGCAAAATATTATGCTAAGTGAAATAATCTGGGCAGAAAGGTAAGTACTACATGCTGTCTGTCATATGAGGAAGCCAAAATATGTTGTTCTTCACGTGAAGCAATGATTTGGGATGGACGGGTGGGTAGTGGAAGATGAATACAGGGAAATGATTTGATTAGTGCATGCTGTATCATGTGCAAGGATATCACATCGAACCAATTAGGAGGTGTAATCCATATATTATTAAAAGTAAAATAAAACAATAAAAAAGAATGTGTCTACTCTTTGGAAGGTGCAGAGATATTTTCTCATGTATTAGTGTTCCATATAAATGCAATTAACTTGTACTATGCAATGGAAATGGTTTATGTGGTGGATCACAAATCTTTCAAATTGTCCTATGGTATTCTAAGAGCACTTGGTATGGATTTCTAGTGAACAAAGATCTAATTTATGTTTAGATCTATTGAACTTCTCAGACTATAAATTATTTCAAAGAGTAAAACTTTTTGGACTTGTTGAACTTGCTGCAAATTTTGTTTAGGCAGAGAAAGACATCATTCTTAATGGAGGTAGGGGTCAGGAATGAAACTCTAGGTACTGACTCTTACCAGTAGTCCTCAAACTTGCTTATGCATCTAAGTCTCATAGAGGGGTTTTAAAAACTGATTTAGGAAGTCTTGGATGGGACTTAAGAATTTACATTTCTATCAAGTCCTAAAGGATATTGATGCCCAATGTGTGGACTACACTTTGAGTACCCTTACACTAGAAGAAACTATTTTCTTATCACCTCATATAGAATAGGAAGAAAATAAAATCTTTGCCATGGAGCAGTTTGTTTTTAGCCACTGCCAAGAGCTTCTTGTGGGAGCTGGTGATGTCAGTGTATGGTCAAGGAGCTCAAAATTCCACAAGAGAAACACTAGCAATCTCTCTGCATATAAGTTTACTTTTATTATTTTGTTTGTAATTATAACTCAGGTATTGCTCATTTATGTGTTTATTAAAATTAAACTTCAGGGGCTCTGGCTAAGTGAGAAAATGTAAGTGTGGATGTAATTCTCTACATTTTTCTCATCCCTTCTTTGTAACAGCCAGTTTCACTAAAACTATTTTTTTGGGAAACATATGTTTGAAGTGATTTGGAGCACATCTGTGGTGCTAAGGAAATTTTATTTATTTCAAACAAAACAAATGACTCCAAAAAAGAAAGACACCTCTCCACATTGAAGAGGAGCAAATTATGTTTTCCCTGTACCTGGCATTTAATCCAACCATCAAACCCAATGGGCATGCATTTCTTTAACTTGAATGAAGTGATAACAAACATTTCAGCCTCAAACTGGAGTGTTTTGGTATAACATGTAAAATGCATTCAGCCGAAACCCTAATCTACAACATTCTGTTTCTCCCTGCCTTGATTTATGTTTAGTACTTTGTTAGAAGGCTCCCTTTTCATCCGATTCCACATGGATGCAATGTTTCCTGTCTCACAGCCAAAGTCAACCTTTTAAGGCCTACAGGGTGTTGTAGCCATATAAATTAACAATGTGGAGAGAGTGCTGGAATCCAAGCACTGTGGATTGCCAGCAGTAGCTCTAGAACCACAGCGGTTGAGCAGTATCCAGAAGATCCAAATTAGGGGTGCTCAGGCACAGCCCTGGGAACGTTACAGCTGCGAAGCGCATGGAAATAGCTTTCAAAAAAGAGGCAGTGTAATCAGCGTATGTTAAACAGATCTGGATTATATTAGTCATGGATCTTAAAACAAGGGGAGAGAGAAAAAGAGAGAGAGATGCTTACATTAATTGAAAACGAGATTTCTACAACTTTATTTCTAAAGCTTGCCAGTCTGTGGAGGTAAAGGGGTTATTTCATAAGACCAGCAATTTTACACAAGTTTTCCAAAATGTGTTACCTGTAATAGTTGAGACTGGAATGTTGATACAGTGCTGGGGAAGAGAGCTAGGTTAAGTCAAATCAAGTGGCTTTTCTGGATTTATGGACTCATTTTCTTTTTGTGGTTATAAAGATTACCAATAAAGAGCTAACTTATAAAAACCATTCTGGCTTTTCAATTATATTCTTATTAGATCATTCCAACATATCCACAATTCTCAATGTGTGGCACATGTAATACTTTATAAACAAAGTCTGTTATTGTTGATTTAGAATATGAGGCAGCAGATGCATATATAAACAATTTTAACACTTACAGAGGTTAAAAGAACTCCATGATTTCTCTTATTTGCACTAACTAGTATATGTTTAAGGACAAGCAGAAAAGGTCAAAAGCTATGTACATATCACCATGTAAATGATGTTAAATGAAATGGACCCCAAGATAGGAACACAAGTAGTTTTTTCTTTCTTGCTATTGTTTTTAACATATTTAAAATGTACTATGTGATTTTTTTGTTTCTCTTGTATGTTTTAACCCCTGGTTTCACTCTATTGGATCCTGATGCCCTGTATCTTGTATATACATTTTTCTAATTTGGGGAAGGGAAGGGAAATAACAAAATGCTGAAATAAGGATACAGCTTGACCCATTGTAAAATGAGATGTACAAGACATGATGTCGAAAATGAACTTTACAATTTGGGGGGGGGAGGGAGGAGTTAGGGAGGTGTGGAGGAGGGAAGGGGAAAACAAAGGAGGGGTAACAATGCTCCATAGGAAATGTACTCATTACCTTACTCATATAACTGTAACCCCTCTGTACAATATTTTTACAATAAAAACATATAATAAAAAGAACTTTCTGCAACACAATAAAAATCACAAGCACAGAAAAATATTTGCGAATCCAGTGAAAGTTATGGACTATCCAAAATAATTCTTTTGAATTATCCCCTAAAGAGTCATTTAATTTAAAAAGAGAAGAAATGCCTTTACTTAATTTGTGTCAATCCTCCTTCCACACCCCTATCAAGAATGTTGGGATCAAAAAGGGGAAAGAAAAAAAACTGGAATGTTTACTATCATATATCCAAGTCTTTCTTGGTTCTTACCAAAAGTAATGAAACTGTCAACATGGTCCCTTGTAAGTTTATTATGCATTTTTGAACTAACACATGTTGTACATTTGTTGGAAGAAATTTTCTCATATTCACTTCCAGGTTCCTTTGTTGTAAACATCAGGAAAAGTCAAACCTCTATGAGTGGAACTAGGCTTTTTCTTGGTCACTAGATGTCAAGAACTTAATCAAAACTGACTTTATAGATTCTTCAACTGGCCACAGGGTCAGCATGTCAGAAATGTCTAGATTATTCTCTATATTTTTCTGTTTTTTTTTGAAAAACTCAAAGTGCTTTTTGTATAATTTCAAAATTTAGGTTTGAGCCTGGAGCTGATGGCTTATGCCTGAGGTCCTAACTACTCAGGAGGCTGAGACCTGAGCATCATGGTATGAAACCTGTCTAGGGCAGAATAGTCCACGAGACTCTTATCTCCAGCTAACTGAAAAGCCACAAATGGAGCTGTGACTCAAATGGTAGAACACCAACCTTGAGTAAAAAAATTCAGAATAAAAAAGGTCAGGGATAATGCCCAGGTCTGAGTTCAAGCCCTAGCACCCTCACACACACACACACACACACACGCACACACACACACACACACACACACACACACACCCCACAATTAGGTTTAAGAATGAACAATGTAATAGAATCTATGTGATTTCATTTTCTGAGCATTTCCAGTGTCAATCTAGCTCTTTGCTCTGTAGTTTCACTTTCTCTACCAGAAAAACAAGGCACCTGGGGAGCTAATTCTCCAAAAACAGCAGCAAGGACTGAGTAAAATCTGAAGCTTTCTGAGTTTAAAGATGAGTTACCCATCTGAGAAAGCAGGGCAGGAGAAGACAATTTTTCCATTCAATCTTTATTTCTTCCTCAGAAGCATTTATAGTACTCTATCACTAAATACTTTTTTTACTTTGTTTGGCTTTCTAACTTAATTACCTGGGATTGCACTTCTTTTTTTTCAGATGTGCTTTTTATGTCCCTTTTTTAAAAATTAATAAGCTTTTTTATTGTGAAATTACCATACAGAGGGGTTACAATTACATGAGCAAGGTAATGAGTGCATTTCTTATCAAGCATTGTTGCCTCCTTCTTTGTTTCCCTTTACTATCCCTCTCCTCCCATTCCCCCCCACCCCCGCCCACCTCCCGCCAAAGTTGTAAAGTTTGTTTTTCAACATAACATCTTGTACATTCATTGTTGCAATGGGTCCATTTGTATCCCTATTTAAACAATTTGTTTTTTCCCTTCTCCTCCACAAATTATTCCAACATCAAATATCATGAAAACATGGGTTATACTGTGGGGTAGGGAAGTACGAAAGCAACTAAGAAATCATCTTATAAATATGTTAGAAACAATAGCATGAAAGAAAAACCATTTGAGTCCTTATCTTGGGGTTCATTTCACCTAACATCAACTTATCTGACCTTTTCTGCTTGTCTCAGACATATACTAGTTATTGCAAGTAAAGGAAACCATAGGACCTATATTTCTTTGGGCCTGGCTTACTTCGCTTAATATAAGTTTTTCCAAATCTTTCCATTTCCTAACAAATGGGGCAATGTCATTCTTTCTGATGGAGGCATAGAATTCCATTGTGCATACATACCACATTTTCTTGATCTATTCATCTACTAAGGGGCATCTGGGTTGGTTCCATATCTTAGCTGTGGTAAATAATGCTGCAATAAACATAGTTGTGCTGGTAGCTTTAGTGTGGTCTTGTTTGTGATCATTCGGGTAAATGCCCAAAAGTGGGATTGCTGGGTCATAGGGGAGCTCTATGTGGAGTCTTTTGAGGAAACTCCATACTGCTTTCCAAAGAGGTTGAACAAATTTACGCTCTCACCAACAGTGCAGTAGGGTTCCCTTCTGTCCATATCCCCTCCAGCATCTGTTGTTGTTAGGGATTGCTCTTCTTAAAGCAAATATGCATAGCTGGGCACTGGTGGCTCATGCCTATAATCCTAGCTACTCAGAGGCTGAGATCAGAGGCCAGCCTGAGTGGGAAAGACTGTGAGACTCTCATCTCCAATAAACCACCAGAAAACCAGAAGTGGCACTGTGGTTCAAGTGGTAGAGCGCTAGCCCTGAGCCGAAGAGCTGAGGGACAGCACCCAGTCCCAGAGTTCAAACCCTACAACCAAGAAAACAAACAAACAAAGAGCAAATATGCTTTTATAGACAAGATCAGAAAGTCTGCATTAAGCCAGTTCTAACGACGTCAGATCATCTTGTTCTCCATTGTTGCCTCACTCCTGGCCACTCACTTTCTTCTAAAACATGCAAGCATCCAGCCCATAGCTCTGTCCTCTGTTGATGTACTAAAGGGAGAAGGCTGGAGAGTAGGCACATATAAGGGGAGGGACCAGTGTACTGGAAAAAACAAAAACAAGTTTGATGGAGAGAAAATAAGATGTGTACATATGTTACACTTCAAATAATCCTCTTCCTCTTCAATCATGGGGATAATGTGTTTTACTTTTGTATCTAACTCAAGCAATCCATTCAGAAATCTTGAGAAGTGTCATGGATCAATGCTATGAAATATCTTTTAGCTGCAGCCTGTCAATGGTACTTCAAAATTATAGCATTATAAAGACAATTGTTTGGATTAAGGTATTTTATCCCATTAAGGTATTTATCCCATCAAACAATAGAAGCAAAAAAATAAAAGCAAAATGAAAAAGACATTATGAGATGCTACAAAATGGGTAGATTTCCTATACAGATCTTTTCCCAAATCTTACGTGTACTGGATTGTCATTGTGAACTTGGCGATTGGTATCGTTTTTTGCTTTCTTTTTGTCTTAAGTAATAAAGAACAAAGGAAGCAATCATTTAGATATGGTTGCCTTAAATAGCTTCAAAAATCTATGGTTTGTTTTTAGAGAGATGGGCTCCCTGGGAGTGGGTACAGAAAACAGTGGCCAGGGTGAGCAGGAGTAGTCTTTCCTTAAAAGTTGGGGAAAAGCCTGATGGGGTGAGGCATGCCTATGATCTCAGTATTCAGGGGTTGAGACAGGTGAATCATGAATGCCACTCCAGCCAGGGCTACAGAGTGGGAGGCCGATCATTTTGAATTGTACCTTTTAAAATTATCTTTTGAGTAGCTGAAGGTTCTGATTTTTTAAAAGAGTATAGTTGGGGAAACAGTCAGTCTAGAGAAGCAATGCGTTCCTTTCATTTATTTAAATGGTTTTCACTCAGAAGGATGTGAGACTTTTCCTGTATCTTTTTGCTTCAGAGGACAGAATTAGGACAAAAAAATAGTAATTACAGAAATTTTGGCTTCAGTGCATTTAAAGCAATGCTTTACTTCAATTGATTTGGAATAATAAAGAATGAGAAAGATTGTCCTGAGCATATTTCTAGATATTTCACTCCTGCAGAAGCTGGGAATCTAGTAGAACAGTTGACCTGAAGGTACTAAGGAAACTCATACATCCACTAGAGGGGATGTAAACATAGGGTCCTCTCCAAACTTGAAATTGTATAGCTGATAATTCTTGTACCAGTTCCTGAAATAAGGTAGTAAAGGACCTGGATGCATTTATTTTGTAAACTCTTAACAAAAGACATTGAGAGTCAGTGGGACAGCCACACATCAATTAAAAAAAAAGGTTAGACTCAAAGAATCTTATAAGGATTCCTTTAATATTCTTGTATTCATCATTTAAATGTGATTGTTTTTGTCATACTTATAAAGGGAAAAGATAAACTTTCAGGCAGTAATCCATATACATGGTCATGAGCAGCTTCCTGTTTGTCTGATGACACTCACTCTTTCCTACAGAGTTAAGTGTCTTACTTTGCGGTCAACAGTTTACTAATCTCACAGTACGGACTGTTCTGTTTTTTCTTACCCAGACCACAGTGGGCCTATGACTGCCAGCTAGATTCTTGATTCTTCATCTTTTTTCAAGAGGGATTGGTTGGTCAGATCATTTAATAGACCTGTTAGATTTCATTCTACACTTCTTTGATTTTCTATAATTGTACATAGTTTCCCAATCTTAATAATTCTCTGGTAGCCTGTTACCTTAATTACATTTTTCTTAATTTTGAAACAAACTCAGCTAATAATGTTTTATTTCCCAGACAAATCTATGCTTATCAATTTTTGTATAATTTTTTAGTCATGATATCTTCTTACATTCTTTATGAAACAAGATTCATTCTCCATGTCAGCAATAGAAAAATTAAAGTGAGTCTTAAGAAGTAAAATACTCCATTTGCTAGAGTTAATTAAACTAAGTTTAGTTGTGACATTAAAGAGTGTACATATATAACACAAACTAAAAAGTCTCATAATAAATTGAATTATCTCTGCAATAATACAAAATAAGATACAATACAACTTTTTTTTTACCTCTGCTGATTGGTTTATGAGTAGTTATCAGAGAACCTTTGGGGGAATTTTTCTTTCATTGCTTGATGTTTTATAGTTTTATCATTTAAAAAATTCTCTAGATAGGTGTCACCTATTTTTCATAGTTGTTTTGGTTCCGTTTTAGTTTTAGGAGTTAAGAGTTACATTATACACATCCAGGATGGCCTCTAATGTCCCGCCTCCTGCCTTTACCCCCGACAGAAGGGAGGCAGACTTGTCATCACATAGCATGTTCACAGTTCCTGTGGCCTTTGTCAACATAAGCTCTGTATGGTTTGATATTTGCTATATCATGTCTCTCCTCCTATTCTGTTACCTTCCCTTGGAATTCCCTTAAATTGGTGATAGCTAGACTTATTTACCATTGCTCCTGTGAAAATTTATCCCTAGAAAAATTGATGTATGAAAAACATATCCTTATGTGTGAGTACATTAATTCTTAGAAATGAGAGTGGTGATTTATTTTAGAGTTATGGGGATAAAAAAGGACTTTAAAATTATACTGTATTTTTTTTCATTTTAACTAGAACTAGAAAAGGAGTGGTCTATAACAGAACTCAGACTGGAAATAGAAAATGTACCAAAGAAACTAGTAAAGATGTTCCAAGCTGCATACATAAAATTTTATGCATCTCTTAGAGAAATTGATTTTGTTATTGAAATAACTGTTGAGTTTAATTTTATTTACTCAATATGATCACTTTTGAGAAATATGTTTTACAATTTGCATATGTTTCTACAAATAAGTTCAGTTATGATTTGCTTGGCACATAGATGTTCATAGAATATTTTTATGGTGGATTACATAATCAGTATTTAAGATGGTGTTAATATATATTATATACTCAAAAAGCCTTCATTAACTAAGTGGGTACGTGAGCTATAAAACAAAAAGTGACCCATTTCAAAATTTTCAAAATACTTGAAGTCTCTTGTGTCTTCTCTTTTATTTGGAGATCTGTCTAGAATATAGACTAGAAGCTGTGAAGGACATGACAACAGATATTCCACAATTTGCTAGTATAAAGCCTTGTATCTTAATCATCTAGTTTTATTTCTTACTGCTATTGATCATGGCATCTTTGATTTTGCTTGGAAGACACATTTTCCCAGATCTTCACTTTTTCTGTAAGTTTGACATTATCTGGTTTTTATCCCCCACAAAAGGTCTCCATGTTATCTTCTGGCATTGTATTCCTTTACTGAGCTTAATCAATCATCTGGAATCAGAAGTCATGGCAATTCATTTGATCTTTACATTTAGATATCCTTTAGCATAAATGATATTTTCTTCAAATACATCTTTGAATATTTTCTTTTTCTTTCTTTCTTTCTTTCTTTCTTTCTTTCTTTCTTTCTTTCTTTCTTTCTTCCTTCCTTCCTTCATTCCGGAATAAAATGGGTGATATGTTTTAGTTACACTGAATATTTTCCATATATCATGTCTCTAATTTCTTTCTATAAATATTGTGATTTCTCTCATCTTGGAATATGTGGCATATTCACTTTTCTGCAGAATTTTCTGCAATATTTCCTGCAATATTTTTTAACACTCTAAAAACTAAATTTGTTTTGCAAATTAAAAGATGACAATTTTTGCATTATTTTTCATCTCTTATAGTTTCAAGAGTAGAGTTTTGACATTATACTTTTTTTCCCTTTTGTCCCTAGGCATGTCAGAGACTTTGCCATATGACCAAATCTGACTTTTGAATGCTATCAATCCTTATTTAATTGTAGCTTTAAAACGTAGGCCTGAAATCTTATTTACTTGCTTTTTGGCATATATTTTGCAATAATTTTTAGAATAATATAACATTAAAATAATATAACAATTTTGATAGAGTCTATAATAATCTTTCCATTTTTATTTTTTGGAGGAAAAATCATTTGGGATGATGAAGTTTACTTGGTGCCTTGGCCCAGAATTCTCCCTCCTGGTGTTGGCAGTTTGCTCCACCATTCACTTGCACCTGTTCCCTCATTCCCTTAGACTCTCTTCAGCCTTGTTCACTAACTGTGCTTTCTTATGCCTTGATTGCCTGGGTGTGGATAGGAGGAAGGTCAGGGTCAGCAAAAGTCAGGGGGTATGTTCTGTGTAGCCTGGATGTGAGGCATGGAATTGCCCAACCTTGGCTGAACTACGAGTACCACTTGGGAGTGGCAGACCTATGACAAAGAGCGATTTACTTCCCAGCCCAGGCTGTACACACAGTGCGTTGTTTGGGCAGGCGCAGGAAATCTAGCAGTAGACTATGCACGAGGAGCCATGGGAACTCAGGGCAATGCTGAGGCTTCTGAACTCATTTAAATACTCTCATCCTGCCCATGGGATTTTAAATGGCAAATTTATAAAAATGAACAACAACAAAGCATCCATCACGATTTAATAGAGAAAGAGAGAGTGCTTGGGAAAAGAAAGCAAACATTTTGTATTTTAGGAGCTTTAAAGGTAGTTTTCCCCAGCGTTTTGAGCATAGCCCTACATTTTCATACTAGCTGGACTCCAAAGAGTATCTCCTTGGCCTTGCTTGTCCATAACCTAGGGATTCCACCTGTCAGAACACAATCTGGAGATCTGGGTTTATAAATCTGTATTTATGTATGTTTATTCACCCATCTCAACAGGAGTAACACTGAGGACTTTTACTTCTGTACAATTGATTCTTTTAAACTGTTGAACAAGAAGTGTAACCAAAGTCCACCAAGTTCAAGGAATTTTACTCAGCAGTGTCTTTCTAAGAACCCAGCTATTTCTTTGTTAGTGGTGTGAGATTGCTTTTTTTTTTTCTTCTGGGATGAGTTTATCAGCTCTCCTGAGTTAAAAGCCCACACCATCCTAGCTTTGGGTGACAAGACACAGGTGTGTTTTCTTAGGAAGCTACTTCTGTATTGTTAATGTCAAGTGTACTAGATGTAAGTAGGATGTTTCACACTTATTTTCCATCATTTCCTTCGCCCCTTGAAAGCATATTTTCAAGTTAAGCATTGAGTTTCTTTCCTGTGGGAGAGGCTGAAATAGCTATTCAGAAGATGGGTCAAAGAAAGCTGGAGTACTTTGACTCCTTGCCTTCCTTTACTTTCAACTATGCTCTGTGGTTTCTGCCATTATTTTCCCTCACTTTCATCATTCTGTTTCTAAATTGGGGTGTGCTAATGAGATTCAACACATTTTTCTTCGCATGTTTTTCTGTAAACTACATTGCATTCTGGACAATGTCAATTTGACTAAACGTGTACTAGATATGACAGAAAAGAACCAGTGTCTTTCTTGTGGCAGTCTTTTGAATTCCTCTTACAATTCGCTTGCTTAGAATTGGCAATTTTTGCTAAGGAGCAATGTAAGACATTCAGTTTGTTTCTGCCTTTCCCAGAAATACTATCTTTTTTAAGTAATATAAAACTGTTATAAATATGAAGCCAAATGGCCAACTAATATTCTAATTAACTTAATATACTTAAGCGATTTCCTTTTCTCTTTAAAATACATGGATAATCATGTTTTCCTATTTCAATTAATGTTGTAGTAAAAAATTTTTGAAATATGACTGCATTCAAGAGTATACTTTTAGACTAGGCCCTCTAATTTGAATATATGTACCTTTGACCTACATATTCAACTTACTTATTAGACAGATTATACCAATTTAGACTTTTATCATACTACTGAAGTTTGTCTGATCAGCTTTGGCTCTTATGACTTAATTGAAGAATACTAATATCCTGTTTTGATTTGTATTTCTTTGACCTCTGGAAATAGTCAAATAGTCATATATAGTCAAATAGTCAAATATTTTTTCAGCCTTTTATCCTCTTTCCAGCCTTAAATATAGAGTTATAGCTTTTATAGAATAGAATAGATTTTAGGAATTACATTCAATTATTTGTGATTTCTTCCATGAGTCTTTTACATGTGTTAAGTTGTGCATATGGAAAAAAATGTGTTTTAACGGGAATGTCTTTCATGGTTGTCTATAATATTTATACCTTACTAAAGCTATTAAGGACAAATGACTGAGGTTGGTCAGCTGCCCCAAAGAGAAATGTCCCCCCCAAAAAAGACAAGAGGGTGCAATGTAGGTAGTATAACTTTCCCTGTAATCTACCAACCTCTGCTACTATTCATATAATCTCTTAGCAATTGTTTAAGGGTTTATACGTTCCTGATAGAGGGTCAGGGAGAAAGCACTTTTTGTCAAAGACTCATTTGGTAGTTAGTATTTACTTTTTGTTTTATATAGTTTGCCAGCTATATTTTCTACTCAGTATATGCTTTTTTGAGGGAGAAATTTAATTGAGTGAATGTTTGTGATGAGATATTAGAATGACTTAAGAATATGCATGACCCCATATATGTGAAATTTTAAAAAAGTGTGTAAGAAATATAATTGTAAAGTAAGAGATTCCTAGGGCTAAGGAAAAAATATTACATATTTTCAGTTGAGCAAAAAGTTTAACCTACTTATAACTGTGCTATCATTTATCCTGACAATTTAACTCTATTGTTATTTCACAAAATATTGTAAAGAAATATTTTACATAGAAATATGTATAGTATGGACATATAGAATCATATCACACCTTCTAAATATTCATAAATTAAAAAAATAATATAACCAAGAGCTGGTGGCTCATGCTTACAATCCTAGCTAGTCAGGAGGCTAAAATCTGAGGATCAGGGATCATGGTTTGAAGCCAGCCAGGACAGTCAAGTTGTGAGACTTTTAGCTCCAATTATCCTCACAAAGCAGAAAGTAGAATTGTGGCTTAAGTGGTAGAGCACTATCCTAGAGCAGAGCATAAAAGCTCAGGGACAGTGGCTAGGCCCTAAGTTCAAGCTCCATAACTGACAGAAATCAATATATATATATATGTATATATTTGTAATTTCTTAGATAAATTTTAATACAGCTGTATCTATCTTAGAAGAGAGAAAAGGATTGGGAGTCTATAAAGGGGAGAGGGTGTTTAGAATTAAATAAGATGATAAGTGAAGGCCCTGTTGGAAAGGTAAATTGTAAACAAAAACTTGAATAAAGTGAAAGAGTTTGTATGGAAAGGTAATTTCCAGGAGGAGGAATTGCAGGGGTGGTTGTGGTAGAAACAAGCATGGGAGAGAGCGAGGGCACAGAGTGGTTAGGGACGGCATAAAATAGGTGCATTCACGGAATACAGGAGTAAGGGAAGCAACAGGTGGATTCTTACTTACTGTCATGGCGTTAGATTTTATTCTGGGTGAGATGAAGACAGTGCAAAATTTTGAGCAGAGGAGTTGATCAGATTTGCATTTTAAAAGAATACTTCAGACTTTTCTGTTGAGCTTCCATTGTAGGTGATAGCGTTGAAGAACCATATATTAAAGCTTAGACCAAGATGAATATTGTAAATAGTAGCCAGATTTTCCATGTGTTTGGAAGGCTGAACCAATGAGCTTTCTGTTTCTATGGAGCGTAAGTGAAGTGGGTTTTTTGGCTGACAGACAGTTCCTTGGAGACCATGATGCTAACTTTGTCTTTGACGCTGAGGATTGTTGGCATCCTGTTTAGTCCTAGGGGACTTTGTGTCTGTTCATCCCAGGTTTCAGAGGGACACTTGTTTGTTTGGTATGCATCCTTTGTTTATTATCACTCACCTGGTTTCAAGTGTCCACCTTCAACCCTTGAACTCCTACTAGCTATCCACCTATATATTTTGCTCATTATTTTTCCTGCTACATTTGTTTCTTGTAGATGTTTTGATCTGAGATTTTTTTTCTGGAATCTGCGACTCTTTGCTACCTATTGTTCCAGTGTAACTATAGCTACAATAATGATTAATTTATTGGTTAAGTAAGTTATGGTGAAGGGATGGGTGATTATTCAGAATTAAAGAGAAGGTTAAAAGAAACTCAATATTATGGAACCTCTAACTAAACAAGATTTCACGGTGGCACAAATTTGAGTACAATGTTCCAACAAAAGAGATACATTTAAGGTTTTTAATGTTTATGACACCTTTTCTCCTACGAAACTTCTTGGCTATGGAAGTGGTGCTGGGTTAAACTTCTTTAAATAAAAGCATGTTGAAAGTCAGTTTCTTTGTAATTTGGATAGTTGATCATTGAGATA
This sequence comes from Dipodomys ordii, assembly GCF_000151885.1. Lineage (NCBI taxonomy): Eukaryota > Metazoa > Chordata > Mammalia > Rodentia > Heteromyidae > Dipodomys > Dipodomys ordii. Next base: position 6,641,700 of record NW_012267257.1, on the reverse strand, counting down.
TTTAAACAGTTATATCTGAAATAAAATGAGTAATTTATAAAAATAGCTGTGTCATCATTTTTGTCACAGTGTAGGAGAAATTTGGAGTTTGCTCCACTGAGACACTCCTCTAGAACAAATCTTATCTCTCCACTGACCTTATATTACGCAAAATGGATTATTTAGAAACATAGAAAAATAGCTTTAAATAAACATCTCCTAAAATGCATTTCAACCTAGATCTGGAGATCTATAAAAGAATATCTTTTTTTTCAGTACATTGATAACACAGACAGCATTTCTTGCAGCTGAAAGTTACGGTATCTAAAAGTTTCAAGATGTCTCTCCTGGTTTTGAGTTGGCATCAAGCCAGTGTAAGAATGGCTATATTTTAAAAAGTCCATCTTGCTTCTACTTCCTCAGTGTAGAAACACTTTCAACGTGTTCTAAAAATTTTATTACCTTTTCTATTACTCTAGAGGGAAACTATACCTTTAAAAAAATCTTCACAAAATGAGTCAATGGCATAAAAAATTCTGCAAATCCCAGGAATCTGACTATCCTTAACTGTGTAAGCATAATCTGGTTTGGCTTTAGTTCTTATAAAACATAATAAACATTCCTATAAGTATCTTAGTATACTATTATTTTCTTCTTTTTGTTGTGAGACCTGAACTTGAACTCAGTACCTAACACTTTGCTTATTGGCTGGTGCTTATCAACTGAGCCATGCCTCCAACCCCTATAGTATTATTTCAGATCAACTTCTAAATTAGTTTATAGAACACTTGTCTTTGTGTGTGTGTGTTTGTGTGTGTAAGTAAGCAATCTTAGTTGTATAAAGCACTTGTATGCCATGTAATTTAAATACTTCTGAATTCTCCTTCCATAACCATTGATGAGATTTCCAGACCTCATTTTTTGGGACAGGGCTCTATGATGCTTTGTGCGAGCAGGTATGTGGCAATATTCTATGCAGTAGAGGCTTTCTCTGGTTACTGAGGGCAGACACCATGTAGACAATTTTAGAATCTTACCATGGAAGGAAGGAGAAAGCTTTGTAACACGTTGCAGAAGTACATTGTTATAAGGTTTGAATAAGGTTCTTCCAGAATCAATGATTTTAGTTTCAGCACAACAACTGAGACCAAAAACTGGATTTCTGTTCATTAGACTGATGAAGAATTTTGATGTCTGTGAAGGAAGATGCTTTCTGTATTCACTTGAAATGAAATTTACTACAGAAGCTATGTGTATGAACCTGCTCAGGGAACATTATGTGAAAGTTCATAATATATATATGTTGATGCGATGGTCTTAAACAAGCAGAACCAAAGAGGATTGTGGAACATTTTAAAACTGGGTAAAACATAATGATAAGAATTCCTATCAGGTGTTTTGGAAAATATCACTTGAATATTTTGGAAAAGTTAGGTGAAGTATTAGAAAAGTACGCCCAAGAGAATCTAGTCGTTGTGGATTATTTTGGACTTAGTTTATGCTACAGAAAACTACCACAATCCTGTTGGATTGGGAACATAGCATTAAGTTTCTCAGTTTTCCCATGTGCCTTTCCTCTGCTTAAAAAACTGTCTAAAAAACTTGTCTATATACATGCCTTTAAATTTTGGATTAATGTTTTCTCTTCTCCAAATATCCTTAAACTATTAGCTTCTATACCAACACATGGTTTATTAATATAGCATGCTCTGTACTTGCTGATCTTTCTCTTTTGCTTGTAATGTCTGTCTCATAAAATTCATCTGGAAGGCAGGGTAGGGGGCAGAAAATATCTCTTGTTTTTTGCTTCCATTTCTTTTATTTCTTTTAACCAGTACCATATTTTTCCCATTGTGTGATTTCTCCCAGTGCCATTCCTGTCTCCCATTTCTCCAATACCCAATGATACTTGTCCTATAAACCAGTCAACCCATGGTGTCTCTTAGATAAATGTTAATTACATCAATTGTAATTCAATTCTGTCTACAATCCCTTTTAATAGTACTGATATTTGAACCCATTCTCTACAACTTGACACATGCCCCCAGCTCTTTTTGCTTTCAGTTTATTTTTCAGATAAGGTCTCATACTATTTGCCTGAATTGGTATTGGACTACGACCTTCCTATGTTACCTCAGTAGTAACTGGGATTATAGGCATGTGCCACCAGCCATTGAAACCTTCCAAAATGCTTAAAACAATTTGGAACTATTTCAGTTCTTAGTCACTTTGTCTTCTCCCATACTAAAATTAAACTTCAAGAACATTGTACCAATTCTTTCTGTGTTGCTCATTATACATGGTAAAATGGTTAGGACAGCTGAGAGCCAGTGGCTCATGCTTGTAATCCTAGCTAGTCAGGAGGCTGAGTTTTGGATTAACAGTAGGAAACAGGAAAGTCACAAGACTCTATCCATCTCCAGCTAATAGGCAAAACGCTGAACTGATGACAGCTCAGGTGATAGAGCACCAGCAGTGAGTGAAGAAAGCTGAGTCAGAATATGTGATCCTGAGTTCAAATCACAGAAATCACACACACACACACACACACACACACACACACACACACACACAGAGAGAGAGAGAGAGAGAGGGGGAGGGAGAGAGAGAGAGTCAGGGTGAGAGAGAGAGAGTGAGGGTGTGAGAGAGAGAAAGGGTGAGAGAGAGAGAGAGAGAGGGAGAGAGAGAGAGAGCTCACAACAACACTCAATACATTTAGGTAACTTAATTGATTAAAAAATGGTATGTGACAATGATTCATAGGTTCTTACTAACTCTACCCAGGTATAATGCTTACCAGTGTCAGCCTTGCACACACTTTGTATTTAGCCTTTAGGTTTTCCTGTTTTCTTTTTCCTTGTAACCATTTTGCATGGAGGAGTTAAATCAATAGTATCTTTTGTCTCTATCACCTGTGTTACTTTGAAGCATAAGAAAGTTCTGCTCTTTAGGCACTTTTCAAAGTTTTATCCAAATATAAATCTTTCTTTTGATTTTTCTGAAGCAGGTCTCAAATGCTTACCCCAACATCAGGATTCATTCAAGATACATTGGTCTCTTTTTGAGCATTAGTTTAATTTCCACCAGTTGTGTAGATTCTAGGACTAGTAGCTGTTTGAGTTTTCTGGTAGCTTTGCAGCACTATTTTCAGTGTTTTATTGGGTTTACTATTTTGCTGAAGGCTTAACAGAATCATTTTCAGATTCTTAATCAGGAACAAGTTTAATGATTGAAGGTAATTATCTCCAGATTAGAAAGGCTTTTTAAAATTTATCAGCATTCCAAATTTTAACAAATAGCTCTCTGATAATCTAATTAAAATTCTTTTTTTTGCTGCCAGGCTATTTCAACCAGAAACACATTAAACTTCTTGTAGGAAATCATTACACATTTAAGCTGTCTCTAACAATTCAGACATAAAAGTCAACCTGTATTAATATTCAGATAGTTCTCTGGAGTAGGGTGATCTATAATGATCAGATCTGACTTTTTACTGACTTTTAAAGGAAGATAATATTTCTACAGTTTTTAAGCAGTTTTTTTAATCATCCTAAAGTCAAGCGTATATTGGTTGTGTGGCCAACTTGTGGATACACAAAATTGTGTCCAGCAGCAAATCAGAATCATATGTCATAAGGAGAAGGCTTTCAGTTTCTATTAGATTTGCACCTTAAACTATATTAAATTTAGGGGCCACATTGTATGGAATTTGGCAAAGTTTAGAATATGGAATTTCAGTGGGCAATTATATAGATGCAGAATATTCCATACTATTCATGGGAACTGCTTACAAAAATGATGGGAAAATTATCTTTTATAGTTATGAAAATAATTTGGACTTCTTTTTTATTGGTATTATTAAGGAGTTGTACAAAGGGATTACCAATCCATAAATCATGGAATGGGTACAATGCTTCTTGGACAATGTCACCCTTTCTGTCACTTTCTCCCATTTTTTCCTTCCTGATCTTGCCTACAAGTTGGATGGTTTATTTTTTATATAGTGTATATTGAATACTGTGAGTGCATTTGTTCACACTTTCTCTCTCTATTTTCATGCCCCCATTTTCCACCACCTAAATCACACAAAAACCAGCCTGTTTCTACTTCCTGAATTCATTTTGATGAATAGTATTTTGTGTGTAAATTACAGAGTCCTGTATAAGTTATAAAGTCCAGTTGTATTTTAGATCTAGCTTCCATATACAAGAGAATACATTCACTCTTTGTTTCTCTGAGTTTGGCTTACCTCACTTCCCATGATTTGCCCTAGATCCATCCATTTCCATGCAAGTGATATAATATTATTAATCTTTCTAATGGATGAGTACAGTTTCTTTATGTATATACACCAACTATTTTTTGACACACTCATTGATTGTAGAGCATCTGGGCTGTTTCCATAACTTGACTATTGTGAATAGTGCAGCAATGAACATGGATGTACAAGTATCTTTACTGTATTCTGACTTGTAATATTCTGGGTAGATGCCCAAGAGTGGTATGGCTGGATTGTAATCATATGTTTAGGGTTTTTTTTTTATATTTCAAAAGTACCATTTGGGATTTGGGGGTGGTTGTACTTGTTTACATTTCTACCAAAAGTGCAATAGGGTTCCTTTCCACTTACATCCTCACCAGAATTTGTTATTGCTTGAAATGCTGGCCAACCCAACTGGGTGAGATAAAATTTCCATGTAGTTTTAATTTGCATTTCTTTTACAGCTAGGGATGTTGAGCACTTCCTCTTGTGTTTATTGACTATTCTTGCTTCTTCTTCTGAGAAGTTTCTCTTTAGCTCCTTGGCTCATTTATCGATTGATTTATTAGCTTTTTGCGGGGAGTTGGTTAATTGCTTGAACTCCTTGTATATTTTGGAAATTAGGCCCTTGTCAGATGCTTAGCTGGCAAAGATCTCCTCCCAGTCTGTTGGCTCGCTTTCTAGTTTAGTAGCTATTCCCTTTGCTGTACAGAAACTTTTTAGTTTGATGTAATCCCATTTGTCAAATCTCTCTCCTGGTTCCTGTTCCCCTGGGACTATTTTCAAGAAGTTCCTGCCTATGCCTATAAGTTCTAATGTTTCTCCTACTCCATCTTTTAATAGTTTCAAAGTTTCAAATTTGACATTGAAGTTATGGTTATATTTTGAGTTGATACTGGTACAAGATGACAGACAGGGATCTATTTTTAGCTTTCTGCATATGGCTGTCTTTTGATTCTCACAATGTCATTAAACACCGAAAGGACTCAGCCAGGAGTACAATTTGCCTGACATTCTAGGTCATTTCTTTTTCTTTTCTGTTACTTCCTAGAAAGTTTGTTTTTTCCTTTCATAATTTTCCAAGGGCTTTGGTGGTGGAATTGAAAGGGGATGAGGTTGAGAGGAGAAACATAAGGCAGGGCAGCAGTTTCAGACCTTGTCTGTGTACAGTTTTCTGTGCTTCCAATTATCAATGTGTGGGAGTTTTGTCAGAAAAGCTGGGCTTGTGGTTCCTTTTGTTCTTCCATGTCTATTGTGGTTTATGTTTTAAATGGGATGCAAATGTGATTTATAGTGCATAGCATGATACAGTTAGAGAAATTGGATTTTACAAAGCAATGCAAACTTGGGCAGGGAAGGGCCATGCATGAATAATGTGCTCCTATGGGTGACGAAGGAACAAACCAGAATGGCTTATGGTGAGGCTGGAGAATAAACAACATAGGAAAAGGAGATGGCTTTCTTCCCTGTGGTCTGCCAGAGCAGAACTTAGTCTCTTGAAACTGTTTAGGGAGCTGTTCAATAATGTTTCCATGTGACTGGGAAAAGAACAGACAAAACAGTAACATGTTTCCAGTGGGTATAGATGATTCTAGAAGCTACCTAAAAAGTTCATTCATCACAATTCTAAATAGCCACATTATTGCCGTGTAGTTATTAGCAATTTTATTTTTATGCTGCTATTCGTGTTACTTGAACTCAGAGCCTCAAACTCTTGTTTGGCGTTTTTTTTGCTCAAGGCTGGGACTATACCTTTGAGCTTCATCTCCACTTCCAGCCTTTTACTAGCTAATTGGAAATAAGAGTCTCGGACTTTTCTGCCTGGGCTGGCTTCAAATGGTGATGCTTACATCTCAGCCTTTGGTGAGAGCTCCCAGCTCTCATTACCAAATGTTGATATCATCTACCTGTGGATATTTATTACAAAGTTATGACCATATAGCATGCTGTATGAAATACAGGCCTTGTACCCTTAAAGGACAGAGAGTTGCAAAGCTAAAAAGATACATAAGGACAAGATATCAAATCATGGAAGTGTAATTGGTTCAGTCACTTAACAGATCTATTCTGAGCATTTTCAGGAAAAATAAATATGCTTCAGTAGCAAAAACAAAACAAAACAAAGAAACCAAAACCCAAAAACCAAAAGCAAAACCCTTTACATACTTTTGAAAAAGAATGGATTTGAAAAAAGATAATTGGATTTTAGTTTGGGTTCTTGGGTTTGGGTAAACCTTATTTCAACAAAAATACAGACATATTGTAGGTTCTGTATTTAAACCCCATCTTCATGCATATTTAAAATGGCTATGTGTTTTAAGCATATATAAATTCTTTGAATATATTGTTATCTCTCCAGTTTTTAAGTATATAATGAGGAAGTTGAATTGACATTGACTAATAAAGAAATATCAGGTTTAAAATCCCATCAATGCTATTGAATTCTTGCAGGTTATTAGCTTTTTGTAATCTTTTATTTGTCCACTTTTAAAATCACAGTGACTTCCCAATACTGTTAGTATGTGTTGATGCATATGGACTTCTTACAATAAATGATTGCCACATTTGTTTCTAATAAGCTGATACAGTTTTACGAATATTTCCAATAGAGTAGCTTCTTGGGCTGGAAAGAGAGAGAGGGAGGAAAGAGAGAGGGAGAGAGGGAAGGGAGAGAGTATGAGAGAATGCAAACATGTGGTATAGATGTTTGGAGCTGCTTCCTTTCAGGGTGCTCAATAGGTCCCTCCATAGAGGGTTAGGGGAAGATAAGCCTTACCCCACTACTTATCTACTGCCTATATTAGGTTATATTTTAAAGGACTCCTCTGACTAGAAGTTGGAGTTCCTAATGTCCAAGATCTGGAACTTTAATTTCTAAAAATATTCAGGCCATTACAGAGTCTTGATGGTGGTCAAAGAAAGAGAAGAGATAATTCAATCTTTAGCTCATTAGTCAGTACCAGCTTTTCTGGCTTCAGTACACATCAAACTAAACACTCTCTGGAAGCTCACTGTTATCATGAAGCAGGTGGAGCAGGCCCATATGAAAAGGGAAAAGGACAAGTGTATTTAGGAATAACAATGGGAAATAAGGTATTCCAGATAATCACAAAATCTATACTAAATCATTTTGCAAGTACCTAACACTGCAGAGTGAAGCAACTAGCTTGGACTGAAAGAAAATTGTAGGAACAAAATACTCCAATAAACTTCAGACATATCACTCTGCTGGAGGGTTAAGGACAGGACTTCCATGGAAAGCAGCATACTGTTGGGCAATACATATGATAAGAGAGGCACTTGAAGAAAACTTCCTCTGCTTCTAAGCTGCTCAGTCGTGCTGCTTTGGAGTGCTTGGAGAAATGAGGCAAAGAAGGACCAGGCTTAGCTATTCCCACTCTGTTGCTAATGGAAACCAAAAGGCCAGGCTGGAGACTCGGGAGGGTTTTGTTGCGGCTGTGTTTGTACCTGTGGTGGCTTCGTTGGCCACACATGATTTGTCAGGCTACATCTGGGAGCTCAGGATGAATATTACTGCCCATTTGGATTCTACATTTGGATCTGCCACTAAATATTGGTGCAAATCCCAGCCATTTCATCTAGTTTCACTGAAAATATTTTTGTTACCACAATCATCTTGATGTTTGATATATGAATCGAGGGTTTAGGAGTGGCAGGTAGGTAAGCAGTGCCCGAGTCTGTGGCTGGTTACCATGAAGGGTCACAGAGTGATGCACAGAATCTGACCATATATGCGGAATTTCCTTCCATTCTCTTGATATGAAGCAGTAACTACACATGAAACTTTTTGTTAGCAAATATGAAATCTTCTGATGAGTTATTGAGATTCTTCTACCGAATATATATATATATATCTGGAAATAAAGTAGACTCTATCTGTGTACATTTTTTTCATGTAATTACTCTTAAATTTTTTTTGGTTTCCTTTTAACATTCACATAGGACAAATTCATAGGTAACAAATCCATATGCAACTGTAAGTCTTAACTCTCACAAAATCTATACAGTAAGCACACCTTATTTGCCAATGTAGTCACATGATTTTGACTAAGCAAGGACAGATAAAAGTAATGCATTTAAAAACACAAAAGAATTTCTGCAAACAGACTTTAAATCTCTGTGTGCAATGTGCAGGTCATGTTATCATTAGTTGTGCTAAATCATTATATAATATTCTGAGTGCTTTCCTAACTTTAAATCTTGAGAAAACAGGGCTGGGAAGGTGGCTCAGTGGTAGAGCGCTTGCCTTGCATGCTCGAGGCCCTGGGTTCGATTCCTCAGCACCACATAAGCAAAAAGAAAAAAAAAGCCGGAAGTGGCGCTGTGGCTCCAGTGGTAGAGCGCTAGCCTTGAGCTGAAGAGCTGAGGGACAGTGCCCAGGCCCAGAGTTCAGGCCCCACGACCGGACCCCCCAAAAAAAACCTTGAGAAAACATACCTTCTAAAAAGCAGAAGCAAGATAAAAGTTGATATGCTCAATTGTACATACATTGGAAGGTGCTGGTGTGTCTTTAGTAGATTGGGCAGTATTGTAAGAGAAATGAATCAAGCATCCACAGTACAGTACAGGTGCAGCCTGAGAATTTGTGTGTTTGTTTTTTTGTGTTCCCTAATGATAGTCTCCTTGCAACCAGATGCATAGATACCACAGATCTGCTGTAGTGAATTTATGAGAAATGAAACAAGTGATGCAGTGGTTGATTTTTGGATGGCATATGGTTTTGAAATCTTTTTATAATTAAATTATATGTGAAGAAATATGTTTGTAAAAGAAGATAGCAGGATAGTCAGTTTCTGCTTCATCATCATCATTTTCGAGGCTTTAAAATAGTGATATAATAGGCTATGTTCATTGGAACTACAAGTAAAACTGAGCTCTGAGTTCTGAAAGAAAACAGCCAAAGCATCACAGGTAAAAGAAAGATGAATAATATTCATTTATTAAAAGGGATTTCCAGAGATGAGAATGTTCGTGTTTCCACAGGGAAAGCTGGTAACTTTGTTGTACACCAAAGAAATGCAACTCATTTCTTCTAATATTTATTCACTTAGGTTAATTGTTTCTGTTTTGTAACTTTTATTCTTCTGGTAAATAAGGTGACCACTAATTGTATTACATTAAAAATACTTCAAGAAAGCTTATAAGACCAAGGTCGATAATCATCTCACTATCAACATCAGTGAATTTATTCATGGTTTTTAAACAAACCAGGCCCCAAACCTAATGGCAAAAAAGCCCCCAAACAAACAAACAAACAAAAAAGCCACAGTCATTTTAATTAAGTCACAATTCTGCCAGTCAGCTGGTGGGCTGGCTGACAGGGTGCCTTGCTCGTGTCTGGCAAGTGGCACGCGGGCTGGCTTAGGAGACAGCAGCTGGGCTGACTTGCCTTTCATTCACACTTTCCTGCAGATTTTCTCGGGCATCTTCACATGGTGGTCTCAGGTCTCATATCACAAAAAGCTGTCCGAGGTCTGACTTGCACATTTGAGCCTTCGTTAAGCCTCTGCTTCTTTACTGAGGGCTCATGTTTAATTGACAAGTGCAAGACTAAGGGTCAAGGTAACAGCCAGATGGGAGGGAAGCTGATTAAAAAAGGCATTCTTTTTTTGCAAATGCTACATAAAAATAAATTTGGACCATTCTTATCTAGCAGCTTTGTATCTTGCATTTGACACACTTACTCACGTTATACTATAAGGATGCGCCTAGTAAACATTATTCTTTTGAAATACAATTTTAATGAATACACAAGATTAAAATAAGTAGTTTTGCCATAATGTTCTTATACATTTCCCCACTAGAAATGGCAGAAGCCTTTAATATTTTTAATATGTCTAAACCTTCATGATTTTTATATCTATTACCAAATTTCTAGAAATAATCTTGAGGGGCTGGGAAGATGGCTCAGTGATAGAGTGCTTGCCTTGCATGCATGAGGCCCTAGATTTGATTCCTCAGCACCACATAAGTAGAAAAAGCTGAAAGTGGTGCTGTGACTCAAGTGGTGGAGCGTTAATCTTGAGGTGAAGAGCTGAGGGACAGTGCCCAGGCCCAGAGTTCAGGCCCCACAACTGACAAAAAAGAAAAAGAAAGAAAAAAAGAATCTATTAATAAAGATTGGCAAACTGCCCCCCCCAGAGGGCGGGAAAACAGAAGCAATTATATTTTTAGAAGCAATCTTTGAAAATATAAATTTACTACCATAGTTTAGGTCTAGCTATAGCATACATTTAGAAAACCTTGCCAAATTGATAGGCAGAAAGTTATATTTTAAAATTTATGCTATCTAATTGCCTGCAACATTGTTTCATTTTTATTTATTTATTTTAATATTTTTACTAGTAGTTATGCAAAAGGGTTGCCATTTAACAGAGCAGTTTATGCATGCAACACATCTTGCTCTGTGTCCCCCCTTTCAACATTCTTAACTATTCCTCCTAACACCCCTTCCCTCACTTTTCCTAATTTTGTAGGCCACACACTGAATTCTTGATTGCTTCTGCCTCTCACTGGTGAGATTTGAACTCAGGGCTTTATGTTTACTGAGCAGACACTCTACCACTGAGCCCCAACTCTAGCTTTTTTTTATGGTACTGATGGTTTTGAGATAGAATTTTGCTTTTCTCTCAGATTTGCTCCTGTGATGGATTTCACCTATTCTGGGTTCCTGGCTTTGCTGAGATGTCAGGTGCATGCTACTAGGCCCGACCTCAGCTGTTGAGATGGAATCTAACTGAATTTTGTTTTGCCTGGGCTAACCTTAAACAACAATTCTCCTTATCTCTGTATGCCAGGTAGCTGAGATGACAGGTGCACTACTGCCCTCAGATATTGATTGACATATGGCTCTCAAGTACATATCTGGGCTAAGAGAACCCTAGAGCCTGGGACTGGCTGCAGGAGACTGACGGTGTTTTTGAATGATTGCAGTGGAAAACCCTGCTTGTCTGTGGATGCTTGACTTTCTGCAGTCATCCAGTCAAAAGGCAGAAGGAGCCTCCATAGTTACTTATTTCAGTTAATTCCTGGCATCCTGGATCTGTTATTGAAGCGACCTACATCAGTACTTTCTGATTTCTTGTTGCAGATCTCTTGAAATGTGCCCTGTTGTTTATGTTCTCATAATTCCCTTCAGCTACCCATGGGCCAATCCGACCTTGTGAAAGTAGAGGTTGGGAGAGAGAACTTTATTGTTACCGTGTCTGCTGTCTAACCTACTCCTTGCCCTATTATAGTATTGGGTTATCATTTATTTAGTACTAAATTATTAAATATGCAATGTTACTGCCTGGGCTCTTCTTCCTCTGTCTCCATGGAATCTGCTGGTAAGAACCAGCACCAGACTAACCCGGAACTTGGATCCACCCACTTTCAATCTACTAAGTAGCTAGTACTATAGGCATTAGTTACTTGCAAAGGAAGGGTCTCATATCTAAAATATACTTGGAACTCAAAAAATTAAAACCCCCAACAACAAATCTTCAAAGAAACAACTGCCCAATAAATAAGTGGGCTAAAGAAAGTTCTCTGAAGAGGAAAGAAGGATGGTCAATAGACACATGAAGAAATGCTCAACTTCTCTAGAAATAAAAGAAATACAAACCAAAACAACATTGAGATACCACCTCACCCCAGTTAGAATGGCTATAATCAAGAACTCTAATAACAACAGATGCTGGAGGGGATGTGGACAGAAGGGAACCGTACTGCATTGTTGGTGGGAGTGTAAACTTGTTCAACCACTTTGGACAGCACTATGGAGATTCCTCAAAAGACTCCACATAGAGCTCCCCTATGACCCAACAATCCCACTTTTGGCCATTTACCCAAAGGATTACAAACAAGACCATACTAAAGCTACCAGCACAACTATGTTTATTGCAGCATTATTTACCACAGCTAAGATATGGAACCAACCCAGATGCCCCTCAGTAGATGAATGGATCAAGAAAATGTGGTATATATACACAATGGAATTCTATGCCTCCATCAGAAAGAATGACATTGCCCCATTTGTTAGGAAATGGAAAGGCTTGGAAAAAATTATATTAAGTGAAGTAAGCCAGGCCCAAAGAAACATAGGTCCCATGGTTTCCCTTACTTGCAATAACTAGTATATGTCTGAGTCAAGCAGAAAAGGTCAGATAAGTTGATGTTACGGAAATGAACCCTAAGATATGTATTCAAATGTTTTTTTCTTTCATGTGATTGTTTCTAACACATTCATAAGATGATTTCTTTGTTGCTTTGTATGTCCCTCCCCCATGGTATAACCCCTGATTTCACTGTATTTGATGTTGTTATAATTTGTGGAGGGGAAGGAAAAAAACAAATCATTTAAACAGAGATACAGGTGGACCCATTGCAACAATGAGATGTACAAGTTGTCATGTCGAAAACGAACTTTACAACCTTGGTGGGGGGGGGGAGGAGGGTTGGGTAGGAGGGTGGAAAGAGGATGGGATGGGAAGGGGAAACAAAGGAGGAGGCTACAATGCTTGATAAGAAATGTACTCATTACCTTGCCCATGTAATTGTAACCCATCTGTACAGTATTTTCACAATAAAAAAAAGTTACTTGCAAAGGAAAACTTTGCATTAAAATAAAAAATATCACATACATAATAAGAAAGACAAAGTTTGCACAGAAGCAGTTTGAAAATGACTTTATATGATCACATATTTCAGTTAGAGTCTTCATTCTATAATCATAAGTCATTTGCCAAAACTATGAAATTGTCTTATTGTCTTTTCAGTCAGGTCAAAGAGAGCATAATCCAAAGAATGGAAACAAAGGAGGAGGTAACAATGCTTGATAGGAAATGTACTCATTACCTTGCTTATGTAACTGTAACCCCTCTGTACAGTATTTTTACAATAAAAACATTTAAAATTATATGCTGAGATAAAACATTTCATAAACTATGAATATAAATTTGGATTTTTTTGAAAAAATTTTTTGATATGGAGGTAGAAGGAAAGTTTGTATTTGGTGTGGGACTTACTCTTTTTTTCTGTGTGTGCCTGTACTGAGTCTTCAAATCAGTCTTTCGTTCTTGCACTGCTTTTTCCTTTATGATTTGTGTCCCACCCCTTGAACCATGCCTCCAGTCCAGCTTTGTTTTTGCTGATTAATTGGAAATGAAGTCTTATAGACTTTTCCTTTCAGGTTGGTTTTGAGTTGAGTTCCTCAGGTCTTAGCCTCTTGAGTAGCCAGCAATATAGATAAGCATGAAGCACTGGCACCAGGCCTGGGATTCATTTTTTTCATTTTAATATGTATTTTTTATTGTAAAGATACTGTACAGAGGGGTTACAGTTATATGAGTATGGTAATGAGTACATTTCCTATTAAGCATTGTTACCCCCTCCTTTGTTTTTCCTCTACCACCCCTTCCCCCCACCTCCTCAACTCCTCCCTCCCCTCCCACAAAGTTGTAAAGTTCATTTTCAACATAGTGTCTTATACATCTCTTTGTTACAATGGGTCAACTTGTATCCTTATTTCAGCATTTTGTTATTTTCCTTCCCCTCCCCAAATTAGAAAAATGTGTATACAAGATGCAGGGCACTGGAATCAAATACAGTGAAAACAGGGGTTACACAGGTTTTCATACAAAAGAAACAAAAATATCACATAGTACATTATAAGTACTTTAAAAACAACAGCAACAAAGATAAAACCTCTTATGTCCCTATCTTGGGGTTCATTTCGCTTACTATCATCTTATATGATCATATATGCATAGTTTCTAACCTTTTCTACTTGTCTGGTAAGATTATCCTAGATATATACTAGTCATTGCAAATAAGGGAAACCATGGGACCTATGTTTCTTTGGGCCTGGCTTACTTCACTTACTTCACTTTTCCAAATGTTTCCATTTTCTAACACGTGGGGCGGTGTCATTCTTTCTGATGGAGGCAAAGAATTCCATTGGGATTCATTTTTAATTAAGCAAATAATGTGGAATAACAGTAGATTTGTATTTGGGAAAAAGTTACTTTTATGTGTGAGTGTTGGAAAAAGATGCAATGGATGTAAGATTAACTCTGTTATTCCTAGAATTTTGTTTCTAATTTGAATGGGTGTAATGGCATGTTGCAGAAGTATTGTCTTCACAAATGAGGTGATAAAAATTCAAGCTGAGTGTATATACAAGCTCTGCAACACCTGGAAGTTTGGGATGGTGTGAGGCCCTTAACTTTTGCATTTCCTGTATAGAGTAAGTTTCCAAATGCTTTTACAGTTGTACTTTAGAACACCATTTTAATTTTTTTTTTTTTTGTTGGTCATGGGGCTTGAACTCTGAGCCTGGGCGCAGTCCCTCAGCTCTTCAGCTCAAGGCGAGTGTTCTAGGAAAATGAACCCTTAGATAAGTATTTAAATGTTTTTTTATTTCATGCATTTGTTTCTAACTCATTTATAAGATTATTTCTTTGTATCTTTGTATGTCCCTCCCCCACAGTACAACCCCTGCTTTCACTATATTTGATGTCGGTATAATTTGTGGAGGAGATAGGGAAAAACAAGTCTGTTAAGGATACAGGTGGACCCGATGCAACTATGAGAAGTACAAGTTGTCATGTCAAAAACGAACTTTACAACTTTGGTGGGGGGGGGCAGGATTGGGTGGGGGGCGGGGGGAGGCTGGGAAGGGATGTGAAGGGTAAACAAAGGAGGAGCTGCAATGCTTGATAAGAAATGTACTCATTATCTTGCCCATGTAACTGTAACTCCTCTGTACAATATGTTCACAAAAAATAAAAATAAAAATTAATAAAAAAGAACACCATTTTAAAAGAGCTACATGTAAAACTAGAACGTACAGAAGAGAAGTTAGAAGTAGGCAGGAATGCCCAGGAGTGGATGCCCTTCCGGTTGGAGTTTCTACTGATGACAATGAGGTAGGTAACAATTTCAACTGAAGTTGACTCTGACCAATTTTTAGACTTAGAAAGGTAGATGAAATACTTTTCCCTCATTAGCAATTGGCAATTTTATAACCCATGGCTTTAAGTAGAGAAGAGGAAGAAAGATGCTTTTGAATTGAATGCAGGAGAGCAGGTAATTTCTTCAAGCTGTTGAAAACACTGATTGTGTCTTTTTTAGTAAGGAGGAGGATGTAGTCTACAAAGTTAGCCACTTGTGAGAACCTGGTGAGGACAAAAATACCCAAAAGCAAAGTGAAAAAAAAAAAGAAAAGAAAAGAAAAAAGGAAAATCACCTCCTACACCAACTATTTCTATTTTAGTACAAATCAAAGAAAGGAAAACTAAAAGTGTGTTGGCCTTAGGATATGTATGTTTTTACAGCTATAGTCTTTCATTCCCTGATCTCTTTTACTTATTGAAAATTGTTTGTAAGTATCTAATTATGTGCTACAATTCAAAACATATGTCAATACAGATTGCATGTTTTTTTTTTTCTTTCCTCTTTCTTGTAAATGTTTCAGGTGTTTGTAGTTTCTAGATGTAGTACTGTCACACACATTATTTCACAGTTTTTACTTTCAAGTCCAAAGAGTGTTTGAAAGGTTAATGTCATATTTTGGCTATGAGAATCTAATTGGGTTTTTGGTCACAAAGGTTTTATGAATCAAATTGAAAAAGATGATTCTACTATATGTTCAACATCAGACTAATAAGCTATTTTTAAGAACTGAAATACATAAAGTTTGTACAATAATCTGTCACAATATTTTCTCATTGGTTTTACAATAAAAGGGATTCTGTGGGCTGGGAAGGTGGCTCAGTGGTAGAACGCTTGCCTTGCATGCCTGAGGCCCTGGGTTCGATTCCTCAGCACCACATAAGCAAAAAGAAAAAAGCCAGAAGTGGTGCTGTGGCTCAAGTGGTGGAGCGCTAGCCAGAGTTCAGGCCACATTACCGGACCCCCCCCCAAAAAAAGGGATCCTGTGAGTGTCTTAAATGTGTTGTCCATTGCTTCCTACTGTGCAGACAGGAGATGGTCTCTGACAGTAAGTGCAAATTGACATTTGAATTGGTCTTGTCTTAGAGTTCTAACCATTCTGCAGAACTTAGGAGGGCCTCAAGGTCAGTGTCAATCTATATTTGCTTCAACTAGAACTCAGAGGCAGAACTCAAGAAAGTCTCAGGGCCTCAGATTGCTGTAAACCCTTTTTATTGCCAATTGACACCACTTGTTAGCTACCATATTCTTTGCCCAAATACTAAAACTATTTATTCTCACAACCCATCTCAGACCTTCCTTCAAAATGGAATCGGATAAAGGTCTTTGATTACCATTAATTTATTTGCATACAATGTTCTGAATTGGACACTATTATCACGAGAAAGGGAATAGTTGCCTAGATAGTTTTAATGGAGCAGGTGAGGTCAGTCTTTGTCCCATCTTTACTGGATGATTAATCATCAGAGTTGAGAGTTCTGGGCTCCTGACACTCATTTTCCATGAGCATCAATATTATTTGGCTTCCTCTTTTTTTTTTCTTGTAGGTCATAGGCTTGACCTCAGGGCGTAAGCACTGTCCAGGAGCTTTTATTGTTCAAGGTTAGCTTTGAGCTACAGCTCCACTTCTAGTTTTCTGGTGGTTAATTAGAGATAAGAGTCTCATGAATTTTCTTACTTGGGTTGGTTTTAAACAGCGATCCTCAGATCTCAGCCTTCTGAATTGCTAAAATTGCAGGCATGAGCCTCCAGCATCTGACTTGGCTTCCTCTTTTAAGTCATATCCTATTACTTTTTGCTGATCTTTATAGAATTTTCTTATTTTTTAGCATATTCTTCATCTAACTGATTAGTCCTGATAATTTTCCTCTTCCTATTCCATGACCTGCCATAGACTTGTAGCTTGATTAGTCATGTTTAGGTTCTGCCTCTTGGATTTTGAGTAGAAATGAGTGGATATTAAAAGGCATCATTAAAATGAAGCAAATTCTGGCACTAGTTTTTTTCCCCTTTTCATGAAGGCAGGGAAATGGAGACAACTAGAGTCCTGAGCTACAAAGAGGAAGTCAAGATTTGAGGATATAAGTCATCCTGTTTGCTAAAAACCATTTAATTTGGGATTGTTACATGACAGAAGTAGATGCATTCTTTAAGGCATTGATTTTGTTTGGAGAGGAAGAAGAAAACCAAAGGGAAGCTGGTCTCTTTTTCTAAGCAACCCTGCTTTGATCCTCATATGTTGGGCTAATCTAATTTCTACCAGTTTGATCTGAGTTCTTTTGGGCAAATTATTTAAAATTTCTGAATTTACTCAACTATAATGTAAGAATTATTCTTAATTTTTTCTGTAGAGGTGATATACAGAAGTTTCAGTTATATGAGTCAGTGAATTATTGAACAGTGAATTATTCTTATTTTAAAGGTAGTTAAAAATGAATGAAATGAAATAGTTTGTGTTGAAGTTAAGATTTTGGAAGAAAGAATTTACACTTGTGGAATAAATATAGCATGAGATAAGATTTTCCTAAGGAAACATGAATATTTTAGTATTCTCACAATACACAACTTATATATAATATTATAATAAAATTTCAGAAAACATACTTAATATAAATTTCTCAAAACTAAATGAGAATTTCTTGAAACTAAATGAGTCCCAAAATAAGAATCTCAAAGATAAGGCTTTGTATTAACATAATATTCACCTGATTCTGTATTTGATTTAGGGGTGAGTTTATTCTTTCTAGTCTTATTATTGCTCCCTTCCAACTTGGGAAAACTCAGAAGGTTTTTGCCCTAATGGGTAGCAAATTGATGATGATGAGACTGTTAATTAGGTACAGTTATCTGGGAACAAAAATTAGAACATATGTAAAACATATTAGGGTATTGTCTGTTCTCAAGATAGTTGCATTATAGTTTCATTGTATAAGAAAAATTTATAGCGCTAACCATTGCTTTTTGTATTAGTTCAAAGACCTACCACCACCTCATTGAAGATTTGGAGACACAATTTCATTTAGTTACATTTTACTTGTGTGGTCTCTTTTCCTGATTGTTCTTCTTTTCCATGTATTTTATTAGTACTACCAACATGAAAGGGTATTTTTTTTAAATTGTTTGAAATTGTACTACTGTGTTCATGATGTCAAAACTCTGCTCATGAAACTAAACTAATTCCTTCTTGGCTATCAATAAATTTTTAAGATTTCTTTTTCTTTTGTGTTTAAGAAAGGTTTTGCAATCTTTCCCCACCCTGCCATTTAAGTTCTTTATACTTCCTAGTGTAAGCCATGTACTATGATTTTTGAATATTTTCATTATTTTTAAGTAGTTGTACAAACGAGTTGCCTTTCAATAGAACAATACCTCTTTTTAGTTTCATTTATTTATTTTATTAATTTAGTGTATTGTTAGTAGAGAGGTGATGTACAGTGCCTCTTGGCCAATGTTACCCACCCCTCCCACAGTACCTCTTACCTCAGGTTACGTATTGAGTATTTTTGTCATTTAACAAAACAATTTATGTGTACAATGCATCTTGATCTATGTTATTCCTTCAGCATCTTCGCCCCCCTTCTACCCACCCTTCCCCTTATTTTTCTCAACTCTGGTATATACAATGCATTCTTGCCTACATTCTACTAATTTCCCTTTTTCATTTTTCTAGCCTTCACACCTTGTCTCCCCATTCTCGCAAGTACTCATTTCCTGGTAATTATTTTGTTGGGCATTGGCTTAGTCTATTTGTGTTCTCCATAGGGTCAATTATACTTCAGTTAATTCATTTATAACTACTTGCATACCATTCCCTTTCTAGCTCCCATAATTAAGCGAAACCATGCAACCTGTGTTTCTCTGGGTCAAGCTTACTTTACTTACAATAGTTTTCCCATGTCTTTTCATTTCCTTAAAAATGGTATAGTATTCTTTCTGAAGGACTAGAGCTGATCTAAAATTTTGGCAAAGTAGCAATGTATTAAAATCAACCGATAAAAATCAGTAGCTTTTCTGTATGCCAAGAATGCTAGCTCACTTGAAATTGCCTCAAAAATGTAAAATACCTAGGAATTAATCAATAATATGAAGGACCTCTACAGTGAAAACTTGAAAGATTTGATAAAGGACTTTAAAGATGTAAGGAAATGGAAAGACCTTCCATGCTCTTGGATTGGAAGAATTAACATCGTGAAAATGGCAATCCTGCCCAAAGCAATTTACAAATTTAATGCAATACCCAGTAAAATCCAAACAATATTCCTTAGTAAGATAGAGAAGGCAATCCAAAAATTAATATGGAATGACAAGACCCCAAATAGAAAGATTAATTCTTAGCCTGCAGAACAATTTTAGAAGAATAATAATACCAAACTTTAAACTCTATTTTATAGCTACAGTACTGAGATTATTTCTAAAATATGCTTCCAATACACAAAGTTAAAAACATCACAAATGGGGGGAGGAGCGTAGTCGTGGAGATGGGAGGGAAGGGATGGTAGGAGGAAAACAAAAGAGGAGGCAACAATGCTTGATAAGAAATGTACTCATTACCTTGCTCATGTAATTGTAACCCTTCTGCTTGGTATTTTCACAATAAAAAAAACTTATTAAAATATCACAAATTATCTATAAAATCATGTATAAATTTTTAGCATCTTAGTGAATATTAATGCATATATCCCACGTTTATCCAGGTCACAGAAAATAGCTTATGTAGCCATTTTTATGGTTATGTTTGAAAATCTTAAAAATACCATTATATTATGTCTTTTCTTTCATGCTTACCTATTCCTATGATATAAAATTTGTGCATTAAAATCTAATCCCAGTACTGCAGAAGTAGGATGTTTGGAAATGATTAAGTTAAAATGAAGTCAAGGGTTAGGTACTAAAACAGAAAGACTGCTGCCCTTATAAAGAAAATTTGGACACAGATGTGTACACAAAGAAGACCACATGAAGAGTCACTTGCAAGCCAGCAAGGGAGGCCTGGGATAGATTCTTCCATCACAACCTTCAGCAGGACATAAACCCTTGATTTGACCTTGATTTGCCCTTTGTTCCCTAGAACTCTGAGGCAAACTTCAACGTCTTCTTCCTGCTATTGCTTCTTTTACATCTCCTCTTTGTCTTTCTCTTTCTTCTTTTCTCCTTCTCATTCTTCTGCATTTCCTCCTCTTTTTCTTCTCAGTCTTTCCTTTCTTTCCCTTTCCCTCCTTCTTCCCACCTCCTCTTCTTCCTTCTCCTGCTCCTCTATTGGTGGTACTGGGGATTGACCAAGGACCTAGCACATCATATTTTATTTCAAGTAAGATTAAATACTCTTTGGGCTATAAATGGACACTCAATTAGCAAAAGTTTTGAAAGAAAAGTCAAAAGTGGATGCAGAAAAAAATTGATCTGCTTAAGGTTAACTCCTCTATTCAGTGTGGATCAGAATGACATCCTTACAAAAAATGAAACAAAAATAAAACATTTAACAAAATCCCCAAACTTAACCAATGACAAATAACTCACACCGTGTGTGTGTGTGTGTGTGTGTGTGTGTTCTTGCACGCACATGCAATAAACATGGGGCTTGAACTCAGGACCTGGGCATTATCCCTGAGTATTTTTGTCTAACACTTGAGCCACAGCTTCACTTCCAGCCTCATTTATTTATTTATTTATGCCAGTCCTGGGGCTTGAACTCAGGGCCTGGGCACTGTCCTTGAGCTTCTTTTGCACAAAACTAGCAGCGTACCACTTGAGCCACAGCACCACTTCCTGCTTTTTCTGTTTATGATGTACTAAGGAATTGAACCTAGGACTCCATGTGTGCTCGGAAAGCATTCTACCATCAAGCCACATTCCCAGCACCACTTACAGCATTTTGGTAGTCAACTGGAGATACAAGTCTCACAGACTTCCCCGCCTGTGCTGTCTTTGAACAAAAATCCTCAAATCTCAGCTCATGAGCTACTAGGGTTATAGGCATGAACCACCGGCTCCCAGCCTAACTCACAGCTTTTAAAACATATTATGGAAAAGTCAAAGAAAAGAAAATTCAAGGGGAGACAATTTTCACATGGTATGTGGAGTTCATTGTGGTGAGTTATAAAATAGCCAATTCATTAGTGTGTTTTATGCAGCAAAACTTTGTAAAATAATTCTGAGGTTACTCACTCTAAAGCTTCAATTTCAGTTGGAAGCAAAACAGAGAGAGTAAAAAAGATTCAACTTGTTTCTCTGTAAACTAAAGAGCTTACTACAAAATTTCCATGAAAGATTAAGTATGGCAATAAAATTTGTTTTTTTTTTTTACTTCAAATTAAACCATATGTATAACACAGATAGGTAGTTAAACCCTAAATGGATGACTTTGTCACAGATATTTTAACTGTTAAAGCTACTAGAAAATTGCAATATGTACCATTGCAAATTTATAGGATAATTCAGCCCGAAAGATTCCAAAAATATATGTCCTTTTTTTGATATGTTAAAAATGGGATTATTTGAAATTTTAGTATCTGGTAACTCTATGTTTTCCAAATTTGTTTGGCATGAAATTTCTGTGTTAATCAATGTGAGGAAAGAAATAATACTTCTATAATAGTGGACATTAAATGCAAATAAAGAATAGAATTTGGGAGGGGGGCTGGGAAGGTGGCTCAGTGGTAGAGCGCTTGCCTTGCATGCCTGAGGCCCTGGGTTCGATTCCTCAGCACCACATAAGCAAAAAGAAAAAAGCCGGGAGTGGCGCTGTGGCTCAAGTGGTAGAGCGCTATCATTGAGCTGAAGAGCTGAAGGACAGTGCCCAGGCCCAGAGTTCAAGCCCCACGACCGGACCTCCTCCCCCCCCCCGCAAAAAAAGAATAGAATTTTTAGTATTTTTATGCAATGAATTAGTGTGTTTTCCATACTAGTGGCTCGATAATGACAACAAAGGAAACCACATATATTCTGAGCCATAGAAAAACTGACTGTGGGATCCAATTTCAGGGTCATGTGAGATGCTCACAGACTCATTCTGCAAAAATATAATGAATACAGGTCTTGGGAATGGTTGTAAGGACATGTAGAAAAGTAAAGAGAGAAAAATTGAGATGGCTAAGTTTGGTTAAGAGGGAGAAACATTTTTCTCAGAAATCACACTCATCAGATTGCAGTTTGCCTCACAGACCCAAGATTCTCAGTGTTTTTAAACTTCTAGATTAAAAAATGCTACTTGGAAAGACTGTTTTTCTAAAGCCTGATGGCAACAATTTCTTTTCTTTCCTCCTTACTTTAATTTTAATTTTTTATTTTTCTTGTAAAGGCGATATACAGAGGGGTTACCGTTACAAAAGTCAGGTAATGAGTATATTTCTTTTTGAAAAATATCACCTCTTCCCTCATTTCCTCCCTGTGTGTTCCCTCTTGGCCCCCTTCCTCCACAAGTTATATAGTTCATTTTCAATACAGCGTCTAGTGTGTATCACCATTTCTGTGCTTCTAAGCTTCTGCTGACTTGTTTCAAAAAAATCCTATTACTTACCAATTACATTTCTCATGGTAGACGCTTAGTAACTCACCACATATAGCTTAATTCATGAACAGACCCGCAGCATCAAATTCAATTAATTTGAGACCACTTGTGTAACAAGCCAGGCCAACTGAAACTTAAACAGGACAATATACTTCTCCCCACTCTACTTTCCTCTTTTGCTTTAAAAAAAATCAGTTTTCCTGACTCTTGATGGAAAATACTTGTTTAATTTTCTAACTTATGTCTTTCTATATTTCAGTCTCTTCTGTACCAGATTAAAAACTAAATTTGAGTTGATCAATTTTCACCTTATTTATGAATTTTGTTTTTACAAAAGTAACACTTATTTATAGCAATCTATTAAAACTCTGTAAACTTAACATGTGGCATTTGAACTACAATCCAATCCTTCCTTCTAAGTCTAGTAGAAGGAAACTCGACAGCCAGCACCATTGCTGGAAGTGTACAATGCCAAGTACATTGGTGGGAAGGAAAAGCCTAAACTCCCAGCTACCTGTTGTAGAGCCTAAATACTTAGATAGTAATATTCAGAGGGTTTTCTCTCTTTTACTGATCTTTGATCATCAGATGGTGGAATCAGTAGCTTTCTTACGTGCTAGAATAAAGGCACATTGCATTTCATATTAGTGTGCTTATGAGGTGAAGCTTCCATGATGGGAAAATTAAGAAAAAGCTGAGAAACACATAGGTTACCATATACTCTCCTGCCAACACTGGATGCCCAACTTCTAAGGCAAGGCTGTCATTAAGAAACCTGTATCATTTTCTTGCCCTTCATTCCACATTTGTGATTTGGATATTTTTGCATTGTGAGATTAGAAGAGTATAAAGCAGTGAGCTACTGAGATGGTCTCAAAGAACTGATCCTATTTACAGCAGAATATATGAAAGTTGAAACATGAAGGATTCCTCAAAAGGGTGAAGGCTGTGATGACTAGCACAGGGAAGGTGATAGATTCACTAGAGATATAAGCTAAAACATGGACCTGAAGGCTTCCCAGAGAAAACCAAGGAAACGTAGAGACTCATCTTTAGATCGAAATATATCTCACATTGACTTCCAACTGAGCTCCAAATTATTTAGGCCAGGATCTCATTGCAGATCGAGAAGGCTATGACACAGTGGCAGAATGTCTGCCTAGCAATCACAAAAGCCTGAGTTCAAATCTCAGGACCTGGAAGATTGTGGAAGATACACAAGAGATTCAAAGATATAAATAAATGGAAAGTAAATGTTTGGGAAAAACACATGCAAACTGCAGTGATAGTTACAAAATAGGGTTCAGTGATTAAAAAAGGTTTTGAAATTGTGGTGATGGTTATATGATCCTACAATGATTACAAAATCTATTGAATGATATAGTTTGTGCCTAGATGAATTGTGTGTTATGTTGATTATATCTCAATACATCTATTTAAGAAGTTGACTGCAATGTGTTCAAGTATTGGAAGTATAGCTAATCAACTTAAGTGAGTTAGGATCATAGTACAATGTCAGAGTCAGAGTGCTCTGGGGAAGGAACAGATAATCCCATCATGCTCATTTTTTTCCCTCTCTGGTAAACACACAAGCCAAAAAAGAAAAAAATAATTAAAGGGAACATAATAATTATACCTAATTAAGTTCAAATAAAAATGTTTGTGGTTATGGTCTTCCATTGAGATTCTCCCCTCCCATCCTATGTAGGAGATGTGCTGCTACACCAGACCTTGGATTCTTCAAAATATCTTTGCTTTTGACTTGCCAGTTTCACCAATGGATAAATTGGAGCATCTCAGAAATTATTTAATGCCTATGGATAGTCACTTAGCTATTTTGAGTCTACCTTCACTTGTAACTGATTGGTACAAGCCAGTAACCTTAGACTGAGAAATCACCTTTATTCTCTCAGTTGTTTTTAATGTACTTATAATGTACTATGTGATTTTTTGTTTCTTTTGTATGTTCTTCCCCTATGGTATAACCCCTGTTTTCACTGTATTTGATCTAGGTGCCCTGCATCTTGTGTATACATTTTTCTAAATTGGGGAGGGGAAGGGGAAATAACAAAATGCTGAAATAAGGACACAGGTTGACCCACTGTAACAATGAGATGTACAAGATACTATGTTGAAACCAACTTTACAACTTGGGTGGGGGATGAAGGAGTTGGGGAGGTGGGGAGGGAAGAGATAGTAGGGAAAAAAACGAAGGAGGGGGTAACAATGCTCCCTAGGGAATGTACTCATTACCTTACTCATGTAACTGCAACCCCTCTGTACAGTATCTTTACAATAAGAATATATATTTAAAAAGAAACTAAAATAATTATGTCCAAAATGTACAAGTTTTTTGATAATATAAATAAATGTGTTTAATTTATCAACATGTAGTCACCAATTCTAAAATGATAATCACAGTATAACTATAATTGAAGGAATATATAAACTCACGTGAAACCCAGTGGTTTGAAGTGAATAACAGAAGGGTCTGGGGACTGGTTGGCATTACTGAACATCTCCTTACAATGTAAGATACCTTTCTAACCAAAACCTTCATATAAGTAGGACAACAGTCCCATTCAATTAGATTTTACTCGAACTTTCAATTCTTAAAGATGGCTGAATGTTTGAAAATATTCAACTAGGTGAAGTAAAAATATAAACCTTGGACCGAAAGCTTAAAAAATGGGTAATCATTGCATTGACTTTTAAAAAATGTTTATAATCATCCAAACATCCCTATTTTGTTACTTTTACTTTTCACACGAAGACTTTCAGTGCTTTGCAAAAGAGCCTTGGCAGTAGAAGATTTAGATTTTTTTTTTTTTTGCTGGTCGTGGGGCCTGAACTCTGGGCCTGGGCACTGTCCCTCAACTCTTCAGCTCAAGCATCACTTCCAGCTTTTTCTACTTATGTGGTGTTAAGGAATCGAACCCAGGGCCTCATGCATGCAAGGCAAGCACTCTACCACTGAGCCACCTTCCCAAGCCCCAAGAGTTAGATTTAGATTCTGGATTTTTGAACTGAGTACCTTCTGTATGTCATAAATTATTCTAAGAATTAAGGATTCAATGGAAAATAAAAGCAGAAGGGGTCTTAATGTCAAAGTAGGATTTATTGAAATAACTATAACAGAGGATGTGTTGCAGAAAGAGTGACAGGAAGTGCTAAGAGGGAGAGTCAGGCATGAGACAAGCAAAGGCAGAGGAGGCTGATCTGTCACCTTGGCAACTGAGTTGAGATCTGAAGAAAGATCTTTTTCACAGAGGAACATGTTGGCAACTGAAAGGAGCACAACACATTTGGAAGAAAAATGTAAATCTCTTTGGCGGGCTCATGCAGCCATACTCAATTCACACGATCCCTTTAAAATCAAATCTTTACTTTCCCTAGTTAAGAATATATATCTTGGTTACTTTTGTATGTATTCCTTTTGGGTTTAAAGCTTTTGAAATGGAATAAAGTAATAATTGTGTATGTACTACAGATGATTTCTGGAATACTTTCAGGAAAATTTCTGACAATATTTCTGTCACATTAAAGGAGAATACCGGAGGCTATTCAAATTGTGAGCATATTCTAGAATCAAGCATTTTCACAATGAAAAGATAGAGCAGCCCCAAGTTTTAGTCAATCTTTGGTGTACTAACCAGCCTCTTGTTTTAATATGCTTAAAAAATCTTTGGCTTGTAAATTCTGAACAGCTAATACACAATGTCAAAAATTCAGTGGTGCATATCTAATTGAACAACCAATAATCAAGATATAGTGGTTCATTTTCCTTGGAACAAGCCTTATTTGTGAAGATAGACTACGAAGGCAAAGATAACTTATTCTGAGAATCTTAGTGTTTATTTCTTTTCTCTGAATGTTTCTGCTATCCTGTAGGCTTCTGCCAAATTCTCTCCTCAAAATATCTGGATAACTCTAAAGAACAAGTTATGAAAAATTTATTCTGTGTATTGTACAAACTAGTAATATTTTACTAAGAAATACAGAAAGTATATTAAGTGGTTACTTTATTCAGTCCAAGCTAGCTTCCCATCATTTGAGATGTAACAATACACTAACATTGTAATGCCTATAACAGCACTGAGCCATACACATATGCTTTTAGCTCACAACGTGCTTTAGAATATCCTCCTTTGTTCTCATATGAATGCTTAGATTGCTGTTTAACTCATCAGATCCAGGCATAATTATTTGTCCTTTACTATCCATTGGGTTTACTTGTAGATTTATAGGCACATTATAGCTATTACAAATGAGAGAAATCACACAGCCTCTGTTTCTTTGAGTCTGTTTCTTTGTTTAGTGTAATTTTTTCTCAAATCTTTCCATTTTCCTTATGAATGGGGCAATGCCATTCTTTCTGATGGAAGGGTAGAATTCCATTGTGTATACCACATTTTCTTGATCCATTTGTTTACTGAGGGGCATCTGGGTTGATTCCATATCTTGGCTATGGTAAACAATACTGTAATGAACATGGTTGTGCTGGTAGTTTTAGTGTGGCCTTGTTTGTGTTCTGTTGAATAAATACCCAGGAGTGGAGTTGCCATGTCATAGAGAAGCTTGAAGTTTAGTCTTTTGAGATCCTCTATACTGCTTTCCGTGATTGAACATAATTTCCTTAAAAATGCTGTGGTATAGGGATCTTTCAGTCCTTCATGGAGTAGCCAGAGAAAAAATTTCCAGAGCATTAATAGACTGAATCTTGAAAATTCACTTTAGAAAGTGATTTTTCTAATGCAAAAATGTGTAAATATAGATTCCAAAGGACTAGGACACTTACAAATATCAATATAAAAGTCCCCAGAGAGTATCAGAAGTCAAGTTCACAGAGGTATTACTTACCTGCTTTATTTCAGAACATAGGAAGGGTCACATCTGAAATCTATTTAAGTAACATCACATAAAGAATAGGTAAAACCTGTATGATCCAATGCTAAATGCCCCCAATGTCCTTATTCATATTTCTAAACAGTATTATTTATAACCAAAAATAATGAACATGTGCTTTTCAAATGACTTACATACACAGTTATGAGTATTAGTAAATTATCACTCTATAAAAAGATATACTAAGTAATCATTAAACTTCATTTATTGATGGAAAGAGATACACAACATATTGTTAAGTGAAAATGTCAATTTAAGTGCTTGTATTTATATGTGCCTAGGTATTTGTATGTATGTGTGTATGTACTCATAACTGTGTTAATGTATATGCATATATGTAAATATATATATATACATACATGCACATAAATATTGTATATATCTACATGTGCACTGTGTGTTTCACACACACACACACACTTCTCCATAAATATAAACATCAAATGTGATGTTATGAAGGAGTTTCCAATTAATTATTGCTGGGATCAGGGCTTGAACACAGGATTTGGTGCTTGCTGGATTCTGCTTGCTCACAACTGGTATTCTACCACTTTTGAGCCATATCTGCAGCCTAGCAGTTAATTGGAGAGGAAAGTCTACAGGCAGATTTTTCTGCCTGGGCTGGCTTTGAACTGTGATCAAACTCAGTTTCCTGAGTAGGTAAGCTCTCTGGCATCCAGCAGAAATTTCTATTTATTACTTTGATTTTGCTTCTTTGAATTTTATAACATTTTTGCTATTGACATAATTTAATTGTGTAATAAATAAATGAAATATAAAATAACTTTAGTTTCTATTAAGATATATCAACTTGTTGCTTAACTCTGTTTGATGAGAAAATAGCTCCAGGACTCAATACATCTACAGTTGATTCTTGTTATTCCTGTCAGTTGTTTCAATTCAGTCTTTGAGTAATGAATACTGAACCATGTGTCAATGGGGAAATTAGGCTGTTGCAAGCTTTGGGTCTCAAGGCTTTCTTCAATTGATCGGCTCCTGGTTTTATGTGTGTTTTAAAGGCACTTTAACTTAGATCCATTCACATTAACCCAGAGGGCCAAGTCTATCTCCTGTCCGAGAGAAGCTTCTCAAGTGCATAGATTTTCTTGTAAAGGTATGCAGAGCCTTTTTCTGTCCTTAGGGATCCCATGCAGAGATTTAGCACTATGGTGGGGTTAATGTTTTAAATAGCTAAACCACCAAAAGCATGACAATGCTAAAGTGGCAGTGAACATTCCACAACAAGATACATGTTTTCATTTTAGAAAGTTGAAACAGGAGAGTGGCCTTGCTTGTCTTCAGTTGGAACAGGAAGATAGATGGACATCTCAAAATTTTGCTGACCTGTGCATGTTCACAAATGACCCCTAAAGGCAGTTTAACCATTAATAGGGGAGTTGCAAGTCCATTTATATGGGCAACAAATTACAAATATGGAATATATAATGATAATAATTATGAAAACTCTATGATCTGTATTATTTAGGTTTTTCTGGGTGGCTCATTAAGCAGCAAACTATAATTGGGGAAATTATCCAATTAGTATTACCTTTTGTAGGCATTCTTATTGGACTTTGCTGTCTGTGTTACTCTACTCTAGTTTTCTGGCATTTTTTTGTACTAGTGATTTATGAACCTCTCTCTCCATGAAGAATATTGAAACTTTTGAGAAATGAATAATCTGAGTCTATGTGACTGAAGCTTGTAAGTTACCCTATACTTTCTTCTACATATACAAATGTTCAGAAGACAGTGTTAATTATGCTTTGAACCTTACTTAAATATTGAACTAACACAGCTTTTCCTTCCACTATTCGTGGACTTCAGAATGGAGAATAGAACAAGACAGTACTTAAAAAAGTTTTGCTTTGAATGAGTTTCTGTCAGGGTTAAAATTTTTAGATATATTTGTGAATAGAGCAACATATATATACATATATATATGTATATATTTAAGATTGGTATCTTTATTTTTATTTTTTAAATTATTACTTAGTTTATTGTTATTATAAAGGTGATGTACAAAGGGATTACAATTACATGAGTCAGGTAATGAGTACACTTCCTTTTGTACAGTGTCTTCCCTTCCTCATTCTCTCTAAGTCCCTCCCTCCTGTCTTCATCCATGAGTTATATAGTTCACTTTCATCAGTGTCCAGTGAGCTCCACAGCATATACATTTGAAATTAATTATGCAAGAAAATTCTCATTTAACACAAAAAGAACAAAACTATGCTATGCTTACAAAGTTTACCTTATGGGTATGGCTACCAGTTATAGATTCCACACTGCTAAAGTTACAATTGCAATATTTTATTTGGTGAAAATCCATTTTTCAAGGTTGATTATAAAAGGCTCCAAGTAGCATTTTCATCAATAATTTCTATTGTTTAGTAACTGCACCCAGGGGTTAATAAATTTATGCTGCATAGTGCTTCAGGAACCAACAGAGTTGCTTGGCATGCTTTGATCTAATTCTGTGCTTTTTCATCACTTCCTGTACTACAAGAAAGAAACACTATCAAATGCTTTTCTTAAGCTTTTCTCCCCTCTAACTCATTCTCAGACATGGAGTGACTTTTTCTAAATGAGATGCGAGGATATACTATAGAAAAATGAAAATTATGTTTTCCCTTGAAGCCCAATGACCAATCCTTGCAGAGAATGATATATGTATTTGTTTATTACATTTAGGGTGCCTCCAGGATGAATGTGCTTAGTAGCAAAATGTGAAATCCATTTCTTTGTCCTTTTTGCAATAATTTCTGGATTTGTTTTTAAAGTGTTCTTTATTTAGTAGTTAGGAGCCAGAAATGCTTTAGGAAGGAAAAAGTTCTGTTGTGCCCTGGGCTACAAAGGCTGGAGAAACGAGTGATAAATCAAGTTGGAAAACCAAGGACATCAATTACTATTGAAATGAGCTCAATCATGCCCTTCAGGACTGAATAAATTAGTGTCTTTCCTACAGAACGCAGTGTACTTTTGTGTTGATTTCATATATAGCTTTGGGAAGTGGGCAAGCTACAATTGTTTTTTTCCCCAGTATGCAGACATGTGATGCAGATACTTGGTAAGTAAGAAAAAGATGGGACATCTTTATATAATCATTTAATATATCCATTCTATTAATGTTATTGGAATTCAATCAGGGTTACCCTAAAAAGAAGAAGAATTTGTTTGATGGTACTGTAACCTTTATAGGCCACAAGAATCCTTTTATTTAGAATGTTGATTGTTCCTACCTGAGTGCTTAGTCTGATGAGTTGAGAAGTTTTTCCAAAAGACTGGGAACAGATCTCAACAGCGGCTTCCAAGTCATTTCTTGAATCTCCTCGAAGTGTTGCGTACAAAGAATTAGGTATCTCTGGATCCCATTCATAGTCTTGCTTTACTTCACCAGCAATTGGGAGGGGATCATGTGACAAGCTGTCAACACGAGTATGACCAACATATCATTGTGGAAGAGGTTTATGACCTTTGTAAACTTTTCTTGGCAGTCCAACATTCTGCAATATCTGCCAGATTTGAGGTCTAGTGACAGTGCCAAGTGTTTTCATCGAGTCTCCATAGAACTCTGGGTGCTGTCCTTTCTATTAAGCTGCAGAATTCCCAGGTGGAGTCACACAGAATATTAGAGTTGGCACGGGCCTTAGAAATTATGAGGCCTGGACCTCATATTACTCATGAGAAATGTAAGTCCAATTGGGTGAAGTAAAGTGTCCGAGTTCAGAAAACAATTTAATACAGTGCCAGGGCTCCCTGAGCAGTTTCTTTGGGTCTCAGCTCCCAGTTACTAATGGTTTTCCACTGTGTAAAAATCACTCAACTTTGTCAGATGGATGGAAGGAAAAGAAATGATGAGCAAGGGGAAAATTTCCAAGCACTATTCTTTATTATTCTCACTTGGAACATAATTTTGAAAACATTAATTGATGCTCTGGCATTGTTTTACAGGCTTCAGTTCACTTAAGGTCCATTCTTCAGTACTTTTTCCCCTGAATTTTTTTTCCTTTTTACAGAATAAATTTTCATATGATAAAGTGCACAAATCTTAGGCATAAATTTGAGATTTAAAAGTGATACATGCGGGCTGGGAAGGTGACTCAGTGGTAGAGTGCTTATCTTGCATGCATGAGGCCTTGGGTTCGATTTCTCAGCACCATAAAAGCAGAAAAAGCTGGAAGTAGTGCTGTGATTCAAATGGTAGAGCACTAGCCTTGAGCTGAAGAGCTGAGGGACAGCGCCCAGGCCCAAGAGTTCAGGCCTCACGACTGACAAAACAAAAATGTTCATAAACGCACACATTGATTTGCCACATGAAGAAAGAGCCTTTTCTATCATCAGAGTCTCTAGTGTCATTTTTTTGGCAGTCAATTAATGTCCATTATCCCTATTGAAGCAACCCATTTTGGTTTGTCATCATTGATTGTTTTTTCTTGTTTCAGAATTTCACATAAATGAAATCATATAGTCTTGCATGACTGGCTTTTGCTCAACAAAATGTCTTTGAGATATTTCATGTAGTAGCTGTAGTTTGTTCATTTTTACTGTTGGGTAATATTTCTACTCTAATTACGTATTCATTTTTCCATCAATAAATGTAACATTTGTGTTGTTTTCCATTTTATATCATTGTAGGTTAAAATACTATTGACATTTTTTACTATCTTTAAGTAGTTACACAAAGAAGTTGCCATTCAAAAAAGCAGTTTGTGAATACATTAAATCTCGATCAATATCACTCTTTTTATAATTCTTCCCATTGCTCCCAAACCACTCATTGTTGACAAATGAATTTATTGATCTTGAAAATGTATTTAAGAGTGGAAATGAGAAGTCATGCAGTAGGTGACATATAATTTTTTTAGAAATTGACATGCAGCCATTTATTTATTTTTAATTTTATTGTCAAGGTGATGTACAGAGGGGGGGTTACAGTTACATACATAAGGTAGTGAGTGCATTTCTTGTTGAACTTGTTACCCCCTCCCTCATTTTTCCCCCTTGCTCTCCCCCAGTCTCTCCCTTCAGGTTACAGATCATTTCCAACATATTGTCTTGTGAGTATCACTGTTGCATTAGTTCATCCTTTGTCCTTTGTCTCACCATTTTGTTGTTCCCCTTCCCTTCCCTAATTCACACAAATGTATATACAATACCCAGGGTACCAAAATCAAATACAGTGAACACAAGGGATAAACCATAGGGAAGAACACACAAAAGAAAAAAAATCACATAGTACATTTAGAAAAAAACAAAGAAAAACCTCTTCTGTTAATGTCTTGGAGTTCATTTCACTTAGCATCATCTTATATGGTCATAGTTTTTAAAATGTGTTGTACCATTTATACTTCCACTGATACAATGTGACAATTTCAGTTGCTTTGCATTTTTTTCTCCTAACTTGGTATTTGTCTTAGTTTCAGCTATTCTATATGGCATGTAGTGAAATCTCACTGAGATTTTTGATTGTGTGTATGTGTGTTTTATGTTTTTTTTTTCTGGTCCTGGAGCTTGAACTCAGGGCCTGGGTACTGTCCCTGAGTCTCTTTGTGTTCGAGGCTAGCATTCTACCACTTAAGCCACAGTGCCATTTCAGGCTGTGTCCGAATTGTTTGTTGCAGGTAAGTATCTTGTAGACTTTCCTGCCAGGGCAAGCTCTGAACCATGATCCTCAGATCTCAACCTCCTGATTAGCTAGGATTGTAGATGAACTCATTTTTTATGCCTCGTGGTTATTTATATCCTGTAAAACATGTGTTTAAGATTTTACTCAGTTTTAAAAATTGAATTTGCCTTTTTGTTATTTATCTGTAAGACTTCTTTGACAAACATTTCCACTAGAAATACTTTTCTAAGAGTCTAGCCTGCATTTTTATTATATTGATGGCAACTTTGGGATAGCAAAGTTTTAAACTTTGATGAAATTCAATCTCCCTCCAAAGTTAACCTATTATCAGTCAAAATTTTCTGCTTTTCACATCCATTAGAACAGGAATTTTATTGTCTCCTCCATCTCTTTTCTTAGTGTGTTTGATACCTTCATATGGATCATCTAGTATGAAAATAAAATTGGATTGTTATTCTCCATGTCTAAACTTGAGCAGACCAAATCTATTCTATATGGATTGCTTTCACACTAGAATAAA
The DNA here is from genome assembly GCF_000151885.1 of Dipodomys ordii. Taxonomy (NCBI): domain Eukaryota; kingdom Metazoa; phylum Chordata; class Mammalia; order Rodentia; family Heteromyidae; genus Dipodomys; species Dipodomys ordii. The sequence continues at coordinate 6,607,943 of NW_012267257.1, read as the reverse complement.
TTTTTGCTAGAATAAATTTCCTAGAATAAATTTTTTGCTTTCTGACACTTACCCTTTAACTGCAATAGATACTATAAATACACCTTCTTTATTTACTCAAACAGTAAGTAAACAAACAAATCATTCTTCTATTTTCACATCCAGAGGTCTGCAACAGAATAAACTTTGGGTATTCAGAACAAATCTTTCTTAATTGATGTATACCTTTGTGATGCCTGTTTTCATTTTGAAGGGATTTTCTTTACTCATAATAAAGGAAGATCCCAGTCACCAGAGTTATTTTAGGATTACTGATATAAAGGAAATAAGCATTTGGATGTGATTGTTCAGGTAGCAGAAAAATAAGGACAGGAGAAATAGAAACACTCACAGAAAGAATCATTAGTTTAAAAGGATCCTGGGAACAGTGTTTGAACTTGGCATATGTGACTTAAATTCCAGCTTCATCCAGTGGCATTGACACTGACTGAACAAGTATTTCTGAACTTATTTTCTTGTCCAAAGAGTTGTTCAGCGGCTTCTGACTTAGAATATATGAAAGTATTCAGGATTTTGAGTTTGAAGTATAGTGTGATAATAGCTGGACCAACAGAGAGTTTTAAACTTATTATTGGTATTTCATTAGTGACACAACCTGAATTCTGAACAGCTTATTTTGTTGTTACTTTTCCAGCTGTTTGCCTCAACTTTAGCTAGTGTGAGTAGAGATAAAGTGAACGTCTTTTTATCTATCAATTTTCTTGTGATTATAAGCCTTTTCTTGCCCTCAGTGCTCATTACAGGAAAAAGACAAATATACTAAGTTTCGGTTCAAATTTAGGGAGGTTTATTTAATAGTGAGCAAGATATCACTGTGATAAGTAGGTGCAAGAAGCTGAAATCCCAAATTGTTCATCTTCCAACTTTCTCCAGTCTGTGCTCTATCTTTGGATCAGAAATAATTGTCTGGACAGCTGACATAGTTTCATTAAGTTTTGTTTGTATTCTGTGTCCTTTATGCAGTGATGGAAGAAATTCACTTCTAGTGTCAAAGTCTAAATATACTTGTTTGAACCTAAATGCCCATGAAGTCAACACTCTGGTCTAAATTCCCAAACCACAGTGGTGATCATTGCCTAGTCACTGGAGAAACAAAACTGAAGCCTAGCCAAAACTATTATATCAGCTTTGAAACCAGAAGGATTTATGCTGTATTATTGTGTATTTTTAAAGCTGAATTAGCAACATTTTTTGTATAAAAAGATACCAAAATTGTGTATTTTTCAATACTGTATCTATATCCCAAACATAACACAAAAAGAGTCCATCATCCTTTAATCTCTGTAGTCTCAGTTTAGAGCTATTTTTTTTTTAACAAATCACTCTTGTATATGTATTTAAAAGTTTTCTATGTTTCAGTATCTTCTAGAGTCTGATATTGTGGTACTTAAATAGTAAAAGTTCTCATTTCTGTTTTTATCATTGAAATTGAATTTGGCAGGGTTCTGAAGAACATAAAATGCTTCATGAAATTTTGTGGCATTTTTATGCTAGGCCATGGAAGCCTCCTCTATTTAGGTCTACTTAAGTGCTGCTAAAACCGAAGCTTGTCAACAAGATCTTTTTTTTTCTTCATTAATTTAGGTGTAGAAGGGTGTTTCATTTAACAAGTCCATTTATGGGTACAGTGCTGCTTGATCATAATCACCCCTCTATCATTTTTAAAACACTAATGATCTGAGCCCAATTTGTTTCTCCTAACTTTCTATTTTTATTGTGAAAATACTGTACAGAGGGGTTACAATTACATGGGGAAGGTATTGAGTTCATTTCTTATCAAGCATTATTGCCTCCTCCTTTGTTTCCCCTTCCCATCTCCCTCCCCACGTCTGCCCCCCCGCCATGCCAAAGTTGTAAAGTTCCTTTTTCAACATAACGTCTTGTACATCTCATTGTTGCAACGGGTCCACCTGTATCCCTATTAAAATGATTTGTTTTTGCCCTTTCCTCTACACATTATACCAACATCAAATACAGTGTAAGCAGGAGTTATACCTTGGGGGAGGGACATACAAAACAACAAAGAAATAATCTTATAAATGTGTTAGAAACAATCTCATGAAAGAAAAAAAAATTGAATACATATCTTAGGGTTCATTTCCCTAACATTACCTTATTTGACCTTTTCTGCTTGTCTCAGACATATACTAGTTACTGCAAATAAGGGAAACCAGGGGACCTATGTTTCTTTGGGCCTGGCTTACTTCACTTAATATAATTTTTTCCAAGTCTTTCTGAAATTTCCTAACAAATGAGACAATGTCATTCTTTCTGATGGAGGCATAGAATTCCATTGTGTATATATACCACATTTTCTTGATGCATTCATCTACTGAGGGGCATCTGGGTTGGTTCCATATCTTAGCTATGGTAAATAATGCTGCAATAAACATAGTTGTGCTGGTAGCTTTACTATAGTCTTGTTTGTTATCATTCGGGTAAATGCCCAAAAGTGGGATTGTTGAGTCATAGGGGAGCTCTATGTGAAGTCTATTGAGGAACCTCCATACTGCTTTCCAAAGTGGTTGAAGAAGTTTACAATCTCACCAACAATGCAGTAAGGTTCCCTTCTGTCCACTTCCCCTCCAGCAACTTTTGTTGTTAGAGTTTTTCATTATAGCTATTCTAACTGGGGTGAGGCGGTATCTCAATGTTGTTTTGATTTGCATTTCTTTTATGGCTAGAGAGGTTGAACATTTCTTCATAAGTCTATTGGCCATCTTTCTTTCCTCATCAGAGAAGTTTCTCTTTAAGTCTTCAGCCCACCTATTTATTGGGCAGTTGTTTCTTTCAGGATTTGTTGTTCAGGGATTTAATGTTTTGAGTTCCAGGTATATTTTAGATATGAGACTCTTGTCCATTGGATGGCTAATGAAGATCTTCCCCCAATCTGTGGCCTTTCTATTGATCTTGCTAGCTATGTCCTTTGCCATGCTCTGCAATTTCATGCAACCCCATTTCTCCAACCTTTCTTTGATTTGTTGTGTTTCTGGGTCTCTATTCAGAAAATTTTGGCTTGTGCCAAGGAGACCTAGGGTTTCTCCTATTCCATCCTGTAATGTTTTCAAAGTGTCTGCTTTGACTCTGAGGTCTTTGATCCATTTGGAATTGATTCTGTTACAGGGTGATATATAAGGATCTAGCTTTAGTTTTCTACAAATGATTAACAAATTTTGCCAGCACCATTTACTGAAGAGGCTGTTTTTCTTCCATTCTATTTTTTTTTTTAGCTCCCTTATTGAAGATTAGATGGCTATAGATCTGTTGGTTCATTTCTGGGTTTTAATTCTATTCCATTTGTCCTAAGGTCTCTTCTTGTGCCAGTACCAAGCTGTTTTGAATACTATGGCTTTGTAGTAGAGTTTGAAATTTCGTATTGATATTCCTCCAGCAATGTTCTTTTTGTTAAGGATCGTTTTTCTATTTGGGGTCTTTTATTGTTTCATATGAGTTTTTGGATTGCTTCTCCTATTTCCTTGAAGAATGAGGTTGGAATATTGATAGGTATCATATTGAATTTGTAGATAGCCTTGGGAAGTATTGCCATTTTTCTGATGTTGATCCTTCCAGTCCAGGAGTATGGGAGGTTTTTCCACTTTCTAAGTTCTGTTTTAATTTCCTTTTTCAGGTTTTTAAAGTTTTCATTATAGAGGTCCTTCACTTCTTTGGTTAATTCCTAGGTATTTTATTTTTTGTAGGGCTATTACAAATGGAATTGCTTTCCTGATTTCAGCCATGCTTTCTCATTGTTGACATACAGAAAAGCCATTGATTTTTGAGGGTTAATTTTATACTCTGCTACTTTGCCAAAGTTTTGAGTAAGCTTGAGTAATTTGGGAGTGGAGTCTGTGGGATTCTTTAAATACAAGGTCATGTCATCTGCAAAGAGGGAGAGTTTTACTTCATCTTTCCCTATTTGGATCCATTTTATGTTTACATCTTGTTTTATTGTTGTAGCTAGGCATTCTAATACTAGATTGGAGAAGTGGAGAGAGTAGACATCCTTGTCTTGTTCCTGAGTTAAGAGGAAATGGCTTTAGTTTTTCACCATTAAGTATAATGCTGGCTGTAGGTTTGTCATATACAACCTTTATTATACTGAGGAATGTTCCACGGATTCCTAATTTTTCCAGAACCTTCATCATAAAGGGACGTTGGATCTTGTCAAATGCTTTTTCTGCATCTATTGAGATAACCATGTGGTTCTTATCCTTGCTCCTGTTGATGTGATGAATTATATTGATTTGTTTATATTGAACCAGCTTTGCATCCTTGAAATGAATCTCATTTGATCGTGGTCTATGATTTTTTGGATGAATTGTTGAAGTTGATTGGCCAAAATTTTGTTGAGAAGTTTTGCATCAATGTTCATCTAAGAAATGGGTCTATAGTTCTCTTTCTTTGATGAGTCCCTGCCTGGTTTTGGGATGAGGGTTATGATGGCTTCATAGAATGTGTTCGGTAGTGAACTTTCTCTTTCAATTTCATTGAAGAGTTGGAGGAGTATTGGTGTGAGCTCTGCTTTGATGGCCTTGTAGAATTCCACTGTAAAACTATCTGGTCCTGGGCTTTTCTTATTGCTGTTTCTATTTCAATGCTTGATATGAGCCTGTTAAGATGGTTAACTTAGGCATGTCAATATTTGCTAGGAAAATGTCTATTTCTGCCAAGTTCTCAAACTTATTAGGATAAAGTTTTGAGAAGTACTCCCTTATAATGTTCTGAATCTTGGTTGTTTCTGTGGTGATGTTTCCATTTTCATCTCTGAATTTATTTATTTGGGTGTGTTCTCTTCTTTTTCTGATAAAATTTGCTAAGGGTCTGTCAATTTTGTTAATTTTTTTTGCAGAACCTACTCTTTGTTTTGTTGATTCTTTCTATGGTTTTTTAAAATTCTAATTCATTTAATTCTGAATTAATTTTAATTATTTCTTTCCGTCACTGGATTGGTATTTCTCTTGCTGCTCTTTTTCAAGGAGGTTCAGATGTCTCATTAAATTGTTGGTTTCAGATCTCTCCAGTTTGTTGATGTAGGAACTCAGAGCTATAAACTTGCCTCTGAGTACTGCCTTTGCTGTTTCCCAGAGGAGCTGGTAATTTGTGTGTTCATTTTTGTGAATATTATGAACATTTGAATTTCATTTCTAATTTCTTCCATGATCCACTGGTGATTCAACGCTGTGTTGTTCAGCCTCCATGTGTTTTAGGCCTTTCTTTGGTGGCTTTTGGTGTTGAGTTCTAATTTTATTCCCTTGTGGTCTGAGAGAATGCAAGGTATAACTTCAATGTTTCTGAATTTGGACAAGTTTGCTTTGTGACCTAAAATATGGTCTATTTTGGGATATGTTCCATGTGCTGCTGAGAAAAACGTGTATTCTGATGCTGCTCTGTGAAATATTCAGTAGATGTCTGTTAAGTCCAGTTGATCTATGCAGTTGTTTAGATCTGCAGTTTCTCTGTTCAGTTTTTACCGAGTTGATCTATCTAGTTGGGATACTGGTCTGTTAAAGTCTCCAGCTTAAATGTCTTTGGATCTATGTGAGCTTTGAGGGAAAGTAGTGTTTCTTGGATAAACTTGGGTGCTCCATTTTTTGACAAATAAATATTTAGAATTGTAATATCCTCCTGAAGGAGAAATTCCCTTAATTAGTATGTAGCGACCTTCTTTATCTCTTCTCACGAATTTTAATTTGAAGTCTATTTTATCTGATATTAGGATTGCAACTCCCACCTGTTTATGGGGGCTGTTTGCTTGGTAGATTTTGTTTCAGCCTTTCACATTGAAAATGTGTTTGTTTTTATGGGCAAGGTGTGACTCCTGAAGGCAGCAGATAGAAGGATCTTGCTTTTTAATCCAACTAGACAGTCTATGTCACTTAATTGGAGAGTTAAGTCCATTAATGTTCAGAGTTAGGACTGAGTGGTATTTGGGAGTTCTTATCATGTTATCCACCTTCTTGGGGGCTGTGACAACTGGGTTCTTTTTATGGTTCTTGGCCTTTATTGTGATCTTGTTGGTTTTCTATGTGTAGGACATCTTTAAGTATCTTTTGTAAGGCTGGTTTAGTGGAGATATATTATTTCAGTTTTTCTTTTTATGGAAGGTTTTTGTTTGACCTTTAGTTTTGACGAAGAGTTTAGCTGGGTACAGTATTCTTGGTTGATAGTTGTTTGTCTTTAGGGCATGGCATACAACATTCCAGGCTCATCTTGCTTTCACTGTCTCTGCTGAGAAATCTGAGGTGATTCTAATTGGTTTCCCTTTATAGGTGATTAATCTTTTCTCATTGACAGCTTTAAGGATCTTTTCCTTGGTCTGAATTGATCCTGTGTGGATTGGAATGTTCTATTCTGGTCTTGTCTATTTGGGGCTCTAAAAGCTTCTTGTATCTGAATGGGCCTATCTTTTTGCATGTTTGGGAAGTTTTCTGCTAGGATCCTGTTAAACAAATTTTCTAGACCATTAACTTCTGTCTCTAGGTGCTCCTCTACACCCATTATCCTCAGATTAGGCCTTCTGATGGTGTCTTCCAAATGTTGAATAGATCTATCACATTTCTTGGATTTGTCTTGGATATTTATATGTTCTTTCTCTATAATAACTAGGCTGTCTTCAATCCCTTAGATTCAATCTTCTGCATGGTCTAACCTACTGTCAAGACTTTCTACTTTGTTTTTTATTTCTTTTCCTTCTAATTTGTCAGCTTTGATGGCTTCACATTCTTTTTTGGAGCTTTGTTTTAGATCTTGTATGAACTTCTTTACTTCCTTAATTCAGTGTTCAGTATTTATTCTCAAATCACTTAGTTGATTGGTTATGGTTTCCTTGTACTCCCATTCTTAGCCTTCCCTTTGTGGTCTCCTTGAATTCTTTCAGCTGTCTGTTTATGGATTGCATGAATTCCTCTATTGATCTTTGTCTATTCTCATCCCGCTCTCACAATTCCTGTATTACCCTGTGATTAGCTTCCTCACGTTCACACAATTTCTGTAGTTCTCTTTGACTGTTTTCAACCTGTTCACGCAATTCCTGACTTTCTCTTTGCCTGTTCTCAGCCTGCTCACGCAATTCTTGTCTTTCTCTTCGACTATTGTCAGCGTGTTCATTCAATTCCTTTATTTCTCTTTGAGTGTTCTCAACCTGCTCACACAATTCCTGTATCAATCTTTGAGTAGCTTCCTCATGCTCATGAGATTCCTGTAGTGATCTTTGGTTTGCCTCCTTCTCTCCCTATCATGCTCACACTGAGTGCTTTGCAAGTTTTCAATCTTTTCAGTCACCAGGTTTACCCGTAGTATTTGTAGAGCTTTTTGGGAACTCTCCTTTGGATTATTCATTATCTGTTCTGTCACCTTATTATTATGAGTGGGAGTTGAGATCCCGGATTTGTCATTTTTCTTGTGTTTTTCCAGCTTGTTCTGACCATTTGGTATGAAAGTAACACCAATTTTGTATTAGAACACTATTTTAAGGCAAGCATCAGCCAAAGTCCTGTAGCTGCACAGTCAAAAGTCTGCAGATACAATCTAGTTCAACAGATACAATCTATTCCACATCAAACAACTATGGATTAATGGGCTAAGAACAGCAAAGAAAAATTTGGCAAACCAGAAATTATTAGGTTTAAGGAAAAAAAAAAGGATTAGAGGGATGTGGAGAGGTAAAAGGAGAGTGAAATTAATGGAGTCTTAATCTCAAAGAGGGAATGGATTTGACAGAAGGATAGGAGAAAGAGAGAGAGAGAAAAGAGACAAGAATATGGAAAAACAAAAATTTAAATTTAAAAAGTAAAACTTAAACATTATCTAAATTTGAAGATGATATTGAAAGAAGAAAGAGATAGGATGAGAGGAGGGGAAGGATAGAAAGGAGACATGAAAAACTAAAAATTCTTAAAAAATTATATAGGTATAAAGAGATAATACTGCTATTAAAGAATTTAATCCTAAAAGGTTTTAATTGAGTAATAAAGTTCTGGATTCAGTGTGTACAAAATGGGGCATAAAGTCTAATAATCGACTATGGGTATATATCTGAAGATGAGCAGAACAGCAATTAAGCAATTAAGTCACTCAAGAAAGAATGAAAGAGAAGAAAAATGAAAAGAATGAAAAAGAAAAAAAGGAAAAAAAAGACCAAAAGGTCAGTAGAGATTTAACAAAAGCACATACACATACACCTAAAATAAAAAAAAAGGTTAATAGAAAACAATTGTTTTTAATTAAAAAATTTTTAAAAAGAGTTCTTTGATTTTTTTTTGGCGGGGGGAGAGGGGTGGATGGGAAGATCCTGTATCTCCCCTTTGTCCGTACCCAGTCTCTTGGTGGAGTCAGCTTGTGATGTTTGGTTTTCCTGTGGCTTGATTAGTTTCTTAAGTCAGTTTGTTTGAGCAGGCAGAAAAATGCTCTGCTTTACCCAGGATTTTGTGGTCCTCCTCCCAGGCTATTTCAGTGGGAGGGAGATCTGCTTTGAGTATCACAAAACAGGGAGAAGGTTGTTTCCTCTAGTTTGGAGATGCTGTGATGTGGTTGAGGCCCTTCAGCAAATGGTAGCTTTTCCCTGAGGGGCTAGCTCCTGAGACACTCACAAAGCCCAGCCTGGAGCCATTCTCAGGGTTTATGTTCACTGAATTTCAATTGATTGTCTAGGCTGCTGTAGGGAGAGGCAGCCTCTGGCTCTGTTTACCCAGTGAAGAAAGTCGTTCCTCTGGGGGCGGAGTTTTCTCTGCCTGAGCTGGGTGACTTTCCCCTGGGTGAAGCTGAGTCTGGCGGGTCAGAGCAGGTTCCTGTGACTTGCTAAATGACTCTTTTGTTTTCTTCCAAGGCCTGAGTTGGAGCTAGCTGCTCAGCCTGGCCTTTGTCAGTATCAAAGATGGAGATCTCAGGTGGTGGTTGGGGGGGTGGGGTGGCCTTCCCTCCTTTGCTCCCCGAGAAGGAGTGAGGATGTCAGGATTCTGCTCACTGGAGTGTTGGTTCCTGGGTAGTCTCTGGTCTGCGATCTGCAGGATGAAGATATCTGCTCCTTGTCAGTTCTTGCTAGTGTTGAGTGGAATCTGCTTCCACTGTGTCTGGCGCCTTTGTCTGGGACTCTCTGTGTTGCAGGTATGGTGGCTAAGGCCCCCCGCTGCCACCACCACAGCTGCCTCTACTGGCAAGTGCTCAGATCTGTCTCCTTGCCTGGATTTTACCTCTCTGGCCAAACTCTCTGTACTGTGATGGCACACTTGGTGTAATTCTCTAACCTAGGACTGTTCACTACAACACTAAAACTGCTTTCTATGCGAGAGCTTGTTTAGCCTCCAGCTTCTCCTCCACCATCTTCCTCTGCCTGTGGTTGAGCATTTCTTCACATGTCTATTGGCCATCCTTCTTTTTCTTCTTCAGAGAAGTTTCTCTTTAAGTCTTTAGCCCATTTATTTACTGGGCAGTTGTTTCTTTGAAGAATTGTTGTTGGGGGATTTCATTTTTTGAGTTCCAGGTATATTTTAGATATGAGACCCTTATCTGTTGTATGGCTAGTGAAGATCTTCTCCCAATCCGTGGGCTTTCTATTGATCTTGCTAGCTATGTCCTTTGCCATGCAGAAGCTCTGGCAATTTCTTGCAATCCCATTTGTCCAACCTTTCTTTGATATGTTGTGTTTCTGGGTCCCTATTAAGAAAATTTCAGCCTGTGCCAAGGAGACTAAGGTTTCTCCTACTCCATCCTGTAATGTTTTCAGAGTGTCTGTTTTGACTCTGAGGTCTTTGATCCATTTGGAGTTGATTCTGGTGCAGGGTGATATATAAGGATCTAGCTTTAGTTTTCTACAAGTGATTAACCAATTTTGTCAGCACCATTTACTGAAGAGGTCTCCTAACTTTCTACATCATAGTGTGTGCTTTGGAAAGAATGAATTCTTAGATAAGGATACTAATAACACTGTTGATAGTAATAACACAGTGGTAGTTTTTCTTATGCTTTCCTAAATGCTTTGTTAAAGCCATCTCCATAACAACTTTTTTATGTTCTCTAAAGTGAGAAAATCATTGAATAGACATGTTGAAGAGATTAATCAGAGCTACCTGTTTAGTGAGTTGTAAAGCTCAGACTGGAGGGGCTGGGAAGGTGGTTCAGTGGTAAAGTGCTTGCCTTGCATGCATGAGGTCCTGGGTTCGATTCCTCATTACCACATAAACAGAAATAGCTAGAAATGGTGCTGTGGTTCAAGTGGTAGAGTGCTAGCCTTGAGCTGAAGAACTGAGGGACAATGCCCAGGCCCAAGAGTTCAAGCCCCATGACCAACATCCTCCCTCCCCACCAAAAAAAAAAAGCTCAGACTGGAAAACATGAAGTCTGTTAATAAGTAAATGAACCATTTTACTGTGTTGCTGTGTTAACAAATCACCATGTTAACAAATTGCTAAATTATCCATCAATAATATTCCAAACTTTAAAATTTCCCACAAAGATCTGTGGCCCCCAACAAACATTTCTATGCCAAATGGTTAAACAATAATAAAATGTTGAAGGCCTTTATCATACTCAGTTTTATTAACCTTTATTTTAAAGATGCTGTACAGAGGGGTTACAGTTACATGAATAAGATGATGAATAGATTTTTTTTTTTGCCGGTCATGGGGCTTGAACTCTGGGCCTGGCGCTGTCCCTCAGCTGCTCTTCAGCTCAAGGCGAATGCTCTACCACTTGAGCTACAGTGCCACTTCCAGTTTTCTGGTGGTTTATTGGAGATAGGAGTCTCATGGTCTTTCTTGCCTGGGCTGGCTTTCAACTGCGATCCTCAGCCTCCTGAATAGCTAGGATTGCAGGCGTGAGCTGCCGGCAGTTGAATACATTTCTTATTGAGCATTGTTACCCCTTTCCTTGTTGTTCTTCCACTATCCCTTCCTTACCCCTACCTCTCTCACTCCTCCTCCTCCCTGCAACGTTATAAAGTTCATTTCCAATATACTGTCTTGTGGGTATCATTGTTGCAATGGGTCATCCTGTGTCCTTGTTTCAGCTTTTTGTTATTCCCCTTCTCCTCCCCATATTAATCAAACATATATACAAGACGCAGGCTAACAAAATCAAGTACAGTGACAACAGGGGATAAACCGTAGGGGAAGAACATACAAAGGAAACAAAAAAAAATCACATAGTACATTAAAACTAACACAACAAAGAAAGACCTCTTGTGTCCATATCTTGGAGTTCATTTCACTTAGCATCATCTTATCTGGTCATATGTACATAGCTTTTGAGCTTTTCTGCTCATCTGATAAAATTATCCTAGACGTATACTAATTACTACAAATGAGGGAAACCATGGGACCTATATTTCTTTGGGTCTGGCTTACTTCACTTAATATATTATATTCAGTTTTAATTTTAGAAGCCATCAGAATTGCTTTATATCTGAGCACTGGGATTGCTTTGTGTTACATATTAAATATTCCTCAATGTTGTGTTAAAGGCACAGCCAATGGCTGTGGTGCTATTGGGACAAGGAGGAACATTAAGAGGTGAATGAACCTCAGTGGGAGGAGTTTAGGTCATTGGATTCATTCCTTGGAAAGGGATATTGGCACTGGTCCTCCCATTCCTTTCTTTACTTCTTTCTATGGTAAGGTGAGCAGTATCATCTGCCGTGTACTCCTCTATGTAATGTACCGGCTCACCACAGGATCAAAGGCAACAGGGCCAAATGGCCATGAACTGTTAAGCTGTTGATGTCAAATGATTTGTCACAGTGATGTAAAACTAAGTCAGGGTTTAATTGAACACATGTACAAATACACATACCTCACCAAGTCTTTTAATTTTGGCTTAGAAAAACTGAGTTTGCATTAATTTCAAGTTACATAAAATATATATATTTACTAAATGTAGAATAAGAACTCCAAAGTCTGCTATTTTAAAATAAATATTTGCTGTTATTTTTTAATTTATTTTTTGTCAGTTTTTGGGAGCCTGAACTCTGGGCCTGGGTGCTGTCTCTCAGCTCTTCAGCTCAAGGCTAGCACTCTACCACTTGAGCCACAGCACCACTTCTGGCTTTTTTTTGCTTATGTGATGGTGAGAAATCGAACCCAGGGCCTCATTCATGGGAGCCACCTTCCCAGCCCTGCTGTTATTTTTATCAACACATATAATAACTGTTTACTGTTGGTACAAAATCTGTCCTATGGGAGCCCTCTAATTTTGGCTCGACATGGCTTAAATTTATAGCTGTTATAAAGTTCTGTTAGTACTTTCATGGTTCACAGACTTAAAAATTCTAACTACAGTATAAGTATTTTGCAACATGCTTTATATGGACTACTACAATGTCAAAGGTTATTGAATGAGTTACTCCTCTTTGGGATATTCATAACCCCCAGATTAACTAATACTGATTTTTTGAGACACGGTAAAGAAATATAGGAATTTATTTTGTTAAATCTATGATCGTTTTCAGATGAACATTATACTGTTTTTCTTGTTATGAGAAATTATATTTAATTTATTTTAAAAATTAGCGTTGAGATTAGAAAGTAGACATGAATATTATTCTAAGACTATACGTTCTTGTATATTGGCAAGAATTTGATTAGATTCATGCTTAAATGTACTTACTACTGGCAAATTTCTCTGAAATTAGTTTATTGCATAAGACATATGGCTATATGAATTTTAACCACTTTCTTTTAAAGGCATTTAATATTTTCCAAATTTTAAGAGAAATGCTAGAGCCTGTTTAGGGCTTTCAGTGTAATTTGGTGGGACTTCAGTTTAGTGTCATTGTTGTCTTAAGGGTTTTCTTAGATTTGTATAGGTAGATATTAGAAGACTTATGCCACAAATACCTATGTTTTTTAGAGCTGTCTTAGTTTTTGGACAGTCTGAAATTTTCAAAGTGGGTCAAGATGAACTCCTTTCCCATCATATTCTACCCATAGAAATTTATTAAACAAAAACATGCAATGTATAAAGACATGTATTAAACTTATTAGTAAATAAAGCAAAAAATAGCTCATGTAACCTGTTTTATAAACTTGAAGTAACTTCCAGATCTTCTAAGTTTCTGATTTCTGGTGGGTAGGTTGCTTGCTGCTCTCCATGTATCTATTTGTGTGCCAAGCCTACACTATAAATCATGTAGCCTCTAATCATATAATATATGAAATGTGCCTATCTAAATTGAGAGATACTATATATAAAAGGGGCAGAGGAAAATTTAGCATGAAAAATATAAAATATCACATTGATATTTTCTTAATTTGTCATATCAACATCTGTTAAATTGATAATTATTTTCAAATTTATTTTAAATGAAGTCAGTATGCAATTAAATTTATATATATTGCTTGCATTTTTAATAGGGGAGCTCTATTCTATCTGTATAAAGGTAATGTAGGGGTCTGATTTTTTTTAACCATTTTTAGCTCACTTCTGGGATTGCTTCTGGACACTACTGTGATCTGACTTTGAATGATATCCAATTTTCACTTACTAGGTATATGCATCCAAAGTTACCTCCTTTTTTCTTTCTTTTTTTAAAAATTTTAATTGAAAAGGTGATGAGCAGCAGTTGCAGTTACGCAAGTAATGTAATGAGTACATTTGTTTTAAATCACTGTTACCCCATCTCTCATTATGTCTCACTTATCCCTCCCTGTTCCTCTCCCCTGCCCAAGTTATAATGTTCATAGCCAACATTGTGTCAAGTGAGTATCAGTGTTGCTTTAGTTCATCCTTTGTCTTGCTGTTTCTGTGATTCCCTTTCCCTTCCACATATTGAATAATCTTTTAATTATTTATTTTTATTTTATTGTTAAGATGCTGTACAGAGGGGTTACAGTTACATGAGTCAGGCAATGAGTACATTTCTTGTCAATCATTGTTACCTCTTCCCTTCCTTGTTGTTGTCCCACTATCCCTTCCCCCCCGCACCTCTCACACTCCTATCCTCCCTTCCCCCCATCACTGCCCTTGAATAATCTTATATCTGAAATAGGCAGTACAATAAACTAAGAGAAATGGAAAAAATAGAAAAAAGAATAAACCATATACAGGGTCTAATAAGAATCTCTTATTCTATATTGGAGTTCATGTTGATATGCTTCCTTATATATGGTCCTGTGCACTAAGCAGTTGTGTTACTGAGCTGCTAAGAATATCATAGAAATATTCTAGTTCTTACAAATGAGGGATGTCATGCAACCTACTTTTCTTTGCATCTGGCTTACTTCACATATAACTATATAATTAATTTTCCAGGTCTTTCCATTTCCTAAATGTGGTACATATATACAGTGGAATTCTTTGCTTCCATCAAAAAGAGTAACACTGTTGCAAAGTCACTTCTTTATAAATTCTTTTAGAGAACTGTACAAGATTACCCATTCTTCCATTCTTCTGCACTGAGATAGAGGCAATGGTGCACCTGTGAACTGAAGGTCTGAGCTAACTGCTCCTGCAGCTCTTTTGCACCCTCTTGATATGCTTCTGCTGGGTCCTGGATACACAATTTCCATATCAAAATGAAGAAGTCTAGGCCTTTTTGATTTCTGATGTGTAGGTTCAACAGGACTGTTTGTTTCAAACGCAGAGGGCTCCAGATATTCTGGCATTTTATTATGACCAGGGACCACAAGCATGTCATAGTCTGTTTTTCTCAGTTATGTAACTCTCCTCTCCAGATGTCATGGCCTTGTTCCCAAACCCCAAGGAACTTGATTTTTGATTCTCCTTGGGGCTGTCCATCTGATCTATATTGTATCTTTTACTTTTTACCTGTTTGTACCACCAGAAGATCTATGGGCTAGTAGGGCTCAAACGATCAAGTGGAAGTGCTGCTTTCACTGTATTCTGAACCTTCTGCACAGGACTTTCCTTCCATAGGTTATATTCAAGCCAATAGCTTATTATGACATGTATTTATGGGCTAGAACACATTTTCTTTCATTCTTTTTGTGCAACTGCATTAACATTTAGATCCTTATACTTGCTATTTGATCCATGCACCCTTCCCATTTTTCCTTTAGTCTGTTTCAAAAAGGATCTCACATGGAGAGCCTCACATGGAGGTTCCCACGTCCAACTTCTAAATACCATATATTTAGCAGTACAATTATGAATGACATGCCCAGATTTTTATAATTGATTAATTAATTGTGTGATAAGGTCCTACTTTTTTATTTTTGTCCAATCAAACATAAAAATGTTACCCTCTTAGCTAGTCCTAACTATAATTACAATCCATTAGAATCTAGTGATCAAGGCTATTACCCAAATGCTATTATTTTGGTATATCCAGATAGTCTTGGCAAACATTTGCTGTGATCTAAGGAGAAGAGTCAATGATGAACTTCTTTGTCTCTTATCAATGTATTTCTAGTAGTCTTGGTGAATAGTGGCTCCTCCAATTAAGTACAATCCTCTCATAAGTCATCAGCCTGACAGATATATCCACTGTTGAATGCTCATTTCTCTGAGACTTCATCTCTTTTACTGTCAGCCACAGTGATTCTGACATTCAAATTTTACACAGATTGTTGGTACTTATAACCTAGAAGAGAGTCTCTTGTTCTTACAATCTTATCCTCTAATCAAAGAGAATCATCAACTCAATAGGTAGTCCTTTATGTAGTCTTATATTCTGGCCCTGTAATTTGGAATTTTCAAAATCCATTTCTATAGAACATGTTTTATAGGTTATGCATCTCCTTTGATGATAGACTTTTTATTCTATTTCAGAGATAGCTAGCACTTAGATGGCAGGAATTTTGCTCTTAACTCTGATAGCTGCAGCCATGAGAGAGTTAAGTAGACTCTAAAGGAACTCCTGTTGGCTGAATTGTCTTCTCACATGTTGCAAAACTTAGATTTTAATGAGGAAAGAGATACTAAATTCTGGTGGTTTGCCCTTCACTGGGAGATGAAGAGAGGATCTCCATATTCCTGGCCACAATTGCCTTTTCCAGGCTTCTGTGTTACTGAGCTGAGGGAAGAGGAAGAAAATAGATCATGGCTCAAGAACACAAACTTTCACTGAGATTGGTTAAGTTTTCTTGGATAAATGTTTCTCTTATTTTCTCAATTATCAAATGGGCAATTTCACTACAAATTGTTTAGCAGATTATTGTTTCTGTTTTCTTTTTCTGATTCTTTTTCTGGAGCACCCATAGAGTATTTTATATCACCATCACTCCAGTGGCTCTTTTCTAGAATTTATTTCATATAATCTGCTTACTATATTGGATCGGGAATATCTCTAAATGATTGGTCCTCAGAGTTAGATGCAATTGGGAAGTGATGAAGCCTTTAGGATGCAGCACCTGTTGGGAGTTTTTTAGGTCACTGGGGACATAATTCTGAAGGGATTGTGGGAATCTGGTCTCTTCCTATTTCTCTTTCATCCCTCATCATAAGGTGAATGGGCTTCCCCTGTGATGTGTTTTCTTCATGATGTACCTCCTCCCCACACCCAACACAGTCCAACAACAAGCAGGGTCAATTGATCCTGGTTCAAATTCCTAAAACTATAACTCTAAATGTAGCTTTCCTCCTCTTGTTACTTATCTTAAATATCTTGTTACAGTAATCAAAAGCTTAAACACATTTAAATGATTTTTATGTTTCCCATCTTTTATTGGGCTAAGTATATGGTCTATGCTTTTTCAAAAGTGCAGGAAAATATCTGTTAACTCAAACATTTCTTTTTTCCTTCCTTTTTATTTGGTGCGATTGGGGTTTGAACTGAGGGTCTTGCCTAACCATGCTTCTAGCTCTTTAAAACTTTTTTTTCATGTTAATTATTGTGACTTAATGTTTTCCCTATTGTATTCCTTAATGTGCAAATATTTATAGTGTTGAATGACCTGATAGTCATTCTCTGACTATGTAAAAATAGATGTCACATGTCTAAATTAACTTTATTCCTTTGCATTTTTGCTTACCAACAAAATTTGTGTCCATCTTTAGACTTTATTTGATGTCTTAAGATTCCAAATTAGTTTCTAGTGCTTTTGCCATGAATATGCTGTGATTTAATAGCTGCATAAACTATTTTCTTGTAGAAATTTAAAGCAGGTAAGTGTACAAGAAAACTATGGTCATTCGTGCTCTGAATATAATTTAAAAGGAAAAGCTTTAAAATACTTTGAGTAAGTGTATCAAGAGGAGATTATTTGCAATTCCTTATTTATCAGGTAAATAACAAAGGAGTAGTTAACATGTAATAGGTTAAGACTCAGTGGTGAAAAACAAATATGGCCTCTGTTGTAGTGGAATTTATTCCAATACTGAGAGCAATATTAAGTAAGTAGTAACATAAATGAATATAACAGTGAAACCGTGAAAATTGGCATGAATGATAGCACTATGGCAGTTTGAGTAACAGAGTGTGGATTGAATGTGGAATGGAGGATTTCACCTAGTTAGAAAAGTGAGGAAAATGAGGAAGTAAAAACTCAGCTCACTGATACCTCAGTATTGGTTATTTAGATGAATAGAGGTGGAAATGGAATTCCAGCAGAAGAATAGCACGAGCCAATCCTTCAGCTGCACAGAGCATACATAGGACCTAAAATATGCTAGTGTAGGTGAAATGCAGAATAAAAGGAAGAGATGACTGAGCTTTGGAAATCATCAGCTTCAGAGACCATGCTAAGAATATTTATCCTCTTTATACAAATAGCAGGAAGCTATTGAAATAATGTAAGCAGATTCAGTGGGAATCACACATGGAGTTGATGACAAATTACCATTTTAATAGATTACTTTGGAATATCAAGAATAGATTTATTTAAAGCAGCAGGATGTGTATTAGAGTGGAAGAAGGGTGGAGGTAGCAAAGAATATGAATTTGGTCAGTGCTGGTGGAGATGGGAGAAAAGGATAGAATACCAAAAGTGATGAAAATGGAGAGAGATGTAGGGTTTAAAAATGATCAGATGGTTGTGACAGGTGAAATGAAGCACATGAAGAATCCAGGGTCACTTTTAGGTTTTTGAGTGGGAAAAATCTATTTGAAAGGTTTTTTTAATTTTAAGGGTTTTCTTTAATTCTTGAATCAAGAGAGGAATTTATTAATTGTTTTCAGATTATTAGGTTGTTGTGTTAGTGATGCATTTGAAGTTTATTTCACATGAACATTAGTCTCTGCCAAGTTCTTCCAGTATCATTGCATTTGAATTTGGCTGTTTTATTTCTCATGTTTGGTTCAATTGTGATTTAAATACATGTCTGCAATCATTGCATTTTGTTTTCCTTTGCTACAAAGTTCATTTAAAAGTTAAAGTTATTGTAAAGCAAACATCTTCATTGATGACATTCCTTTCTCTATCTTAGAAAGTCCATCTTTCTGGAAAAAGAAAAAGAAAGCATACATATTGCATAAACTTTCAGATTATTTCTTATGCATAATTAATAATTTTATGATTTTGAGAGTTCTGAAACCACCATTCAAGAATACTTGCTCTGATCTGTACTACTTCAGTGATAATTTCAGAAGAAAATAAATTCAAAAGCTAATCTGGTAAAAGAATTAAGGTTGCTATAAATCGTTATAAGATATAAAAATTGGTTGTCTTGTCTCAGTGAACAAAGTTCAATGATCATTTATTAAATTTCCTTGATAGCACAGAATCTAGAGTAAATGCTACAGGATCAATTTTCATTGTTGGCCATCATAGCACTGTAGATGTGCTAGTCATAAATGCTTAATTCAAACCTGCACTGATTTCAGGATATACGTTGAATATTATACTGAACAAAATATACAGATTAATCAGTTTTTTTCTGGATGTCTACTTGATTTAAATAGAAAAGAAAAATGTGGCTATTGAAAGATTCTGTTTAGTTAAGCAAGACTATTTTAATATTTGTTCTTGGAAACAAAGAAGTCCAATAAAGCTATTCCCAATTGTTAAAAATTTGCAAAAATTATGTAGGTACAACCAATTGGTAAAAATTCATGCTACTAATAATTAAGCAATAACATGAATAGTAATAAATAATACATGATGATTTTATCACAATAATTTTGATGAGATAAGAAAGCAGATAGTTTATATTCAGTGAACACTAATTTTGAGCCAACTGCTTAAATATAGTTAATGATTTGTTTTAAGTTGTTGCTAGAATCAGCTAAACTATTTTAAATCTAGTTAAATCACATGCCTTTTCAAAAAAGGTCTCTAATTTGTCCTTACAGCTCTTTAGAATTAAAAGTAATTTCCTATGTTTGCTATAACCTATAATTTTCATTGTTTTCATGAAGGATCATATGCAACAATAGTTTTATCTTTTAAACAACATTAACTAGATATATGGAATAAAAACTTTTTTTCTCATGAATTCATCGAATCAGTTTCTTAACTGATCATTTAGCTATATGTTTAATCAATATTTAGGAGTGCCTGCCCTGTACTAAATATTGTTCAAGTTTCTTTGTTTTCTATTATAGCTAAATGTTACATTTTAATATTATTTTTCTCAAATAATGTTATTAAAGATATTTGCTAAATACATGATATACTTATACTAATACATGTTTATATTTATGCCTATTCAACACAAGTTTTACATATTATAAATATATATGAATTGTATCTTAATGAAGTATAGATTAAATCTATATAAATGGTCATTCAACTTTTAGATCAGTAAAAATGGACTTTTGGTTATTTAGCTTAGTATTTATTAATTCATTTTGATATTATAAAGTATATTGTTAGTTTTAAACTTCATTTGAAGTAAAATTATGTCAAGAGTAGTGGTATATGTTTAAAAAAGCTATGATTTAGAGGTTAGAAAAGGGAAGAGGATTATGAATTAGGACCTTGAGTTCTGAGGAACAGTATTTTCCTTTCAAGGGTTTTAGCCTCAGCTTGACTGTTGTAGTCCCACATGAGTAAAATTTCATTTATATAATACTAGGTATCTACAGCTCCCTCCATCAAACACCACCAACTATTTCACTGGTCTGACTTACTGTTAGTTCTGACATATGTTTTAAGATTAAAAGGAGTTGCTGATGATGTGACAAGTGTCACTTGGAAAAGGTCTTAATGAATTTAGAGCACTGTAGTTCTAACAACTTAGCAGTTGCTATAGAGTGTTTCTCATATTAGCTTACAACTTTTTTCTGTATGTATATTTTGTTTTCCAAATATTAGCAATTTATCTTTTTTTTTGTTTATTGTGAAAATACCATACAGAGGAGCTACAGTTACATGGGCAAGATAACGAGTACATTTCTTATCAAGCATTGTTGCCTCCTCTTTGTTTCCCCTTCCCATCCCTTTCTATACTTCCCCCCTCCCTCACCTGATCCTCCCCCCTCCCACCAAAGTTGTAAAGTTCATTTTTCGACATAACAACTTGTACATCTCATTGTTGCAATGGGTCCACCTATATCCCTAGTTAAACGATTTGTTTTTTTCCCTTCCCTTCCACAAATTATACCAACATCAAATACAGTGAAAGCATGGGTTATACCGTGGGGGAGGGACATAAAAAGCACATAGAAATCATCTTATAAATATGTTAGAAACTATTGCATGAAAGGAAAAAAAAAAACAAAAAACATTTGAATACTTATCTTGGGGTTCATTTCCCCTAACATCAATTCATCTGACCTTTCTGCTTGACTCAGACATATACTAGTTATTGCAAATAAGGGAAACCATTGAACCTATATTTCTTTGAGCCTGGCTTACTTCACTTAATATAATTTATATTCAACTATCTTAAAAGTTAATTTTCTCTTGCTGGAGCCAGTGGCTCATGCCTCTCAGGAGGCTGAGATCTGAGGATTGCGGTTCAAAGAGGAGGTAACAATGCTTGATAAGAAATGTACTCTTTGCCTTACTCATGTATTTTGTAACTCCTCTGTACAGTATCTTTACAATTAAAAAAAAATTAAGAAAAGCCAACCCAGGAAGGAAAGTCCGTGAGACTCTTATCTCCAATTAACCACCAGAAAAACAGAAGTGGCTTTGTGGCTTCTGTTCAAGCCCTATGACACACACACACACACACACACACACACACACACACACACACACAGAGTTAATTTTCTTTTATGAAAATACTTCAATAAGGTTATTTATATAACTTCCTACTTTCATGAAATCCAGTTTTCACATAGTTGACACATATCCATAATAGGAATAATCAGAAAGCAAAATTTGTCAACTCACTGCCAGAGAAAAAAAGCATTGTAATTATTTTGTTTGTATACGTATTGTTTTGATTTGGGATAGATGAACAAATTTTTGAAGCATTTTTAAACCATTGCATAATATATAAGTTATTATTTCTTTGATCCTTATTTTCTTAGCATTTATTAGATTGCTTTTGAAGATGATGTTAACTTCTTTTGACATTACTATGGAGCTCACAATTCCTTTTACAAAAATTTA
This sequence comes from Dipodomys ordii, assembly GCF_000151885.1. Taxonomy (NCBI): domain Eukaryota; kingdom Metazoa; phylum Chordata; class Mammalia; order Rodentia; family Heteromyidae; genus Dipodomys; species Dipodomys ordii. The sequence continues at coordinate 6,586,512 of NW_012267257.1, read as the reverse complement.
AAAAGAATTTAGCCTTTAAAATTCACAAAAAAATTAAGTGAGTTGGGCCATAGACAGTGAAGAAATTATTGAACCAACATGTGTATTTTTAACAATGTGATAAAGGTAAAACAAAGCATTCCTTGAGCTTTTGAAGCCATTCTTGCCAATTTTGAGACCACAAAGTAAACTGTACCCCATTGGTAAAAATTCATTGAAGTTGGAAAAATTATCAAACCTAATCAATCCTGGAATTCTAGGTCCACATCACAAAATATGTGAGGGTTTCTATTTCTCCATAAGGTTATATGTGTCATCATTAAGCAAAGTGTACAGTTCATGTCTTATTCCCTGGTAGTTGTGAAACAGTACATGATATATCTTCCAATAAGGTAACATTAAATTGTATTGGATTTCATGATGGCTGTTAATGTAAATGATTACAAGTAGCCTTGCCTCAGGGCCTCTTCTATAAGCCTAGCCTATGCGTTTTTCTTTCCTTCCCATCTCCATGTGTCAGAGTCCATCTTTTGTGACTAAAGTCAGCATGAGCTTTTGGTGTAATTCTATCAAACATTCCCTTTTTCCTCTATTCCTTCTTCCTTACTACTGTACAAACTCACACTTTATGTCCACTGAGGTAAACCTGATTAATCTGTGGTAACAAACACAAGCAACATCTCTAAACAGCAGAAATCAACTCCTCATTGCAGGCACTTAGCACAAACTGACAGGAGATTCTCCTCTGTGTATTTCTCCCTCAGATCCAAGAATAGTGTTTCCTGGGAAGTTGCTAGATATAAGCTAATAGCATGAATCAATCATGCTTTGAGCGTGACATGTATCACACTGGAGTTTCCACAGCAAGTCATATGGACACAAACAGCCATAAAAGCACAGGAACATATCAGACTGCCATGCTTCTAGCAGAGCTAAACATATTTGGTGGCCAACATTACCTTCGTTCCCTTACTCTCCCACTAGTCCACATGGAAGGATGCGATTGTACAAAGGAAAAGGGAATCCATACTCCATACTTGAAAATATTTCATGATGCTATGTGAGAGGAAAAATTAATATACTACAGTATCTATTCAAGTATAGATCAACAGAAGTATGATTACAGTTTAAATATTTCATGTTTCATATAATAATCTGGAAAGCATTTGGAATCAGAAGGTCAGTTTCTTGACTTAATTTTGAAAGGTTTATATACTATAGCTTCTGGAGAGAAAATACATGATATGCAGAGCTTAATGAAATTTAGTCTGGCATGGATATACTTACTGGATTTGGAGCTGGTCTTAGCGTACACCATGCCTTTAGCTTCCCTTCTGTATCATACACTATGATCCTATTGCTCTTGAAAAAGATTTTCATCACTGAAATTCAGTAGTTTCTACACAAAGAAACTTGATTTGGAGTAGGACCTTTTCCTGAATTGTATTTGTGTGAATCGTAAGGATGCAGTTTCTTTGTTTTCTAACCAGCCTGGCTGGGAAGCAGGTCAGTTTGCTACATGTTAGCCATTCAGGTTCTTTCTCGCTTACTCTTATTTTGGAGAGGTACTGGGATTGAACTCAGGGGAGAGAGCTTGCTAGGAAGGCGCTCCACCTCTGACTGCCACTGTTTTGCTCTGGATATTTTTGAGATAAGACCTCATATTTTGCCTGAGCTGGCCTGGTCTGAGATCCTTCTATTCTACCCCACTCCTACCCCTTTTGAATTAGGCTTTCAGTCTTTATTTTGACAGGGCACCGTATGCACTTCAGCATTGCTGACCATTTTTACTATCTTGAAATACTATCACCTTCTGTCTCTCATAATAGCATTCTTTAGTGAAGGCCTCTACTCAGAAAGAGTTTACTAAACTCCTTTCCTTCTGTTCCTTTCTTTTCCTCATAAATACGGGCATTCTACCTTCTTCCTTTTGCTTCTTTTTCCTTCTAAAATTGGCTCTAAATTTTCTTCCTTGCTCCATTGCTGCCTGGTGGTTGTTTTATTTATTTAAAAATTCCATTTATTTACTGGGTCTCTAATTCAGTTCACCCCTTCCCCACAAGGCTTTCTACTTTCAACCTCTGCCCATTGTGGGCATGTTATTTTTTATTGTTTTGACATTCATTTTTTTAAAATAGTACAAATTACTAAGTATCACTAGTTAAGCTGCTGGAAGAGTAGTTTGCTTTTATTATGGCATTCTCTCCTCTTCTTTCTCTCAACAAAGCCAAGTCACATTCAGTGGAAAGGCACAAGTTTAGGGGGCCAGGTCTTCTCAGACTCAAAACTTATATTTGAACATGATGAATTATTTGACGGGGTAAGTTACTAACCTCTCTGTATGTCTGTTCTCTAATCAATTCAATGAGTTTGGAAGCTATGGCTAATATAATTGTTTTGACTATTGATTGGTATATGTAAGGCACTTATCACAGTAATTAATATAATGGAGTTTTCATAAATGGTAGCTATTATGATCATTGTTATTGTTCTACTCACATATCTACATAAATAACATATTTACATAGGTAACATTTCTAACCTATATTCTTACTTTAGAACCACACAGGACATAATATATCTTCAAATTGCCTTTCTAGGAAAAAAATTCTTTGTTTCTTAAAATCCTACTTGGCAACACTTAAGGTATCTAGACATAGGCGGTGCCAATGTCTGGGTTATGGGTGTCCTATAATCCAAAATTTTCTACATTTAGCTTGTCTGGAACCTATGAAGGAAACAATTTCTGCTCTGTACTCTAGAAAATTTTAGGGTTTGGACTCTAAAATATGGATAGGTTTGATGAATACTAGCAGGTGGTCAAGTTACAGTAAGAGATGCACCCTTTGCAGGACCATTATGGAGCACAAAGACAAAGCACAGCAAAGGAATTAAGGCCCATGAAGGCCACATGTTCTTTGTAAAAGAACAGGGAAGATAGTTGTGTATTTATTTTTCAAATTTAGGTGATGGCTAGATTCTAAATGCAGTTGGTGGTTACTACAGTTCATCTTTGAAATCAACTTGAAGATGAATCACATGTCCTTGATTTTAGAAGTCTTTCCTTATCTCCTCCATGTGCAGCTTCTTTGGGATCTCATAATATTTTATATGTATGCCTTTTATAACAATTTCAGTAATATTTATTTTTCTTTTTCACATATGAGAGTTTGTCTTTCTTTTAATTCTAGCACATAATCAGTTGGTTTGTAAGTAAATGAATAAATAAATTAAATCTTGCTTCTCCTCACAGAACTCTGTAATGTACACTACTTACACTACCTCATAAGTTTTTATTAACATTACTTATTTTTAGTATAAGCTACTTGTTCAAATGAACTTTACCTGGTGTTTTGCACATGCATTCACAGTATTTGAATTCAATTGACCCCTTTCATATTCTGCTTCCTTATCTCTGCTCCAATTATAGAACAGCTTTCAGTGAGTTATAGTTTGCTATTTTTATTCACAGATGTAATTGTATTTCTGTATTGCTCACTAACGTTTTCTTTTCTTTCCTTGCATCTATCTATCTATCTATCTATCTATCTATCTATCTATCTATCTATCTATCTATCTATCTATCTATCATCTCTCTCTATATAAATCTACTTATCTGTGTTTGTCTATGTATGTGGTCTCAATATATGTACATATGTGTTTTAGATCCTAGATGTGTTTATATATATATATACATATATATATACCTTTAGTTCTAATATAGATATGAGAAAACATGCAACTTTAGTCTTCTGAACCAGAATTTAGCTTATTTTGCTTACCATGAAGAAGTACAGTTTCATCCCTTTCCTTATAGTTACATAATTTCATTCTTTATGGTTAATAATATTCCTGTGATATATACCTCATTTTCTTGATCCATTCATCAGTTGTGGGACATCTGGGCTGTTTTCATTGTTTGGTTATTATGAATAATGTTGCATTAAACATGGTGTGTACTTCTTTTGTATACAGATTTATGTTTTCTTTGAATATATGCCCAAGTGGGATATTACAGATTGCCTAGCTGTTCTATTTTTTTAAGTTTTATTTTATTGTAAAGATGCTGTACAGAAATACAGTTATATGAGTAAGGCAATGAGTACATTATTTGTTGATCATTGTTATCCCTTCTTTTGCTGTTGATTTTTGAGAGATCTCCATACTAATTTCCATGGTTTCACTAACTTGTTAGAAAATAATTCCTGACTTTGGGGGTATGTAATTTCAGATTTTCCCATTTAGTAGAATGTTGATTATGTGTTTGTAATATATAGCTTTTATTGTATTTAGCTTCATTCTTTCTTTTCCAGTGATGTCTCAGTTTTATTATTAGATGATATTGAATTTGCCAAAGGCTTTTTCTCCTTCAATTGATTAATCTTATTCTTGTCTTTGATTATGTTTATATGTTTATTTATTTATGTATGTTGAACTAACCACCTTATGTATTTGGAATGAAATCAACTTGATCATGGTATATATTTTTGATGTGTTTCTTAATTTGGCTTGTAAGTATTTTATGGAGAATATTTATACCTATATCCATTAAAGATACTGTTATATATAATTGTCTTTTTTGTTGTATTCTTGTCTCATTTTGGAATTAATGAAATATTAGTTTTATGGAAAGAATTTGGTACAATTTATTCTCTTTCTATCTCATGGAAAGGTTTGGGTATTGGTATGCTGTATTTAAAAATTGAGTAGAATTTTGGCATTGTATTTTTTCATTTGGAGACTATTACTATTTTAATCATTGTTTGTCATATATCTCTTTAAGTAGTTTTTATATGATTGGTTCAAATTGGGTAGGCCAAGTATATCTAGAAATGTATCCATTTCTTTTAAATTTTCCAGTTTATTTGAATAAGATTTTCACAGTATTCCTTTGAACTCTTATAGATTCTATTGACACTGGTTGGAATAGCCTCATTTTTCACCTTTATTTTTATTTACCTGTATATTTCCCCCACAGAACTCAGAAAAATTCCATGCATACAGTTAATTACAAATAATAATTAATCTGTATCTTCAAATCAAGAGTAATTGTTTCAGCTTTTTATCCAAACCAAAGCCATTAGTTCATCCTGTTCAGGTATAAACTGAGAGATTTACTCAAGAAACTATTTTAACCTTCCATTCTAATCTTAATTCCAAGGAAGTATTATTAAATATGTTCTTTAGATATGTCTTGAGAAAGGGGAGAATTATAAACTATGCTGAAATAAGAGCAAAAATTTGGTTAAGTGAATTATATAATTATATTCTGCATCTTAGCCCTCCATAAATTTACTGGTTTACAAAAGAAAGAACATTGGAGTTATTGAGACAGATATTTACCTGACTTAAAACAGGACGAGTGTGTTTACTTCTATGTAGTTAATACAAAGTAATGAAAACCATAAACCACTTTACCTGAATTTCAAAGCTTGGCCATATTCTTTCTTTGGCTTTGTGGTATGAAATTTTCTTCATTGACCATACAAAGAATATAGGCAAGGACCACAAGATGATCATTGTGGTTTAGTAAGAACTATTAATTATTTTACTATACTTTTCAGAAATGTGATGCTGTGTCTGTTGCCAGAAACAAGCCTAAGATAGAGCTGGTGACAAAAGTTGTTTTTATGCCTAAATTCTGGGAGTACTTGGAAAGAAAAAAAGAAGTGATTTTCTTCAGTCAGCAAGTACAAAAAAAGTGACACATGCTGTCACCTTTCAGACAATGAAGAGCCAGAGCTATAACTGTCCTCTGATCTTCAGATTACTTCACACATGAACTGTACACATGCTTCATATAATTCCCATTGAGATGTCTCTGGGTTTCTCCCTCTCTGTGGTAAATCTGATGTAAGGAAGGCTTTTTTTTCTTCTTCAGGAAATAGTAATTGAACTTTCAGAAAACAACAACCGTCTCTTCATTCAAGGCATGGGGAAATATACCCAGATGTCAAATGTCTACTTCAATCAATTCAGCTCATTCCACCCGTAATCATTTGCTTGTTATAGGAGCTTTCTGACTTTCCCATAATGGCTCACTTGGATCAGAACAACATTTTTCAGGGATTTGACAACATGTGCAAACTCTTTTTAAATTAATTTTCAAAGTCTTTGGTGGCTGGTGTCAATTTGGCAACAGCCTTCCTTCATATCTGTAAGGCTCAAGGTCTTGAGATTGGGGGCTTGTTAATGGTAAGCATTTCCTCTCCAATAATTCCCTTTCACCTTCCAGAAGACAGAAGTACTGTGAGCACCAAGAGTTGGAGTTAGAATAGGGAGAGAATGAGTTTGGGATCAGGAGGCTGACTTTTTGACTCGGAAAAGAGCTTTTAACAAGAAGACAAATTGAGAGTAAGAGTAGAATTTAGAATGCATTCATTCAAGGTCTTTTATTAAAGGCTTACAGAAAGAGTATGAAATTTTTCACATGTGAATGTGGAAAAAATGCATCATCTTATTAAAAAGCATAACGCAGCCTCATTATACAAGAAGAATAATTAGCTAAAGTGGAGACAAGATATTGGCTAATGTTTTTAAAATTTCTTTTAAAATAATTTATGCATACAATTGAATAAAAGAAGACAGAAAGCATTTCACAACCTAATTTTTCTCTGTGTAATCCTGAAGAACTCATGGATGATTCTTATTCCCACTGTATTAGATAGAGTAGAATATGAAGAAAGCTAAAGAAGCACACACTTTGTTAACCAAAGACTTTGTGGTCTGGTACAACACTCTGACCCAATGTCTCAAAAACTGTCTTTCCTTTTATTGGATCCCATACTTAATATTAAACATTTGTGGGCCAGAGGAAATCTCCCAAGTAAGATGGTGCTTCAGTTAACAGGGTTTCTTCCTTACATCTGGCAGTTGACATTGTCAACAAACTCATTACAGGTGCTTTATAAGCTCAGGTAGGTAAGTGGCCATCTGTAAATAAGTTTTTTAAGGTACTTGCTTTTTTTTTCAAAAATATGTTAGGATTAAGTATAAAGGTTCATGCATATTTTGTTTTATAATATATGAGACCAGTATCCAGATATGTTTGTCTATGCATGTGTCAAGAATTGAATTGTGTGGTCCAAAACTGAACTTTGTTCAATGTAGCTTTAACAAACTAATTCATTTAGTACAACTTGTAATTCTTTGTGTTAACAAGTATTATAACCAATTTATTTCTAAAGGAAATTATTTCAGAAGTTTCTGTTATCAAAGCAACACTGTTCATGACAGTTAATCTTATTTGTAGCCATGATAAATTCCCTTGAATCTTGCAAAACATTTAAATTAACTGCCTTATTTAGCTGTGAAAAAAAAAGATGAATGAGAATTTGGTCAGGGGACCTTCTATTAGCCATTTTTTTTCTATGTAAAAGACAGATTTTTAACAAAATATCTGACTGATGTTGGTGGCTCCAGGGATATCATTTTGCTATTCTGTTGGCTATCTAAAGCAAACATACACAATGGGTTTTGCCAAAATGCTTGTTTATTATTATGCAGATTTTATTGCTATATCTTATTTGTTTTTTGTTTTCTTTGATAAACATTCAAGGACAAACATGGCTCATGAAATTAGGTTTTATTTTCTTCATATTTGTTAAGTCAAAAGTCCTATTTTTTAATATTGTTCGAAAATAATTAGGTTTTGAGGTTTAAATTCCTTTCTTTACTGGAATTGTTTATAGGGCTTACATTTTTCCAAATAAAAGATAGAGCATCAGTGATAATCTACATTTTAAAACAGCCAAACTAAGTATAGATTTTGATAATTACCCATACATTCTTTAACAATTCACCTTCATTTTAGTTGCAAATCTTAAATTCACATTATATGAGATTCTTGGGAATAGTCCTAGCTTCCAAATAGATTGACATGACAAGTTTTAAAAATTTTTTCCCCTTATTTTGACACGGGGCCTCAAGATGTATTTTGGTCTGTCATAGGATGCCCTACAACTTTTAAACTTTGCCTCAGATTCCTGAGTTCTAGGATGATAAGCATTCACCTCCAGCCCAGCTTGAATGGGAAATTTATTACTACTACTATTTTTAAATTTTTTATTGTAAAGATGCTGTACAGAGGGGTTACAGTTACATGAGTAAGGTAATGAATATATTTCTTGTCAAACATTCTTACCCCTTCCTTTATTTTTATCCTACTATCCCTTCCCTCCCCCACCAACCCCCTTCCAAAATAGTGTCTTGTGAGTATTATTGTTGCAATGGGTCTTTCTGTGTTCTAGTTTTAGCATTTTGTTATTCCCCTTCCCCTCCCCAAATTAGATAACTGTATATACAAGATGCAGGGGCCACAAATCAAATACAACAAAGGATATACTTTAGGGGGAAGAACATACAAAAGAAACAAAAAATCACATAGTACATTAAAAAAAGCAACAACACAGAAAAACCTCTTGTATCCATATCTTGGGGTTCATTTCGAATAGTATCATCTTATATGGCCATCTGTACATAACTTTTGAGATTTTTGGTGCATCTGATAAGATCAACCTAGACATATACTAGTTATTCCAAATAAGGGAAACCATGGGACCTATATTTCTTTGGGTCTGGCTTACTTCACTTAATATGATTTTTTCCAAGTCTTTCCATTTCCTAACAATTTGGCAGTGTCATTCTATCTGATGGAGGCATAGAATTCATATATATATATATATATATATATTCATATATATGTATATACACACACACACACACACACACACACACACACATATATATATATATATATATATATATAATTCACACACACATATCACCTTTTCTTGATCCATTTGTCTGCTGAGGGGCATCTGGATTGGTTCCATATCTTAGCTATGGTGAATAATGCTGCTATAAACATAGTAGTGCTGGTCGATTTAGTATGGCCTTGTTTGTGATTATTGGGGTAAATGCCCAGAAGTGGGATTGCTGGGTCATAGGGGAGATCTATGTGTAGTTTTTTGAGGAACCTCCATACTGCTTTCCAGAGTGGTTGAACAAGTTTACATTCCCACCAACAATGCAGTAAGGTTCCCTTTTGGCCACATCCCCTTCAGCATCTGTTGTTATTAGATTTGTTTAGTTTTCAGATTTCTTGATTATAGCCATTCTAACTGGGGTGAGGTGAAATCTCGATGTTGTTTTGATTTACACTTTTTTATGGCCAGAGAAGAGCATTTCTTTATGTGTCTATTATCCATTCTTATTCTTCTTCAGAGAAATCTCTCTTTAAGTCTTTAGCCTATTTATTAATGGGGCAGTTATTTCTTTGAGGATTTGTTTTTGGAGGATTTAATTTTTTGAGTTCTAAGTATATTTTAGATATGAGGCCCTTGTCTGTTATATGGCCAGTGAAGATCTTCTCCCAATCCATTGGCTTTCTATTCATCTTTCTAGCTATGTTCTTTGCTGTGAAAAAGCTCTTTAGTTGCAATCCCATTTGCCAAACTTGCTTTGATTTGTTGTGTTTCTGGGTCTTTATTAAGGAAATTTCAGACTGTGCTGAGGAGCCCTAGAGTTTTCCCTCTCTCTTCTTGTAATGTTTTCAGAGTGTCTGCTTTCACTTCAAGGTCTTTGATCCATTTGGAGTTGATTCTGGTGCAGGGTGATATATAAGGATCTAACTTTAATTTTGCACAGGTGTTTAACCAATTTTGCCAACACCATTTACTGAAAAGACTGTCTTTCTTCCATTCTATTTTTTTAGCTCCGTTATTGGCTATAGGTCTGTGGGTTCATTTCTGAGTCTTCAGTGCTATTCCATTGCTCCTCATGTCTGTTCGTGTGCCAGTATCAAGCTGTTTTGAGTTCTATGGCTTTGAGTAGAGTTTGAAGTTTTGTATTGATATTCCTCCAGCACTGCTATTCTGCTAAGGTCTGTTAAGGATTGTTTTTGTTATATGGGGTCTTTTATTGTTCCTTATGAAGTTTTGGGTTGTTTCTGCTATTTCATTGAAGAATGAAGTTGGGATATTGATGGGTATTGCATTGAACTTGTACATAGCCTTTGGCAGTATTGCCATTTTCATAATGTTGATCCTCCCAATCCAGGAACATGGGAGATTTTCCCACTTCCCTAGTTCTTCTTTAAATTCCTTTTTCAGGCTTTTAAAATTTTCATCATAGGGGGAGGAGGGAAGTGGAGGGAAAAAATTTTCATCATAGAGTTACTTCATTTCTTAAGTTAATTCCTAGGTATTTTATTTTTCATTATTTACTGGTTTCCCACCTTTATAATTTTTCTACCTAATATTTCATTTAAAGAAAAAATGCAAAAGAAATTTTTATCAGTAGCAAATATACCAAAGATAGATTTGGGACAGTATAAATTTGTGCTGAGATGACTGTGTGTATAAAAAATGGTACACACACACAGGGACTACATCATTTGATTTTTTAAAAAATTTTATTTATTTATTTTTTGTGAAAATACTGTACAGAGGGGTTACAATTACATGGGCAAGATAATGAGTACATTTCTTATCAAGCATTGTAGCCTCCTCCTTTGTTTCCTCTTCCCATCCCTTCTCATCCGCCCTCGGCCTTCCCCCCTCCCCCAATACATCATTTGATTTTTAACACTAAAAAGTTAGTTAAATTATACTGGATTCTAGAAACTCACATACAGTGAGACAAAGAGGATCATTTCTTTTCTTTTCTTTTTTTTATTGTGAAAATGCCATGTGAAAATGGGCAAGCTCATGAGTACATTTCTTATCAAGCATTGTTGCCTCCTTTGTTTCCCCTTCCCATCCTTTCCCATCCCCGCCCCCCCCCACCCTGCCATACCACAGTTATAAAGTTCGTTTTTCGACATAACAAAACAAACTCTTTTTTTTTTTTGTTGTCAGTCCTGGGGCTTGAACTCTGGGCTTGTGTATTGTCCCTCAGCTCTTCAGCTCAAGGCTAGTGCTCTACCACTTGACCCACAGCACCACTTCTGGATTTTTCTACTTATGTGGTGCTGAGGAATTGAACCCAGGGCCTCATGCATGCAAGGCAAGCGCTCTACCACTGAGCCACCTTCCCAGCCGAAGAGGGTCATTTTAAGAGAGATTCATAATGGTGCAATTCCTAAGCACCTCTTCATATTTTTATAAAATAATATATATACATTTTGTAATGAACTCTTAAGATATGGAAATTAAGCAGTTAATTTTTTTCTGATGGTCCTGTAATTTTTACCTTATATAGAATGTATTAATGTGTGTATATTTGGGAGAATGGGAGGAGGACACAGAACTTGAGGGAAATAGGGTGAAAAAGTACAGCAGTGGAGCACATCGGACATTGACGAAAGTAAACCATACGCATTTGGGATGGCGATGGGAGGGAGGGACTGAGAGAATAATTGACACTGTATGAAAGGAAATTTACTTATTACATGTAAATGTACTTATTACATGTACATCTCCTCTATAATAACAATAAACTAAATTTTAAAAAAAGCTAGTTTAAGCAACTTTTGTTTGCACTATGTCTTGAACCGATGGCATGTGTTGGAGAAAGAATTTTCTGGGGGCTGAGAAGGTGGCTCAGTGGTAGAGCGCTTGCCTTGCATGCCTGAGGCCCTGGGTTCAATTCCTCAGCAAAAAGAAAAAAGCCGGAAGTGGCGCTGTGGCTCAAGTGGTAGAGTGCTTAGCCTTGAACTGAAGAGCTGAAGGACAGTGCTCAGGCCCAGAGTTCAGGCCCCACGACCGGACCCCCCCCAAAAAAAAAAGAAAAAAGAAAAAATTTTCTGATTTTTGAGGAAATCACCATCTGACATTAAAAGTTAACTAGCATAAGAAGCATAATAGATGGATAAATAGAATTGATGTCATCAAATGGTTAAATATTGACCATTTAAATGAACAAGGCAAACACAAAATGATAAAGGACACAGATAGGGGATGAGAATTTTTTTCTGTGGATCTTGGCAAAGTTTCACAGAGACTACCCAAGCAATGATCTCTGTGAGCTTTCCCATTTCTTCTCAACTAAATTCATCCTATTTTGTTAGCAGAACCACTTTGCTTTTTTAACTTTACAACACGTTGTAGTGCTTTTTATCATTTAGTTTTAATGAAAAGATGCATGGTCTTGCTCATTATTCATTCAAAAAAATTTAGAATTATTTTTTCTCAGTTTTATCACTAGCCTATTTCTCAAAAAGAAATCTCATTGACATTTTGTAGGGAATAGATTGTTATAAGTTGGTTATTTTTTAAAAAGTTACCTCTTCTTACAACTCTTATTAACAGCAATTAGTTTAATAAGGGGCTTTCATTCTGACATTATCCATCTCTGCATACCAAGTACCAGAGTCATCTCCTCTGCCCATGGCTTCTTCCCTACCCTTCCTGAACTTCCATTGTCAAACCTTCGTACGTGTACATGTAGTATTGTGAACATAGTCACGTTACCCTCTGCATTCGCCCTCCTCTTTCACACTAGTAGCCTCACCCTCGACAGAAAAGTTTTCTTGTCATTCATTTTATTGAAAATGTATGTTAACTATGAAGGATGGCATTTCACATATGAATGTGTAAAATATTCTTATTTTCTCTAAGCTTCTTACCATCTATAGAATCATTACATATCTGTCTACAAAATTTATAAAATTACATTTTCTTGCTTAGTTTTTATTATGAACATTTCTAAGTATTTCATAAAATGTTAAATTTGTTTTATCTCCCATATTAGAATTGTCAATAAAGAACTACTTTTATTTTTTGTATGGGTGTGCTGGTCCTGGGGCCTGGGCACTGTCCCTGAGCTTTTATGCTCAAGGCTAGCACTCTACCACTTTTAGTTACATTTCCATTTCTGGTTTTTTGGTAGTTAATTGTAGATGGAAGTCTCATAGACTTTCTGTCTGTGCTGGCTTTGAATTATGATCCTCAGATCTCAGCCTCCTGAGCAACTAAGGTTATAGGCATGAGCCAACTGTGTTCAGCTTGAAACTATCATGCATTTTAAAGATATTTACCTTATATTTGGACACTATTGTGGGAATTCTCTTACCAATTATAACAGAATTTCAGCTTTTATATATTTTGTGCTATAATAGTTTTTGCTCTATTTATAATAGGTATAGAAGATTACCAATTTTAAATAATGATTAAAATGTATAATTTCTTTCAAGATGTATGTCTCCTGTGGTTTATAACATTGGTTATATAATCCTTGAACAATACTAAATAAATCATTATTATTGTTTTTAGAAATACATTGGAAGTTACATTTTCTGGCAAGAGTATACAACACAGCTATTTTATATTTCAGGTTCAGTATAATTTGACTAAGCTTAAACTGAGAATATATGTCTTCAAATCTTAAGTGTATATATGATGAATCTATATATGATAACTTTTATTTTTATGCCAGGAGCTCAGAAAGGATCAACATGTAAGGGCCAATTTTGTCATTAACTGAGCTACAGAAAGCCTCTATAGAAAATAAAGGTAATTGATTTGGGCCAAAAGGAAAAAAAAGAGGAGGTGAGGAAGATAATGACTGCATTTCATTGCAGTTTAAAATACCTATGGTCACTCCTAGATAAGTTTAACAAAGAATAGAAAGGAATGCTTAGAATTCAACAGGATTGGGGCTACAGACAGAATAACTGTGAAAATGGTGACAAATTCAGTAAAAAAAAATAAATAAATTTAGAGGTAGAATCCTTGGTAATACCAGAGAAAAAATTGGAGAACAAGAGTAAGCACAAATTAGCAAGAACAGATGGTTTAAGAAATAAGAAGAAAATAAGAGAGAATGTGATCATAATAACCATAGGCTTGGGGAATTTCAAGAAAAGTGCACCTTAATATAATGCGATATTTATTTCTTGTTTAAAAACGTTCTTTGTAAATTCAGAAGACCAGAAAAAGTTTCTAACATGGTAATGACTCTCCATCCAATCAACAGTGAACATATTTCACACTCTAGTAAATGCTAAATTTTTCCATAATGTCAAAAGCTATAGAGAATGTAGCTTCTGAAGCATCTAATTACAACTTAGAAGTTCCCTTCATCGGCCTGTAGGATAATTTTGTATATTGTCAAGAAAATCTTGCACCATAAATTCTAGAATCCTCCTCCTCTTTGGGTTCTGGTGTAGGATCTACAAATGAGAAATAATCAAGTGAAACTGGAAAAAAGTTAGTACCTATAGAAAATTGCAGTCATATGTGTAAGGGTAAATGTCAACAAAATGTTTTCAAATGAAGAAGGAATAGCACAAAAATGTAAAATGTTCAGAGTATATATTTTTTCTTTTTTTAGGGTAGTGGTGGTACTGGGGTTTGGACTCAAGATTCCTGCTTGCTAAAGCATTGTGCACACAACCATATAAAATGATGTAACCCAGGTACTCATACCTGTAATCCTAGTTACTCAGGAGGCTGAGAGCTGAGAATCTCAACTTGAAGCCGGCATGGGCAAGAAAGTCTTTGAGACTCTTTTTTTTATTTTAAATTTTTTTTTATTGTTAAGATATTATACGGAGGGGTTACAGTTACATGAGGAAGGCAATGAGTATATTACTTACTGATCATTGTTACCCCTTCCCTTCCTTGTTGTTGTCCCTTCCTTCCCCACCTCTCTCATTCCTCTCCCCCCTCCTCCCTTGCTGCCCAAAGTCAAAAAGTTCATTTCCAATATACTGTCCAGTAGGTATCTTCGTTGCAATGGGTCATCCTGTGTCCTTGTTTAAGCATTTTGTTATTCTCCTTCCTCTCCCCAGATTAGACATATGTATATACAAGATCCAGAGTATCAAAATCAAGTACAGTGACAACAGGGGATATGCCGTAGGGGAATGAACACACAAAGGAAACAACAACAAAAAATAATAAAATCACATGGTACATTTAAAACAGTAACAATAAAGATAGACCTCTTGTGTCCCTATCTTGGGGTTCATTTCACTTATCATCAATTTATATGGTCATTTGTACATGCTTTTTGAGCTTTTCAGCTCATCTGATAAGATTATCCTATATGGATGCTAATTATTGCAAATAAGGGAAACCATGGGACCTAAATTTATTTGGGACTGGGTAACCACTTAATATGATTTTTTCTTTGAGACTCTCTTGTCTCCAGTTAACCACCAGAAAACTGGAAGTGGCTCTGTGGCTCAAAGTGGTAGTGCACTAGCCTTGAGTGAAAAAGCTCAGAGACAGAGCACAGGCCCTGATTAAAAAAAAAAAAAAAAAGGTGAGCACTCTCCCTTATGTATGCCAAAAATTGTACATAAATCAAACAGTTAAATGTAAAACAGAAAATAAAAAAGTGAGAAGACATCTAAATGAAAATTTTAATAGTGAGCTTAGATTGTTTAAGCATAAGCAAGAGTTATGTTTACTAATTTCTTTGTTGCAAATATTATATCTTCATAGAAAACTTTAATTCATCCCCATGACAGTGCTACAGAATAGTAATGTTATTAAACTTATTTTCCAAAAGTAAACCAACCTAGGGAGAAATTAAACTTTCCCATCAGCACATAGTAGGTTTTGGCTGAAATATGAGGGTAACTGCAGGATTCTGACCTGATATAGCTCCATAACTTTAAAACCTTTAGACTACATGACAAGGGATAGCTAATTTATATATGTGGAAACATTGTACATTTACAATAAAACATGGCACTTTCACATAGGTAGGAGATTGGCGAAAACACCATTAGTAAAATGACTATTCTATGAAGTAGAAACTCAAATGATCAATGACCATTCAGAAACATATTTATTTCCTGTATAGAAACAATTTTGGTACCTTTCACCAAACTCTCTTAAAAGCTCCCTCCAAAGCCTTTGAAGAAATGTTTAAACAACATATATTTAACTGAACCATCCATCCAGGAGTAGACATCTGTTGCAAATAAAACTAACCAAACTCCTTCATCCCCTAGTTTATATATTTAAATTGGGAGTCAATCTCACCACATGGATCATCTCGTAATGAAACCAGATAATGGAAAAGGCCCTGTGCCACCAAGCAGACTGGGAAGCAAGGAAACTAGTTACAGAAAACAGAGTAGCACATTTGTCTAACCATGTAGAGTTAGAAAGTTGTAAAGAACATTTTTAGTCTTCCTGTGGGCTTTTCAGGCCCTGCTTCTGCTTTAGAGGTGGTTCTCTGCTCATATCTGCTACTCTCCTGCTTTTGTATAGTTTTCTGTTACCTGCTAACAAAGGCACTGCTTACAATACCCTCCTACTAATCAAAAACTAATAATAAAACTTAGGAAGCTATTAAGATAAGTTGAGATGAAAATATATAAAACTATTTTGACAATTTAAAAGCTAATAACAATTCTTCATTTGGGAAAGATAATGGGATACAGGCTAAGGTGGTGACACTGCCCAACCAATAACATTTCTGGGAGACCATGTGGTGATGTTTACAGCACTCAAAATAGATGTAGTCATGTAGTTACTGTACACACTACGGCATTTTAGTTAATGGTAGATTGAAGATTACAGTGGTGGTCTCTTGAGATTATAATGCAGCTAAAAAAAACACCTCACATTGTCTATTGTATATCCATTGTAATGTCGGAGCACAACAACACATTGCTCCTCTGTTTGTGGTGATACTGCTGTAAACAAACTTACTGCAATGCTAATTTTTATAAAAGTATAGCAACCACATATTTCTCTATTTACTTTGGTTTCTGATTATATTAAGAAGCCCAATGAGTGATTGATCTATTACTTCTAGCTTTATGTGAGTACACACTTGTGATGTTCACACAATGTTGACATCACCTAATGGAGGATTTCCCAGAACATATTCTTATTGTTAAGTGATATATAACTGTAATTTGACAACTAAGATTTTTAATTTTTTAAATGACCAGAAACTAATCCTGAGCTTAAAATGGAAAGAATGGAAAACAATCTAAATGATTAAACCTAGGCAACTGGTTAAAGAACTACAGGACATTTTATGGAATAGACTTCTATAGGGTCTTTTTAAAAAGACTTGGAGATAGGGGGCCCAAATCCAGTGCCTACACAAATCATTCAGTAAACTCAGTAACTGAGAAGTGAAGACCATCACCAATATAATCGAAGGGACAGCCAGCTATTTTTTGTTGCCATCTTTTTGTACCTTAAAGATGCACTTTGACCTTTTCACTTTCTAAGAGATAGAAGTTCATTTTGATTTTAAATGTGAACACTTTTGAATTATATTTATTATACAATACAACAAAAACAAATCAAAACTGTGTGCTGAATTCATGAGATGTTGATAGTTTACAGTTTTTGCTTTAGGAAAATATTTATTTCTGTAATTGTGTGTTCAGCATATTAAGGTGAAGTGAGCGCCCATGGCACTATTATTCTAACATCCACAAATAAGCAATAATGACATAAAAGTATGGATAAATAAGAGTAATGAATATTGAAATGAAAATTAGTGTTTATAGGTGATATAACAAAATAATTCTGTCTCTCAGAGGTAATCTGGAGGGTATAGTAGGTTAATAGGACAAAGATATATATATATTCAATAAAGCTAAACAAGTTCTATTTATTTAGAAAAAGGGAAACAATCTGTAAAATGATGAATGGGTTAAATATCTTCTGCATATTCCTACAATGAAATATATATTCTATAGTTAGAATAGGACATAGATGTTTGACAAATAATTAAATGGAATAAATATATCTTAAAATAAAAAATAGCTTCCAAAATATTATATCATAGCACTTCTGTTTTTAAATGTCCATGTATGCAATGTATATATATGTCCACATAGATATATACATAAAGCTTTAAATTGCCTATGGGACTTAAATTTTCTTCTGTATTTTTTGATTTATTGTTAATTATGAGTGCAAATTCCTTTTGTATTTTTAGAACTTAGTATTTCATTTTTAAATTGTAAATTCCAATCTTTAAAAGTAACAACTGGATTTAATAGAATAGACAAAATTTTACTAAAGAATCAGTCTCCTACCTATTTCTTAAGCCACAGTAAATCAAATTGTAGAATAACTTTTTAAAGGAAGGGGCGCTCAGGAGTGTCAGATAACCCAGGGAAGTCAACGAAGATAAGTAGAGAGGACTGCTTGTGGGATTTGGTAATTAGGAGGTCATTCATTTGACCCTACAACTCCACATTAGGAAGGGGAAAGATTGTTTTGTTCCTATAATCAAAGAGAGGTCATTTTCCCTTGTCTAAAGCAATTTGTTCAGTTTTTATACTGCTTGATAATGTTAAGAAAGGTTGATGGGAATTGTTTCTGTTCTTCAGCTTACATCAAACACAATATGCATCTAATCAAACATTGAATTGAATTAATCTTAACAACTCATTTTTAAGTCATATTGATTATTGGCTTGCTCATATGTGGATAAGACTTCACAACCCTCCCCCCCCCAGTTAAATGTTTTACAGTGTTCATTGATGCACTCATTTCTTCATTTGGCAAATATATATCTTCTACAGGCGTGACATCTTTCAGTGTTCTGATGTTACAGGTGAGGACAAAACAGACAGTACACATGTTGAGGGTTTCAATTTTAGTTGAGAGGGATATATAAGAAACTACAACAAAATGGTCAAAAAATTAAATGCGCATTCTATACAATTAAGAAAATTGAGGGAAGGGCTGGGGTTGGGAAGGAAGGGGAGAATAATGATTTGGATTTATTGTATTCATGTACTACTATGTTGAATGGCAACTCCTTTATACAACTATTTAAATATAAAAAAACCTTAAAAAATAAAACTTAAAAAATGTGTTTTATACTGAAATAAGGACACAGCATGCAACAATGATACATACAAGACAGTATATTGGAATTCAACTTTATAACCTCAGGTGGGGGGGTGATGGGGAGTACATAGGGGAGGGATAGTGGGAAGGGGTCACAATGCTTGGCAAGAAATGTGCTCATTGCATTACTCATGTAACTGCAACCCTTCTATACAGCATCTTTACAATAAATAAAATAAAATAAATGTGTTTTAGTAAACTATCTTAATTTCTACTGAGGGAACAACATGTGTTTCTGAGTTATAATTGCATGCTTTGTTTTGCAATTTGTGTGCTTTATGTGGTATTGTGCCCTCAATATCTTATGCAAGTATAGTATGAGTGATTACTGAATAAATGGTTTTATAATAGCAAAAAACTACACGGTTGGGCTAATGGCAAACATGAATAGTCATGAAAGACTGTGTTGTGGGGTGGAAAGATGTTGAAATGTTAAACACAGAAATTGGGATATGTCACCCCGACAAGGAACTTTGAACCAAAGTGTACAAGAGTTGAAGGAACAGGTTCTTAATGGGGGTGGGGGACCAAGAGAAGAAGGTGAAGTGCATGGCATTGTGGACTTTGTGGACCTTGGTGAATATTTCAGTGTTTTCCTAGACATTATGAGCCCTTGAGTGCAAGAGGTTAGTACCTTTGACCTAAGTTTAAACAGGCTCCATCTTACTACATTGTTGAGAATAGACTCTATAGGAGAGCAAAGGGCCTTCCAGATCCATTTTCCACTCTTCTCATTTTTCTCTGACATTTGGGGCTGCATCCCAGAGTCTGCTTTGTTTTCTGCTTCCAAATTGATGTAGACAATGGTGGGTAGTTGAGAGAGAGAGAGAGAGAGAGAGAGAGAGAGAGAGAGAGAGAGAGAGAGAAAGAGAGAGAGAGATTTTCAGGTACTTCTCACCTCTTCTGTCTTTCCTGCCAAGGCTTGGCTTGGTATTATCTACTTTCAGTTATATTCCATGACATTTTAAACAATGAGTACAGATTTCTAAAGACAATGCTGCTTCATGTTTGTTTGTGTTTAAGTCCAGTTCCTCTGGCTATTGTTTAATCAGATTTGAAAATGCACTCTAAAGCCGCCATCCCTCCATTTATTTGTTTACAGAGCAGCACTTCAATGGCGATGTATCAGGTCCTGTTCGGCTGGCGGTCGCTTGGCTAGTCATCCTTGTGGTGATCACGTTCCTCATGGTGGCAGAGGAAAGCCAGCACGCCTGTCTTGCCATTTTGGGAGGTCCACACAGCAGTGCGCTGTGGCACGTTGCCTACGTTTTTTGCCCATAATAAAAATGTATGCAAATAATAAGAACCAGCTGCTCTTTCCTACGCTGCCCAAGTGCAGGAGCCTATAACTCCTGCTCAGGGACCTTCTGTACCATACTAAAATTTGGAAAAAGTCTCTTTTGGAGGATTCAGTTAAGTATGTTCTTTTCCTTTTGTCTAAGAGTGGAGGACTTCATTTGCACAGTTGGGGCAAGCTTCTCTATGGCCCAAGTTTACTAGTGGCTTTAACTAAGACCAGGTCCACAGTTAACCTCACTATTCCCCATCTGGGCTCAGTTATCATTCAGGTTCTTTTTTTTTTCAAATTGGTTTTCCCATTCCTGGTCTGCGGCTGACTTCCCTCTGGGAGGCTGGCCATGCCGCCCAGTGACTGGAAGGAGAGCTTGATTAAAGATCACAGCTAATGACATTTGGGATGGACACGACATCGTTACGCTTTCATGTCTTGCTCTTTTTCTTCTAATACTTTCTTATTAGTTAAAGCCTTAAATAATGCATGTGAGTTTCTTGGAAATGTTAAAGTATTTCTTTTTATCTGCTATACTTTAATGTCACATTGTGTGTAGGCTAGTGACCCAGAAAAGCCATTTGCCGATAGACGGTATGTAATTTAGTCAAACTGGTTTGATTACATTACTGGGTATGATTTAGGCCCATAGAAGAGTCAACCGGCAATTTGATTGAAGCCACACTCTGCCTTGTCATTCAAAGACCAGAACAGAAGCCTTAATTAGTCTGGTTGATTGAGCAAAGTCCAATTTTAGTTAGTTACCAGGAAGACTGTAACACAAGAGTGAATATGAACTTGAACATTTTTTAAAAGGAGAACAACGAGGAGAGCAATTTGGACATTTCCTCTCCTATTTTATCAATTGGTCTTGCAGTGACACAATCTCCATTTTTTATTCAGTCATAGCAACTGCCACTGAACAATTTTTCAAATGATCAAACTGGATTCTAGTTTGCTCACTCTAGCTAGAGGGCATTCAATGCAGAAAAGGACTTGAACCTTTCAGATTTGGTGTATGGAGATTGTGCAAGTAGTAGTAGGCAACTAAAATGAGGATTGACTAAATCAGAGTTCATTTTAGTGCTATCCTTGTGACAATAATCTTTACTCTAAATGTATTTTTGAAAGGATTGAAATGAAATGGAAAAAATTTCTTGCTGAAATAAAATAATCTGTGCAGTGATATTCATTTTACAATGAGAAGAAATAGAATAGACAGTCTTCTAACAAAATTCATTACTCTGTGTGATTTCCTTCTATTATTACTAAGTAGTTTCTATCTCCTTGAGCTTTTTAGGAATTTACTTTTCCAGCTTGATATAGATAACTGTGTTTTGGTATTTACTCATTTAAATTCAGTTTGGAGATGCTGTTGAAGTGTGATCTTTTGTTAGTCAATTATTCAGAATATACCATAATATTGTGTTTATGGTAGTGAAGAAGAAAAACTTTATTCACTGTTAGCTTTATTATGAAGGCCTACAACTATAGGATTTCTTGTTCTCCTTGTTTTTTGATGGAGGGTGAAAACAGGTGGATACAGAAACATAATTACCTTCATGTTAACTTTTTCCTGATAATTTCTATTTTGGTAGATAAAATTTGGAATACTGTAGAAGATAAAATATCCGCTTATTTTTCTTCTAGATAGAAGAAAAGGAAACATCAGACATTAGCTTCTCATATTGCCAGGACATTGTTAGCATTCGCTGTTCCACAAACCTTTATTTAATTTGTTTATATTGTATGCTTGTTTATGAGCTGTATTGGTATATAGTATAAGTGATCCCAACCTTGATTGCAGAAGATTTATGTTGTGACAATGGTGTACTAACTTTTGGTTTCATGTTTCAGTCTAATCATTTCACTTATTTGCCTCTAAAGGATCAATATGAAGGAGTTACTTTCTTTAAGAGCTCATTAAAATCAACTTCATTTTATTCTAAACTTGAGCTTGATGGAACGCAGTACCTTACACCTTATTCAATCAGGAAAGCACAGTAAAAACACACCTTATAGAACAAGAGATATCCCAGAAATATTTGCAATCATGGCTCTGCTTTAAAATTTATGATTTCATGGTTTTCTATCAGAGCTAAAGTCAGAAAACATATTATATTATATTGGTACAGCTAAGTAACTGTTAACTGTTGACAGAAATTCTCTAAAAATGGATACTCTAACAGGAATTTCAGAAATGGGCCTTTGGCGACCAAATATGGTCAGTATCTTTCTATTTATCTTGCTGTTTTCTGAACATTGATAATGTGGAATTTTGTCAAATCAAACTAGAAAATGCTTGAGAGTTTTCATATTATCTCGTTTGACTAGCTACTGAGCTTTTCATAGACGAGAACAAAAGGACTGTTCCTTGTCTTGGAAATTTTCTTGAATATTATTTGGGAGTATTTTTATATATTTAATGAAACCCTAAACTAGAAATATTCAGAAATCCTAGTTTCTCTCAGCTTATTCTGGGAGCATATATAGCTAGATGATGATTTTTTTTTTTCTTCTCAATCGGTGTTAAAGCAGTCATGAAAACTGAGTCAAGGAAAAATGGAAATATTTCATTTTTTTAATGAAATGTTCATTTACCTAGATATCTGACAGTGAGGAAATTTCAAACAGTTCCAATGCTTTATAATGCAAGGAGTCTCTCCCACAAATTAATTTAGTATCTTACTGTTTTTCTCTGTGGCAACCTTAAATGAGATTTATCTTGAGCCCACAAATATACTCACCATGGAGGCACTGGCATTCCTCATACTTTCTTTTGTTTTTTTTTTTGTCGGTCGCGGGGCCTGAACTCTGGGCCTGGGCGCTGTCCCTCAGCTCTTCAGCTCAAGGCTAACGCTCTACCACTTGAGCCACAGTGCCACTTCCGGCTTTTTCTGCTTATGTGGGGCTGAGGATGGAACCCAGGGCCTCATGTATGCAACGCAAGCACTCTATACTTCTTTTTTTTTTGGGGGGGGGTCCGGTTATGGGGCCTGAGCTCTGGGCCTGGGCGCTGTCCTTCAGCTCTTCAGTTCAAGGCTAGCACTCTACCACTTGAGCCACAGCGCCACTTCCGGCTTTTTTCTTTTTGCTTATATGGTGCTGAGGAATTGAACCCAGGGCCTCAGGCATGCAAGGCAAGCGCTCTACCACTGAGCCACCTTCCCAGCCCCACTCTATACTTCTTAATCATGAATTCAGCCATCTCTTATTCTTCTGGGTGCCTACTAACCTCTTATTTTCCATGTCTATTACAGATATTCTCTGTAAGTATTTTAGGATACTTACCTAGATTTTGATATCATTACTAATATTTTCCTTTTATGTAAAATTTACCTACCATGAAATACGCAATCATAAGTATAGTTTTTGACAAATGTATACACCTATATAATCCAAAACCTTGTCCAGCTGCTAAGTATTCCCAGAAGCAAGAAAGTCCCCTTGTGACACTTACCAGTCTGTCTTTGCTCTCAACCACTGATCCTTCTGGAATTTTAGTGTTCCATTCAAGAATCTCTCTCACATGAATGGAATCACGCGGAACGTTCTCTTTCGTGCATGAATCAGTTCACATTTGGTACACCAGTAATTTGTTTTAGTGCTAAGAGTGCAGAATTTATCCATCGCTTATTCAATATTTTTGTTGTTGTGTAGCAGTTGTAGCTTTTGCTTTTGGATATTGTCATTCTATTTCTCAATTATTTTGTGAGCTTATGTATTCATTTATAAAGCCTAGGTTTAGACATCAACAAGAGCCTGATAAACAGAGAGATAAGTAATGATTACTATACATGGCTCAAAGAACCAGAAGATTATTATTAAAAATGGTCAATAATCCTTGATATTTCCGAGAGACTGAGAGAGATGAAAACTCAAACAGAACAAAACAAAATACCTCCAAAACCTCCAAGCATTCCAGTTGGCAGCATCTCTGTACTTTAACAACTGTTGAAAGAGCATTTTCAGCAAAGTGATGAAGGCTGAAGTCAAATTTCAAGGGATTAACGCTGGTTTAGGAGTGGAAACTAAACACCACAAGTATAGTTAATTTGGAAAAAGTTGGCTGGAGTACGGGGTGAGATGTGATAATAGCTTGAAAGGATGGCAGAACTGAGCTTATAATTTTTAGGCATGACAATATTTGTGGCATGAGTCAGGAGGCAGGAAGGGAGGAAGAAAGAAATAGAGAAGGAAAAGAGAGAGAAAGAGGAAAGGGAAGGGAGATGGAAGAGAAAAGAGAGAGAGGTAGATATAAAGAGAGGAAGGGAAAGAGGAAGGTAGGGAGAGAGAGGAAGGAAGAGTGTTGAGAAAATCCAGAGAATTGCTAATAGAAGAGTCATATTTTCTGAGACAGGCGTCTTAATGGAGACAGTGTAGGAGTTGCCACTGGAGAGAAGTTTCATTTACAATGACTAGAAGAAACAGAAAAACACAATAAATGATTTTTTAAAAAGCAATAAAAGAATTGTTCATAAAGGAATGGAACTGGAAGAAATTCTTCAAATAGCAACATCATAAAGGGGGAGGAAGGTTACCAGAAAGGAAAAAGTACACAGAACCCAGTGCTGAGAAAGTGAAATTGCTTTAAAATGCATGAGGAGTTCTCAAACAGAGTTTAAGATGAGTTTTTCCATAAAACTCTGTGGTCAGTACACTAGCATTTATAAGCTGATAGCCACAAACAACTTTTTTCAACATCAAAATAATAGTATTGATATAAAGATATTATATATTTACCATTGACTACAATAGACTAGCATATTGGATAGCACAGAAAACTAGTTGTCTGTATGGATATAAAAATACATAAATAAAAGAGGAGAAGAGAAGGATTTTCATTACAGATTAGTAATTAATTACTATAGACGGAATGGAATCCAGAGTATCACTCAGCAAGCTTTTTATCAACAGTTCAGGCACAAAACATCAATGGATCCTAAAACTATTGAAGGAAATTTTGATGATCCAAATATTTGTAACAGGAGAAAGTAATCTTAAAGACACCACCTTCATTAGGTGATTAAAGTGAATACTCCGTCTAACAGAATGAATACATTAGGCTGTATAGTGTCTTAGAGATTCCAATATAAACACACTATTACTGTGTTCAGGATACAATATGAACACACCATAACTGAAACAAATCAAGAAACATCAGACAAATCAAAATTCTGGGATATTGTGCAAAATGTTTGGTCTTAATTTTCAAAAGTACCAAGATAATTTGAGGAACTATTCGAGACGATTATGCTCAAGGTGGCACTGTACTCTGGATTGGATAATTTTGTTACCAGAACACTATTGGAACAACCACTGAAATCTTGTTAGTGCCTCTGGACTGTATCACAGCTATGCATAAAAGTTCCTTTCCTGTTTTTAATGGTTGGCTAGTGTTTATGCAGGTGACTCTTCTCATTCGCAGATATTGCATCCTAAAGTATTCTGGGATAATGGGGGTAAGATGTCTGCAGCTTATTCCCTAGTCATTTGGGAAAAGGGTTTTGAGTATAGCTCCAAATAAAATTTAAAACCATTTTAAACTAAAGCAGGAAAAAATAGGTTTGTGATGTTTATAGGACACTTGTTTAATACATAATAAAAATTGCATAGAGTGGGCTAGGAAATGACTTAGGAGGAAAAGGCTAACCAAAAGAAGTCTGATGTATAATGGTAATATTTGTATCATATAAATCAGGCTTTATTGGAAAACATGTCTTATTAATGGTAAGATGGATCTTAATATTATAATAAAAGATATCATTTGCAAGGAACATATAATAATTTTAAAGGTATCTGTACCTAAAGACATAATCACCAATTACATGCTAATAGAATTTTATTTATTTTTGCAATCATACTACCACTGGGGTGGTGCCACACTCCTAAGCTACTAGTATCACAAAAGTAAGTTAGTATTTCTATAGTCTTCATAGAAGTTTTGGTATGGACTTCTCAATGTTTGACAGACAAAAATGACAAAAAATATTAGTAAAGATACAGAAGATTTGAACCATACAATCAAATAACTTTAAATACTGAACACATAAAGATACCTGCATCTTCAAATTATAGAATGCACATTTTTATACTCACATAAGAACTACAAACATTAACCTCTCATACACTCAGTAAACATAATAGTAAGGTTTATACAAACCATGATTTTTATCCATATGGAAACAATAACCAACACACACCATATACATACGAACCATAAGCACAATTATATAAGTTCATGTTTAAACAATAAACCACAGGGGATATTTAAAAGCAAACAACAATATCAATACTCACAAGTATTGTTAGGGGTAGAACAGTGGAATATCCACAGATAAAGATGAAATACATCATGACAAAATTCCATGCAAAACTTGAGTGACAATTTTCCTAAAATGGACAGCTTTCTAAACAAATGTAGTTTATCTAAAACCTATTTGAAGTCATCAAATCAGTGGCTTAAAAAATCTTGTCATCATAATTATCACACCCAGGGAGGGTTAAGGGTATACCTAGGGCACAGAGCACCTGCTTCCTAGGTATGAGACAAGTGACACTGGAGAAGTCTCCTAGCACATTTTGTAAGATAGTGTTGGAAGCTTGCATAAAGCCATCCGGACTTCATCCTCTCCAGCTTCCTTCTCCTTTCATTTTTTTCCTTTATATTTTATCACCACAAATTCCCACATTAAAATGAAGTGGAAATTTGCAGTTATGATTTCAATTTATCAATCTGTATTAGCTAGCATAGTATATGCCTGGCCCAGTGATATCTTTGGAGTGATAGACATCCACAAAGCAGATTGGCTAGTAGCTAGATGTAGTTACAGCTTCAGCCCTCCGCCTTGGGTGAAAATGCCGTTGGCAACATGCAAATCCCTACATTTACCTCTCCTTGGACCTGAAGCTATAATTTTAAGCACAAAACAAATGACAACATACCTAAGAGATAAATAACTGTGGCAAACCAACTGTAGCTGTACAGTACGAAATAACAGGATTCAGAGGAAAGTTAAATGATCAGGGTCAGGTTAATAGCTCTGCTACGTAGTGACCTGAGGCAAATTAATTGACCCTTTTGGAACTTGATGTAAAGAGAGTAAATAGGGCTACCTCTCCTGTTGTTTCTGCAGTACTGCTGTAGTAAATGGTAGCAACACTAGATAGCAGATCTGAAATCCTTTGAAGGAAATTAGATAAATAAAAATAGGTTATATTATAGACTATCATTATAGACTAATAATTATCATTAATGTATTGTCTTTAACAGATTTGAGTAAAATAGATTTCTCTTTTAAAAATAATTTTGGGACAAAATTTGAATGTAAGATGGGTATAACTGCAGGGAAAGAGTTTCTCTTCAGGGAAGTTTCATTATATCATTTCTAGCTTGCATATTTCACTGTGTATAATTACTCAAATATCTAACTGCTACTCACATATATTGTATCTCAGTAAGCCTACTCGCACTGATGTAACTGCATATTGTGCAACACATAAATGGTATGTCTCACAAATCAGTATTTACCTTTATTAACAGTATGTGAAGTCTGATGTTTTCTTTTTACTTTGCCATATTCCACAAAATATTTCTTTATTTCATTTTAGAAAGCTAATTTCATGACTTTAATTTGATAACTGGTCTCTGTGTGTGTGTGTGTGTGTGTGTGTGAGTGTGAGTGTATGTGTGTGTGTGTGTGTGTGTGTATGATTTTTAAAAAAGAGAACTCCAGCATAAAACCAAAAACCAAACAACTATTAAATTTAATGGGATGAGGCCAAACAAAAGTCAAATATTTGTTCTGCTGGATTTCAGAACAACAAGTACTAACCAATTTATGTTCTGAAATTGAGGAGTTCTTGTTGTGTTGTATCCAGACTTTTAAAATTGTAACACAAAGAGCTGGTTAAAATTACAGCCACCAGACTTTCCAATTTCCTTCCAGTGACCTTTAGTAGGAATAATGACTGAAGGGAATCCTTAAGGATGAGCTCACAAGTAAGATGGGAGGAGGTTCCATCTTGTTATATTTTCAAGTGTGAACTTATTAAACCCAGCTGAAGTTTTTGGACTTATCCTTCTGCTTTTTTAAAAAAAAGAAAAGGAAATTAGCAACAAAATATATACATAATTAAAACCTGGGATACAGCCACATATTCCTCAGTCACCTTAACCTTTAGAACCTTTGAATCTTTAGAAGAAATAGTCGAATAATAGTTGATAGCAACACAACAATTTTTGTTGCATTTGTTGATTTATAAGTTTTATTTGTGTATTGAAATTTCAAAAGTAACTTGAATACATCTTGATCCAAAAGCTGGACCTCTATTTTCTAGAAATATTGATGAATCAATGCAAATACACTTACATTTAAAACCCAACTATTACAACATAATAAGTTTGAGATATATTATATATACACATATGTGTATGTCCCTTTACAAAAGAAGGTTTTAGAGCATGAATTGTGATTCTCCAAGATAACAGATCATTTATACAGAAGAGGAGATGCATAATAGGAATTGGCTCAGGTGGTTTGTGGGAACTGAAAAATCCAGAATCTGAAAAGCTGGTTGAGTATTCCTTTCTGGACCTAAAGGTCTGAGGGCTGGTGTGGAGGGGAATAAGTGAGATGATATAAACCCCGGTCTGAGTCCAAAGGGCCGAGAACCAGGATGACCACAGCCTAAGGACAGGAAATGGTGCTCTAGCACTGTGAATGGATTCACTTTTCTTTCACCTTTTTGTTTCATCAAATCTTCTTCACTTTTGATCAACTGAGATGCTAATTTCTTCAAGAAACAGCTTCATAGTCACAGTCTAAAATAATGTTCTACAAGCCTTGTGGGCATCTAGAGACCAGTTAACTTGACACCTAAAATTATTTATTTTGAATGTCTTTTTTAAATGTTTCAATATATGTTTTTGCCCATCATCATAAATACACTTAACAATATAAGCATGAAAAAAATGCAGTTCCACTGGCCTCAGAGAACTTTTCTTCTTGATATATAGAGTTATTAAATTCTTTGGTCAAAGTTTTAGGTTAAAGTAATTAAAATTAAATTAAGCCACACAGTAGAAAACATCCATAGTCTATTTCAGATGGTATGTCATACTTTTAAGTCCAAATTATGGAAATAAACAATACAATTTCAAGTATAAGCATAAACTTCAAGTGATTACCATACTTGACAAAATGTCTATATATCTGTATACAAGAATGACTACATACAACTAGTATGTTTCCTTTATGTGTTAATAAGCACCATTTTGCTATTTTGCGTATCTTTTTACCTGTCTTTGAAAAAAGATAAGAGATGGTAGATAATAAGAGTTGGAAAAGACAAGGTCTTGATAATTAAGTAGTTCAGAATAAATTTATGGTTGAAAGTCTGGACTGCATCTCTCTTTAATGTTTAAATAGGGATACAGGTTGACCCATTGCAACAATGAGATGTACAAGACTCTATGTTGAAAAACGAACTTTACAATTTAGGTGGGGGGGGGTAGTTGCTCATGAAACTGTAACCCCTCCATACAGTATTTTCACAATAAAAAACATTTAAAAATTCAATTACTTGCCTTCAAAGTATACATATTTTCAGAAACTCAATTATGACAGCTAATAATCCCAAACATGACTATCACAAACATTTTCCATGTGTTATTGACCCTGTGCAAATGCAAACAAAGTCTGAACTCACCATGTCCCCAAATAAATAACTGCTTCTCAATCTACCTCTTCCTCCCACTAACCGCTGCTCCATAGGTAGTCTCCTATTTTCTCTTTGGAACTAATCCCTCCCCTACACCCCCATGAACATGGGACTCACCTTCACCTCCACTGAGCCTTAACCTCCTCTATTCCTTCCATTCAGATCCAATGGTCTTTACATTTTAATGGCCTTCTGGATAAATGTAGAGTTTTTTCATTGTTTTTCAATACCAGTTGTCCCAATCTGATCTAATAAGTTTGTTTCTTGCTCCATCTTGTTCTTGGCACAGGTCAGAGTCTTCTTATTTCTTTTTTTTTTTCTGGCTATAATTTCTTCTGCTTTGTCTATTCTCTGGAGAGCACAAAGTGATCTTTTCAAAATACAAACCTGATCATATGTTACATGCTTAGAATCTTTTCATGACTCCCCATATTTAGCAGAAAGCATAAAGTCCTTAGCCTGACTGACAAAGCCAAATCTCTATTATCTTTTCCAGTTCCTCAATGCTCTCTCTACCTCCAATTTCTAAAGTTCTACCAATTTCCTGAGCAGCCACACCTTTAAGTATTTAATCTTTTATTTTAGAAACTTTTTGTAAGATTTCTTTTATGGACTTAGGTATACACATATAATGGCAAGTTTTAGACTACATTATGATCATTGCATCTTCCTACAACATGAAACAACTTCTTTTGGAAAAAGCCTATATCTTATTCATGTTTGCATCTTCAGGGCTCAGCATAATATATAAAAAAGGCAAACTCAATATAATATATGAACACTACATTACAGAAAATAATTCTTATCAGCTTTCTTTAGTACATTAAAGAGTAAAGACCAACTGGACAATTAAATTAGCCTCACAAATGTGCCTGATTTATTTACAGAATTCTAGAAAAAGTCCTTATCCTGGGAAATATTTGATTTACAATTACAACTATCATGAGTTTTCAATCTTGTATTGAGAAGTTAATAGGAACAGAATTAAGCCAAAGAAAATAAATAAACTGTATATTCATTTTGATAGTATGAACTAAGAATATCAAATATGCCTGACAACATTCCCGGAACGTAGGAAGATGTGAAATAGTGGGAGAAGTCCTAAAGCAGGAACTCTGAGGACTTGAATCAACTCTTTGGGCCTTGATGGAACTTGTATGATGTTCATCAGCAATATGGGAATGAAAAGGGAACTCATCCATCTTTCCAAGACTGTGGTGAGACTTGGATGAAAAGAACGGTATGAGACCATTCTGTAAAGTGTAGAACTGTAACAAACTTAAAATTAGGCTAACCTATTGCATGGAGACTCTCTGGAGCTCATCCACCACTGAGCAGAGAGAACACACCTTTCCCGCTTTGCTTCCCCAGCTCTATGTGTGTGAAATAAAGGGAGCATTAGTGGTCCATACATGTTACTAAATGATGTACCAAAAGGTTGTTGTTATGAACTGTTTCCTTAATGTGAAATGTTAGAGAAATATTTAGTTAGGATATAAGAAAGATTTAAATATTTAACAAGTAGTTAAGGTATTGAATGCTTTAGAAAATACCAATCTCTTACTACTTTTAAAGTCTTTAACTGTAATCATCCCTTTATTGAACCTAAAAATGGCTTAGATTGCTTCAGTTTACTAAGCTTTTTTTGTTTGTTTGTTTTTCTTGCCAGTCTTGGGGCTTCGACTCAGGGCCTGTTCCCCGTTCCTGAGCCTCTTTAGGCTCAAGGGTAGCCCTCTACTACTTGAGCCACAGCACCACTTCCAGCTTTTTCTGAGTAGTTTGTTGGAGATAAGAGTCTCACAGACTTTTCTGCCTGGGCTGGCTTTGAACCATGATCCTTGGACCTCAGCTTCCTATAGGCCTGAGGTAGTGGTATCTGTCTTACTTTTTTATCTTGAAAAAATAAAAACAAAAACAAAAACCTTATATTTACCTGAAAGTCCCAATGAGAGTACAGAGGACATCTATATATTCTATATATTCTTTATTCTGTACTATTCTTTTCAATACTAAAATTTCATGTATTTTAGGTTTGTATTTCCTTTTTTCCTTTTTGGTACTGAGCTTTTAAAATTTTTTCATTGTAAAAATACTGTACAGAATGGTTACAGTTACATGAGTAAAGGTAATGAGTCCATTTCCTATCAAACATTGTTGCCTCCTCCTTTGTCCCCTACCATCCTTTCCTTCCCCACCTCTCCAACTACCCCTCCTCACCCTTGCCGAAGTTGTAAAGTTCATTTTCAACATAGCGCCTTGTACATCTCTGTTACAATGGGTCAACCTGTATCCCTATTTAATAATTTTGTTATTTCCCTTCCCCTCTCCAAATCAGAAACGTGTATATGCAGGGCACTGGAGTCAAATACAGTGAAAACGGGTTATACTGTGGAGGAGGAAATGGAAAGACTTGGAAAAAATTATATTAAGTGAAGTAATCCAGGCCCAAAGAAACATAGGTCCCATGGTTTCCCTTATTTTTAATAACTAGTATATGTCTAGGACAAGCAGAAAAGGTCAAAAGCTATGTACATAGGACCAGATAAGATGATGTTAAGTGAAATGAACCCCAAGATAGCGACACAAATGGTTTGTTCTTTCTTGCTATTGTTTTTAACATATTTATAAAGTACTGGGCTTTAAACTCACGATCTCAGTTCTTAGACTAAGTCATAACTCCAGGTTTGACTCTCAGTAGTTATTTTAAAGAAAGGATCTTGTTTCCTCCCCATGCTCATCCCTGAGGCATGATCAGCCTACTTTAGGCTCTCTGTCCTTGCTGAGACTGCTGGCAAGTCTACCAGATCCCATTTTCTTCCATGGAGACAAAGTCTTTGTGGACTTTTTCTGTCCAGGCTGACCTGGAACTGTTATCCTTAGATCTTAGCTTTTCATGAAGTTTACGGTGACAGGTATGCACTACTGCATCTAGCTATAGATTGAAAAGGAGTCCCTATGAACTTTTGCCTGGGCTGGTCTTGAACCATGATCTTTCACAATTTTTCTAAAATTACAGATGTTAGCCTCCAGCACGCAGCTCCCATTTATTTAAACTTGAAAGTGAAACTTTTGAGCAACTTTCAGGTGGTAATGTCTGAGTGTATTATATAGCAGCTGTTGGAATAGAACATTTCACTTGTAATACCAAAATTAGGAATCACCGCATCAATAATAGATAATTACAGTCAAGTAGAAATACCCGAACTTAGAATGGAGCAACCTCCACAAGTACATTGTTTGATTTGATGTAGTAATTACAGTAAACGACACAAAAGATATTCTCTAGAAATCCTGAGGGTGAAAGGAAATACTATTCTATTCACTTCCATTAGAAAAGTGTTGAAAATAATTCTGTAGATTTATGATTAATTTAAAAAGGTGAGTCTTAATTAAAATTAGACAACATCAAAATATACACACTTTAAAGGAAACCGTAAGTTCATGCAAATGTTGAATTTAGGAATATATATCTTTAATTTGAAGAGAGTACCTCTGTCCCCTTATATGTGCTTTGCTTTCTGTAGTCCAAATATTAACTGGAAATTTTTATTTTATTTTATTTTTTTTGTCGGTTGTGAAGCCGGAACTTGGCCTGAGCGTTGTCCCCCAGCTCTTCAGCTCAAGGCTAGTGCTACACCATAAGCCACAGTGCCCCTTCTGGCTTTTTCTGCTTATGTGGTGTTGAGGAATCGACCCCAGGACCTCATTCATGCAAGGCAAACACTCTACCACTGAGCTTCCTTCACAGCCCTAAGTGGAAAAAAATTTTTTTAAACAGCAAGTTTTAAGTTACACACCCTTCTGAACAGCGTGATGATACCACACATAGTTCTATTATTTTTTGTCTTTTCCTTTTTTGGTACTGGGGATTGAACCCAGGATGTTGCACTTGCTAGGCAAGCGCTTTGCCACTGAGCTACATCCCAGCCCCATAGTTCTATTTTTTATCCCATTTCAAAAAAATAATCTCTGTCCAATGGATCTATTGACCCACTCCTGATGGTCATGTAGTGGCTGTGTTGATTATTAGGTGAACTGTGAAAGTATTGCTATGTTTGAACAAAGGTGACTATTTCGCTTTATAGAAGTGCTAGTTTATTATTATTTTATTATTAGGAATTGCTTGTCAGTCTAGTTTACAAATGAAGTTAAGAGTATATGTATATATGGGGAAATATCCAATAACATCATATGCAGCACTCTTCCAATGTCAGGCATTCCCTGTGGAGCTACAACCTGCATGGATAAGAAGGAATTGTTGCATTTATTGTAGATTTATACCTATATTACGGAACAGATAATTCCCATGAAAAAACAGTACTTGGGTTTACTAATTGTCATTTGAAGTTGTTTGCAATGGGTGGCAAGTTTTAGCCAGTAAAAACAATAACATATCTAAATTAGAATAGGTATTTACTGTCTTTTATAGTATAGGAAGATAGTTAAATATATTTTATAAGTTATAAATAAATAGGTCAGTATAAATAGGTTTTCGGTAAGTTGATTTATTCCACTTACTTCCTATGTGTTCTTTTTTATCTTACCTGAAGTATATATTATTTGTGGTGTGAATTCTTTTTTTAATTTAGTTTTTATTATCTTCAAGTAGTTGTATAAAGGAGTTCCCATTCTACAAAACAGTGTATGAGTACAAAGTGTCTGACAACATTGCCACCCATCTCTCTTAACCCATCCCTGCTCTCACTTTTTTCTTTCATTGAGATTAGGTGATTACATAAATTCACATATTTCACAGCATTGTGGAATAGTGATACTTAGAGTCACAAATACATTTTAATTTTCACAAGGAAATTGTTGCTATGATGGTTTAACAGTCTGTGAATTCTATGAGCTTTGACATTACAAGTTATTTTTTCCACATCAGGTGATGTGTACATTTCTTTCCTTTTGCTTAGTGTGGGCTGTTCCCACTTACTCTGTTCCTCCTGGCTTCCCTCTGTTGCGTGCATATATCTACCATATTGTGGTGTGAATTCTGAAATGTTGAAGCAAGGGTGTATAATGCCCTAGTTTAGAAAGAGAATTTAATAAAGATGACCTAGTGAACCTATGCACATTCCATGGAAATTGGAAGAACGTTTTTGATCTATTGTAAAGTATGAAGACACTGAGCTACTCACTCAGTGAACTATAGCTTCCAAGTGGATCTGAGTATGTCTGTGTTCTTAACATCAGCGGTTTTGTACCCAGATACCCATCTACTATCGAAGGGAGAGAGGCGGCTTGGTCTGGATTCACTGTATGCTCTTGAGCGAGTCACCTCACATTCTTGAACCTCAGTCAACCCATTTGGAGAATTAGGTGAAAGCTAAGACTTAGTGAGAAACAGATGCTACATCTGAGATGAGTTTTCTTGTGTAAACAAGTAATTCCGACGTTTAATTCCAACGAAAGTTGCTCTGTGGGTAGCCATGATACATGGCGTGCAGGAGGTAGACAAGCAGCTGAGAATAACTATGCTTCTTAATAGAAATTAGAGCACTGTCATATTATATCTATACTCCTGAAACTATGCTTATCTATTTTTAAGTTATGAGATGCATACTGCATGATTATTATATAAAGCTCATTCATCCTTTTGCACCATAGTTTGATTTTCAAGTGGTTAATTATGTTTTTAATAGTTAATTAAGTTTCATAGTAGGGAGAGGTATAACTCCAAAGAATTCAGTTATTTCCTCATGGTCGTTAAGACCACTTCTTTGGAGGGATAAAAGTTAACAATTGAGCGATTTAAAGACATGTGGCTTTAAAGTCAGGAGCTAAGTTTGCATTTTGGTT
The DNA here is from genome assembly GCF_000151885.1 of Dipodomys ordii. Taxonomy (NCBI): domain Eukaryota; kingdom Metazoa; phylum Chordata; class Mammalia; order Rodentia; family Heteromyidae; genus Dipodomys; species Dipodomys ordii. The sequence goes on along the minus strand of NW_012267257.1, from coordinate 6,550,932 downwards.
TAATTCTCAGGAGATTACTTGTCACATTGGTAAATGCTTACTAAAACACTTTGCTACTGAAGTTATAGATAATTCAATAAATGGAAAAGAATTCCTCCAAGGAAAGAAAATCCCTTTTGAGAAATGGTTGTCTATGTTATATGATTGCTTTCTCTCCTTAACAGTGGCTTACTTGGCTGATTGAAACGGCTATGAACATCAAAGTCAGATCTCTGGTTCCAGAAACTCTCCAAGCTTGCCATAGCTCTAAACTTATGTTTCCTGTGTTGACTGCATGTATTGTATCATTGGTGTACATTTCAAAGTTTCAGGTTAAATGTGCTGTGGTTTTCCATTGCATAACTTTTAAAAAAAATTTTTGAACTGAGAATAAGTAACATGTGAATCAGCAAGCTAATGGATATGGTTAAGAATTCTCTTTTGACTACTTTGTGATTCTCTGATTTGTTTTTTGGCAGTTGTGGGGTTCTTGCATTTAACATTAGCAAAAAGAGTAGTAGCTTAGCCTTTGAGTGGAAAACAATCCAGGAATTTCAGAGAGAGGAACTAAGTAACAAGAGCCCTGGAGCTATTCTCTCTCCTCCTATTCCTGTGCTTTCTTCCCTTGCTTACACGGAACTCTTGACTCCAGTGTGAGAAGAACATATCTGCGGTAGAATTTGGCTCTTTTTCGGTTTTGTATTTTTAGAAACTCAGAGGGGTTCAATAAGTGAGATGTAAAATAACTGTTGGCTAGAGTAAGAGCATCATAAAAGACCAAGAATGTGATGAACATAAGTCTGAAACTCTGTGTTTCAGTCTAGAGGAAAATATCCACTGGAAGTTTCCAATTTACCAAATACTTTTTGGAAATAGACTGGATGAAAGCAATAGAAGTACATTATTTTGAAGCTTAGAATTATTTTGAATGGTTGTGATCATAAGGAACCTTATCCTGGTATCATTTGGAGCAGCTGAATTATGTTTTCCTTTCTACATTTTTGTATGGAAACAGTGAAGTCTAAAATCAAAGAATAACACATCTTCATATTTAGATCGAAACATGTTCTTTATAAATGTTTATATTCTTTCTAAACATTTATTATATGTACATAGAGTTTTATCTAATGTACATGCAACATCTTTACAAAGTCTTGCCAACTAATATTATTTTAACCAATAAAATGAGTGATTCTAGCTCATTCCAAAATGGCCAATTTCTTCTGATACGTGGACTTAGCTGTTTGCTATAGAACTCTGACCTTGCTTTTCCTGGAGCTGAAAGTGAGCTTGTGGGAGTGTGGGAACAGTTATCAATTGGAAATGTATGAAAAGAATTAGTTTCACTTTCATAGAGTTCAAGTTTTAGCATTATTCAATGATATAGCCTGCTTAAAGAACAAGGAAATTAGAAAAGTAGGCAAAGTTGGGGAAGAGGAATTGATGGGCATGGTTCTATTCAGTACTATTGCAGTAGTACTAAATGCCCCTCTTCAATGTCTGTGGTTGGCTGATCTCAGACCACCTTCAATAAGATCGACTTTTACACTTGCACTGCGCAAAATCTGAAGGGCCCAAAAGGTTTGCCAAATATGTGATTCACAGAGGTTGCTAATGAAGTTTCACAGAAAATAAACCTTCAGAAATGTTTGATCAGTTTGCTCCTATTTCAAGACAGTCTACAGAAAACAAAAATAAAATGAAAACTTCAAGTTTCTACTGAAACTTTTTGGCAAAAACTTCAGTTTCTCTTTAGACCTTTGGGAGAAACTTAAGGCAATTTCATATGGGATTTTGAAGCATGTCTTCTTAGTTAGTTATCTGGATTTTGAAAATAAAACAAACAAACAAAAAAACCTTCTGGTGTCCACAGACATTCCTGGTATCAAATATTTGGTATGTTTGGAGTATATACAATGCTGAGCGTATAAAGTAGAATGCATTGTAATTTTGTAAAATGGCAATCATAACAAAGGATTGATTATTTAAACTTTTATTTCTTATTGTTATTATAAAGATGATGTGCAGACTGGTTGCAGTTACATAAATCAGGTAATGAGTACCTTTCTTTTTAAACAATATCATCCCTTCTCTCACTTTCCCAGTTTTTTCCTCCCATTCCTATGATTTAAAAAGAAATCAACGAATTTAAATAAGTGTGACAAAATTTCCCTTTTGGGGGAAAGCTACCTAAGTAGCTTTGTGTACATAAATTTTTGAGCATTGATTTCTTTTTATATTTAGAGATTTTTGTGTAAAGAACTCAAAACACTTGAATTAGTTTCTCATCCCAAAACTTGTAAGTCAGAGAATTTCAAGAGAATCTCACTGGAGACAAGCCATTTCCCGCCCCCTCCAAGTAGTAGTGATTATATACATATGTTTTTTTTTGCCTTGTTTTTAAATTGTTATTGTAAAGGTGATGTACAGAAGGGTTGCTGTTACATAAGTCAGGTAATAAGTACATTTCTTTTTGAATGGTGTCACTTCTTCTCCCATTCTCTCCCTAATATCACTGCTGTGTTTGTTCACCCTTTATAACCCACAATTTTTGTGCTACCCCTTACCCTCACCAAAACAGATAAACTTACAAGGAAAAAGGTGCAGAAAACAGAAACAATGACAAAGGAGACAAAAAATCAAGAAGAACAATAACATAAAACCTCTTGTTTCCATTTCTTGGAGTTCATTTCTATAAACGTCTTTTTGTATGATCATATGCACATAACTATTGAGCCACTGTGATCCTCTCTTAAGAATATCCTTCTTTGGTCTCACTGTATGCATGTCCAGAGTCCTGTATAATTTATTATGCATGTCCAAGTGTACTTTTTGTCTTTTACCATCCAGTATGTTTATTTGTAGATTTATGGGTACATTCTAGTTACAACAAATGAGGGGAGCCATGCAACCTATGTTTCTTTGGGTCTGACTTACTTTGCTTGTATAACTTTTTCCAAGTCTTTCCATTTCCTTAGTAATGGGGCAATGTCATTCTTTCTGGTGGAGGCATAGAATTCCATTGTGTATATATACCACATTTTCTTAATCCATTTGTCCACTGAGGGACATCTTGGTTGATTCCATATCTTGGCTATGGTAAACAATTCTATAATGAATGTGGTTGTGCTAGCAGCTTTAATGTTGCTTTGTTTGTGTTCTATTGAATAAATGCCCAGGAGTGAAATTTCTGGGTCCCAGGGAAGCTCTATGCTTATTCTTTGGAGAACGTCTATACTGCTTTCCAGAGTGAATGAAGAAGGTTACATTCCCACCAACAGTATAGTAGCATTCCTTTTTAACCACATCCCTGCCAATATCTGTTTTCTTGATAATGGCCATTCTAACTGGGCTGAGGTAGAATTTCACTATTTGTTTTGATTCACATTCCTTTTATGGCCGCCAGAGATGTCGAGAACATTTCTTACACTTGTGTATTGGCCATTCTTACTTCTTCTTCAGAGAAGTCTTTCTATAAGTCTTTAGCCCATTTATTAATTAGGTTGTTGAATTTTGGAGGCTTTATTTTGGGGGGTTTAAAATTTTGAGCTTTGACTATATTTTAGATATGAGGCCCTTGTCTGATGTGCAGCTGGTAAAAATCTTCTCCTATTCTGTGTGCTTTCTATTGATCTTGCTAGCTATGTCCTTTGCCATGAAGAAACTCTTCAGTTTGATGCTATCCCATTAATCCAGTTTTTCTTTGATTTGTGATTTTGCATCTTTACTTAGGAAGTTTTGACCTATGCCAAGGAGCCCTACTATTTCCCCTACACCTTCCTGTAATATTTTCATGATATCTAGACTTACATTAAGGTCTTGGATCCATTTGGAATTGGTTCTTATGCAGGGTGACATGTAAGGATCCAGTTTCAGTTTTCTACACCTGCAGAGCAGTTTCTGCCAGCAGCATTTGTTGAAGAGGCTGTCTTTTTTCCGTCCTGTGTGTTTGGCTCCCTCTTCGGTTTGTGGGTTCATTTCTGGGTCTTCTATTCTATTCCATTGGTCCTCAGATCTATTCTTGTGCTAGTATCCAGCAGTTTTTATTACTATGGCTTTTATTTTTGTCGGTCTTGGGGCTTGAACTCTGGGCTTGGGCACTATCCCTCAGCTCTTCAGCTCAAGGCTAGTGTGATGCTGCTTGAACCACATTGCCACTTCTGGTTTTCTAGTGGTTTATTGGAGGTAAGAGTCTCATGGACTTTCCTGCCTGGGCTGGCTTTGAACCATGATCCTCAAATCTCAGCCTCCTGAATAGCAAGGATTACAGTCATGAGCCACCAGCGCCCAACTATTACTATGGTTTTGCAATAGAGTTTGAAGTTTAGTATTAATAATCCATCAACACTATTCTTCCTAAGGATTGTTTTTGTTCTTTGGGGTCTTCCATTATTCCACATGAATTTTTGATTGCTTTCTCTATATCACTGAGGAATGTTACTAGGATTTTGATGGTTTATTGCATTGAATTTGTAAGTAGCTTTGGACAGTATTGCCATTTTCACAATGTTAATCCTCCCAATCCAGGAGTATGGAAGAGTTTTCTATTTCCTTAAATCTGCTTCAATTTCTTTTTCAGATTTCTTTTTCAGTTTTCCTAATAGAGGTCCTTCACATCTTTGGTTAAGTTAGTCCTATGTATTCTTTTTGAGGGTATTACGAATAGATTTGCTTTCCTGATTTCAATCTTGATCATCTCATTGTTGGGATACAGAAATGCTCCTGATTTTTGTGGGTTCATTTTATATCTCGTTGCTTTGCCAGTTTGGGATCAGCTCAAATAACTTGGGGGATAACATAAGGTTCTTTAAATGTAGGATCATGTCATCTGCAAAGAGGGATAGTTTTACTTCTTTCCGTATTTATATCCCTTTTATGTTTTTCTCTTTATACGTATACTTTTTAGATTTAAAAAGAAGTTAGAAAAGTTTTTCTTTCAATTAGCATATTGCTGTACCCTAGCATTCAGCATTCAACGAATATTTCCTGTACCCTGGAGTGTAAAGTAATTTTTGGTTTAACTGGAGAAATTTACAATGCTGTTTCTCTTGTACTTTTAAAATCCAACTTTCTAGTCAGAAATCATTGTGAACATTGTATTTCATGTTATGTACTTAACAATCCTTACTATCTCCTGTATTTTCCTTCTTTACTCTTGTGATGACACCAGTTGTATTTGCTTGCACTGATTCTACATTTAGTAACAAAACTGTGTTTTTCATTTGAAGAGGAACTTTTCTCCCATTGTCAGTCAATCATCTGTAGAGGGGGGTTGTTACTCCATAATGTCTATGTCATCAAGGTTTGCTCATCAGAAGATTTCATCCTTCTGGTCACAAGGAGATCCGAATTAGATGAATGGTGATCAGCTCTGGAATATATAATAGAAGCGTTGATATTTTAACAACAATTATCTCCCTTTAGGAAGAAGCTAAGAGCAAAAAGATCTGTTAAATGATATTAAGCATGTTTGTCAGGCAAAACTCTGACAAATAGTAGGGCAAGTGCTGATAACATCCTTTAAAAACCTGCATTCAACTAGGTCTGAAGATAATTTTCGGTAGACTTTTTTATTGTAAAGGCGATGTTCAGAAGGGTTACAGTTACACAAGTAAGGAAATGAATACAATTCTTGTCGAACACTGTTACCTCCTCCCTGTTTTTCTTCTGCTTTCCCTCCCAACTGACTCCCCTCTTCCCTAAGTTGTAAAATTCATTACCAACATAGTGTCTTGCGACATTTTGAGTAATAATATTGCCCTTCTGATTCTTTTATTCAACTTAATTTGCATAGAATTGAGTCCTGTCTTTTCATGGTTTTTTTTTTGGCAAGGGATTATTTCTTGATCCATATAAAATCTTACATAATTTGTATCTGATTTCTTTCTCTTTCAAATCAGTGCATTTATATTACAGAAAACAATGTAGTATATTCCACCTTGTATACCATTTCTCTATCAAAAATCTGCTTAAGATTTTTGGAAATTAGGAAATGAAGTCTAAAACTTACTGAAGGCAATAATCATCTAAACACCCTTCTTCCCGTCTCGTACTATTCAGCATGGCCTTTCCAATGAGATGCTTTTCTTTCCCCTCATGAGCAAGGGCTGGTTTCCAATAGGCATTAAAGTCTGATGTCTGATGGTGAGTGATTAGCTCTGTGCTGGGTTCCACTCCACATTACTTTTCTATTGCCTGATGTTTTATAAACAGAGTCTCAGTGTTATGAAGTTTATGATTATGTGGTCTGTTTAGGAATATCTGAAGACTTTCTATGCTGTGTAATATGTGTACATTGGAAAACAATATCCTCGAAGTCAGTTTTCTCCATCAGTTTGTTTTACATTTAAAACATGGACCTTAGAGACTCATAGCCTTTTTAAGCCAGAGAGAACTTTTGAGATCATTCCCTCCAACCTTTCTAATTAATTTGGCAGTCGAGTACAATTTAGGAAGCACTAGGGAATAGTGAGAGCCTGGACAGCAGAATTGAGGAAAATAGCACAGATGTAGTGTACACTTCATTTTTATGATTCGGCAGCTGGGCAATCTAGAACAACTTGCTTAAACTGTGTCTAGGCAAAGATGTGTGGTTCATAGTTAAATGTGGCACCTTTTAACTAAGAAACGTATCTAGTTTAATAATACTTCTTTGAATACACATAAACATAAGCCATGTGATTGTGGCTTCTCTCTATAATTTTGTGTTTGTACTCAAACAGGGAGAACCCTAAGTATAAGCAAATTACTTATTGTAATTTTTTTTTTTTTAATCAGTCGTGGGGCTTGAACTCTGGGCTTGGGCACTGTCCCTATGCTCTTCAGCTCAGGTGTGTGTTCTACCACTTGAGCCACAGCGCCTCTTCTGGTTGATTTATTGGAGTCTCATGGACTTTTCTGCCTGGGCTGGCTTTGAACCATGATCCTCAGCTCTCAGCCTCCTGAGTAGCTAGGATTACAGGCATGAGCCATCAGCGCCTGGCTGATTTTTTTTTATTATTTGTGTGGGGGTGAGTTAGTGGTTCGAGTCCCAGCAGGACAAACAAAATGAAAAACAATCATTATTTGTGAAGGTAAGACAAAATTACAGAGGGACAAAGATATATACTAAAGTTCCCTGAATATGTCATGTTTTCTAAGGTATCCATGGAATCTTTGTACAACAAAATCAAATGAAAGTTCATCTTTAAAGGTACTGAATTTAACTCTGTACCAGAATGGAGCTATTTCAGGTATATTGAAAACATTTCACTGCACATATCTGAAGTTCTGTAAACAAACGAATTATAAAATACAGTCTTTTCAGTAATAATGTAGCATCATTTGTAGATGTCATTTTTCATAACAAAATTTTAGCAACAAATAAATGTTAATAATACTTTTGCAACTTTATCAAGGTATAATTCACAAATAAGACAGAATATATTGAAAGTATACAACTTGGCAACTAGAAATACATATTCATGTGTAGTGTGATTATCACAGCTGAGTCAGATTAGTATATGGCTACTTCATATAATTAACATCACTATTATTATTATAATAATTATAGTATTATTATCTTTTTGCAGTCTTTGGAAATAACCCAGGACTCTTGCACATGCTAAGCAAAGATTCTACAACAAAACTGAACCCTAGATTAGTATTTTATACTTTATTCTTTTTTAAAAATATAATTTGTGTTGAAAACACATTAGATCTGCTCTAGGGGCAATATCAAGTACTGATTATTAACTACAGATACTGCCAGGATATTGTGTTCTCCAAAATGTTTGTGTTGAAATTTAATTGACAATGTAATGATATTAAGAGGTGAGACTTTTAGGATAGGATTAGGACTATCAGCAAAGTTCTTAAAGGAAGTGTGTTTACTCGTTTCTGCTTCTGCCTTCTGACAAAAGGGACAGCTAGAAGCATATTTTATCTGTATAATGAGAGCATTATTAATATGTGCTTTGCAGGGTGGTTATGCAGTAGGAAGTTAAAACAGCACATACTGATCACTCAGTACTTTTCACTATTTTATTATTTTTCTTTTCACTATTTTAATTGGTGTCATCACATGTATGATACACAGATAAATGGCTTGTTTATATAAACTTATTAATTATCCCTGATGCAAAGTGTAGAAGTAGAAAATGAAAAATATTTCTAAGGTGGAGAGACACCTGGCTCATAGAAGCAAGATTATGAGAGAAAGAGAGAAAAAGGAAATCATGACAACTGTAATCACTTGTTATCAATATACAAATTGTTATAATATGAATTTATTAATTTCTTTCAGTCAAAATCTAAATAGTTCCAGATTTTTATTACTATCTCTAAGAGATGCTACTTATTAAACATGTTTGAAAACTCTCTCTGGAAGAATACTTTAGCATATGCCTTTACAGCATTACTATGTTAGTCTTCAATACACCATCATATGTCATATTTAATAACACCATTAGGGTCACCAGTGGGCTGCATATATATATATCTTCATGCTCCCATACAGCACAAAGGTGCTAAAACATTTCCATCACTTAGTGACATTGTAAATGTTATAATGTCGCAGCACAAAGCATTGCTCATGAGTTTGTGGTGATATTGATGTAAACAAACCTTCCAAACTGCGTTGTCTTAAAGTGTGTACACTAAACAATACTTGATGGTGATGATAAGTGATCATGTTACTGGTTTATGCATTTTAGCACTACAATTCTTATTGTCATTTTACAGTGTACTTCTCCCACTTGGTGAAAAATAAACATTTACTGTGAAATAGCCTCAGGAAGTTAATTTAGGAGACATTTTAATGTTGCCACTGGAGAGGGCAGTTCCATGTGTGTCCCTGTCCCGGACAACCTCCATTGAGACAAGATGTACAAATGAGGTCAGGGACACAATCCTGAGCTTGTGAGGGCCTAGGATAATGTGTGCTGGTGTCTTAGTTTCTAACTAACAAAAATATAAAACATAAAAAAAGAAATTTTCTCCTGGGTGTTGGTGAGTCACGCCTGTAACCCTAGCTACTCAGGAGGCTGAGATCTGAGGACTATGGTTCAAAGCCAGCTCAGGCAGAAAAGCCCCCATGAGACTCTTAGCTCCATTATCCACCCCAAAACCAGAAGTGGCACTGTGGCTCATGTGGAAGAGTGCTAGCCTGGAGCACAAAGAGTCTCAGGGACACTGCCTAGGCCCTGAATTCAATTCCCACAACTGACCAAAAAAAAAACCCCAAATGATGTTCTTACTGATTAAGGATTTAAATAGAGAAAATATTGTATTAACCATACAATGTATGTTTTAAGTTATCACAAAAGAGCAAAAAAATTTAAAAGATTGTATATGGTAAGCCATTGTAGTAAGCTAAGGTTAACTTGTGACAACTTTCATGCAAGCCTAAGTGAGCAATGCATATAAAGTTTAATGTCCTTCACTTTCATTCATCACTTGCACACTGACTTACCCAGAGCAACGGCTGGCTCAGCAAGCCCCATGCTGGTAAGTGTGCTATGTGGGTGAACCGCTTTTATACTATACTTTTATACAGCACTTTGTGGCAACATTTCTATATTTTTATAGATTTATATAGTTATAATTATATGTATATATTCTATTTATAATTCTATTTATAATCATTGCAACATTCAGCAGTCTTTTGTTATACAGATCTAGGAATACAGGCTATACCACATAGCCTATATATGCAATAACCTTTACCATCCAGGCTGTGTAAGTACACTCAGTGGTGTATGCAAAGTGATATAATCTCCTAACAACACATTGCTCAGAATGTGTCCCTGACATTAAGCAAGGAGTGATGATTGTTTTATTTTTATTGTTATAATGTTCTGAGTATAGCTGGTTTTATAACATTTAAATGATAACCAACCGAAGTTCTATTTTCATCATTACACATTTCATCCTGGTCATCTGGATGTACTGTATCCAAGGCAAGTCTACTCTGTGTATACTGATGGAGACAGTATGACTTGGATTGATCTTTCTACCCAGCCACTGTGGAGATGCTTGTTAAGCCCTCAAAACTTAGTCCCACATCTTACAAAATGGTCCCTCCTTCACAAGCTGAAGACAAAATGTCTGTGAAGATATGTTAATGATCATGTTTACAGATTCTGTCTTCCTTGAATAAATTGGAGTCCTTGGAGGACAGGGATAGTATACTGCTGTGTCCTTGGTACTCAACTCTATTATTATTGCAGGTACTATGCTTCAAGCAATCATACCTTTTTCATGGAAGATTCCAGATGCAAAACTTCCATTGACTTCCTGGAGACTTGGGTCCTGACCACTCTGTGATTTTTTTTTTTTTTTTGCTTCTTGCCCTTTTTTAGTTCAGCTGAAAAAGCATTGTGCTCTTTTGCATTGCTACATTTTTTAAAGGAGATTGGAATTAAATGAAATATAATATATATTAAGGGACTGTTTTCCCAGAAGGGTAGTAAAGGTAAAGTAAGTAAAAGACCTGAGATAAATGTGTTCTTGTCTTTCTATAAAATTCTTGGTCTTTTGTCTTAGGAATGATCCATTGTGGACAGGTCAGCCTGGCTTATATTGACTTCCTAAGCAACTGTCTTATTTTAGAGAAAAGACATGGTTTTCTTTAGAAACATAAAATATCAAGCATTCTTTTTTTAATTATTTATTTTTGGAGTTCTGTTATAGTTAATGCTGTCTCATTATTTTTTCCATTATAAACCCCTCTTTGCAAGGGGTTGTAACTCCCCCAATAAAATTAATGTCTTTAGGCAAACACTTGAAGCATTTGCTCTCAGCGTAAGAGGACTTTTGTTTTTCCAGGCCTTGAAAAAAATAAGTCCATAAAATTTTTTTAAGTTATTAGAGTGTTTTTTAAAAAATGAAAAGGAGTCGGGGGGGGGGGAGGGGAACCCTGCAGGAATTACTGCTTTCATATCTAAGTTCTTACCTGTGATGTGAATATTTCAAACTGAAGTTTTGTAGGCCATTTGAACTGATTGGCAGTCATTTTATTATCTGAGATAATTCAGTAGCACTCATCTGAGTTCCTTGGTCTTTTCAAAGATGCTAAATGGCAATGGCTTATTGAATAGTTTGTGCTGGTTCAATCCTTTCTGCCTGATAGGTAATCTAATCTATTTTTGAAGAACCCTGCCCATTTCCTTGAAGAAACATTATAATCCTAGGGCAATGGAGTGACAACTGACATGTCTCCCTGGAGGTGGAGGCCAATACCAGTAACTGCAAATGGTTCCTGCCTAATTTGTTCACGTTGACGTGTTAACTTGGAACGTGTCATGAACTCAGAGGTTGTAGGCCATCGAACACTAAGGCTCAAGATGAGATCTTCCGATAGTTTCAGAGGCTCACTATACACCTAAGGTTTGCTCCCACAAAAACAAAGCAGAGACTCTGGTTGTATCAGAGTAGCCTACATTTCAGGGAGTAGCTGTGGGAAGACCATATAACCTAATAACAACCAAGGAGCTAAGTCTCTTTAGCTCTCTTTAGCTAAGTATCTTTTGCTCTCTGTGCCAGAATATTTATAGTGAATATTTTATTTTTTTCTTTAGATGTCTTTTTGATCATCATTAAGAAATTTTATAAAAAGGTTTAAAATATCAGTTTGTAAATACAATTCTTCTTGATCAGTGTCTCCCCTTCCATCATTCTCACCCACAGTGAATATTTATAGAGCAAAACTTCTACGAGTCTGATACTACTGGAATATAAACACATCACACACACACACATACACATCACCCACAATCTCATCTAGCTACCTATGTCCAAAATATAGCTTTAAAATTTATTTTCTTTCATAATCAGCTGTGATTATTTACAAAGATCACTTTTCAGGATAGATTAGAGAAAGGATCATAAAGTGGTGACAATAAAGAATTCTGTGAAAAATGGATTGTTTGTAGACAAAACCAGAAATTTGATTTCTATATCACACCATACAAAGAAAGAGGCAGGTGGTCTTTAGAAGCACATACAGGGAAAATTTCCTAGAGAAGAATCAAGAACTCAGTAGAGGAATGGAACAAGAAAATGTGGCATATATACACAATGGAATTCTATGCCTCCATCAGAAAGAATGACATTGCCCCATTTGTTAGGAAATTTCGGAAAGACTTGGAAAAAATTATATTAAGTGAAGTAAGCCAGGCCCAAAGAAACATAGGTCCCATGGTTTCCCTTGTTTGCAATAACTAGTATATGTCTGCAACAAGCAGAAAAGGTCAGATAAGTTGATGTTAGATGAAATAAATCCCAATATAAGTATTTAAATGTTTTTCCTTTCTTGTGATTGTTTCTAACATATTTATAAGATTATTTCTTTGTTGCTTTGTATGTCCCTCCCCCCACAGTATAACCCCTGTTTTCACTGTTTTTGATGTTGATATAATTTGGGAAGGGAAAGAGAAAAAAAATTGTTTATAGGGACACAGGTGGATCCATTGCAATAATGAGATGTACAAGAGGCTATGTCGAAAAACAAACTTGATAATTTAGGAGGGGTGTAGTTGTGGAGATGGGAGGGAAAAAGGGATGGTAGGGGAAAAACAAAGGAGGAGGCAACAATGCTTGATACGAAATGTACTCATTACCTTAATCATGTAACTGTAACACCTCTGTACAGTATTTTCACAATAAAAATAGTATTAAAAAAAAAGAAACAAGAAGCCAAATCCATGAAGTAAAAACATGGACAAATTTGACTTCAGCAAAGTTCAAAAGTTCTAAACAAACACAGATCTTCATAAGCAAAGTTCAATATAAGCAACTATTATTTGAAATGTCCATAGCCATCGAAGTGAATTACCTAGGATATATAAAGAATCCCTAAAATCAACACAAAGAAAAATGTGGAAATTAAATTAATAACAAAAACATATTCTATTCATGAAAGAGGATAATCAACTAAAGAAAAAGTGCACTGCTTTACAATCAGAGTATAACAGTAACAAAAAGAGAAACACCATTTTACAACCATCAGATTGTCAAGAACTGAAAAACTCTTTGATTAGCAAATGTTATTAGGATATGAAATTTGAACATCCCTATATGACTTATAAAAGTGTAAATAAGTAAAACTAATTGAGAATTTGGACAGTATCTAATAACAGTGAATATGAGCATGTCTTTCAAGATCCACAGATTTTTTCACTCCTAGTGTATACTTGGGAGAAATTCTTTTATATTTGCATGAATAGATATTTCCATGAATATTTACTCTGAAGTGATTTTGGGATGAACTACTGAAATCAGTCTAAATGTTTACTTGCAGGACCATGGGAAAATTAATCAAAATATGCTCATGTTGACAAATACTTATCAGCACAAATAAATTTCAAAATTTAATAGCACAAAATTAAGATGTAGATTATAATACATATATGACAATGGCATATGTATGATATAAAATACAAATAAAAATTATATCATTATAATATTTGGTTTATATGTTAGTAACATAATTTTAAGAAAGCAAAAAGAACACTGAGCTCTTCAGCTGAAGGCTAGCATCCTACCACTTCAGCCACAGCACCACTTCCGGCTTTTTCTGCTTATGTGGTACTGAGGAATTGAACCCAGGACCTCATGCATGCGAGGCAAGCACTCTACCACTGAACCACCTTCCCAGCCCCAAGAACACCATATTATTAACACTATATTATAATGGAGATTATCTGTAGGGTTGAAAAAGAATGAGATCAAGATTATAGGAGCTGCCGTTCTCTGCTCTCCATTCTGTTTATAAACAAAGGTTTGGTATAATGCTGGCTGTAGGTTTGACATACACAGCCTTTATTATACTGAGGAATGTCCCATGGATCCTTATATATCACGCTGCACCAGAATCAACTCCAAACGGATCAAAGACCTGGAAGTCAAAGCAGACACCCTGAAAACATTACAAGAAGGAATAGGAAAAACTCTAGGGCTCATTGGCACAAGCTGAATTTTCCTTAATGAAGAACCATAACCCCAGTTTTCACTGTATTTGATGTAGGTATAATTTGTGGAGTGAAAGGGAAAAAACAAATTGTTTAAATAGGTATACAGGTGGACCCATTGCAACAATGAGATATACAAGATGTTATGTTGAAAAACTAACTTTAAACTTTGATGGGGGGGGGCAGGGTGGAAGGGAGATAGGAAGGGATGATAAGGGGAAACAAAGGAGGAGGCAACAATGCTTGATAATCAATGTACTCATTACCTTGCTCATGTAATTGTAACCTCTCTGTACAGTATTTTCACAATAAAAATATGTATTAAAAATAAAGGAAAATAAAAGAACCAGAAGCACAACAAATCAAAGAAAGGTTGGATAAATGGGATTGCATGAAACTGCAGAGCTTCTTCACAGCAAAGAATGTAGCTAGCAAGATCAATAGAAAGCCCACAGACTGGGAGAAGATCTTCACTAGCCATACAACAGACAAGGGTCTCATATCTAAAATATATTTAGAACTCAAAAAATTAAATTCTCCCAAAACAAATCCTCAAAGAAACAACTGCTCCATTAATAAGTGGCCTAAAGACAGTGTATATACATTTTTCTAATTTGGAGAGGGGAAGGGAAATAACAAAATGGTGAACTAAGGATACAGGGTGACCCATTGTAACAATGATATGTACATGACAGTATGTTGCAAATGAACTTTACTTCTTTGTAGGGAAGGGGGGGGGCAGGAGGGAGGAGTTGGGAAGGTGGGGAGGAAAGTGATGGTAGGGGGAAAATAAAGGAGGGTGTAACAATGCTCGATAGGAAATGGAGTCATTACCTTACTCATGTAACTGTATCTTTACAATAAAAATATATATCAAGAAAAAAAGACTTAAAGAGAGACTTCTCTGAAGAGGAAATAAGAATGGCCAATAGACACGTGAAGGAATGCTCAACTTCTCTGGCCACAAAAGAAATGCAAATCAAAACAACATTGAGATTCCACCTTACCCCAGTTAGAATGGCTATAATCATGGGAAGGGAAAACAAAGGAGGAGGCAACAATGCTTGATAAGAAATGTACTTGTTATATTGCCCATGTAATTGTAACCCCTCTGTATGGTATTTTCACAATAAAAAAAAAGAAAGAAAGAAATCTAGAAACAACAGATGCTGGAAGGGATGTGGCCAAAAGGGAACACTATTGCACTGTTGGTGGGAGTGTAAACTTATTCAACCACTCTGGAAAGCATTATGGAGGATCCTCAAAAGACTACACATAGAGCTTTCCAACAATGACATCATCTTGAGACTCTCTGTTTTATTGTATTAATTTGACATTGCCAATTTGTTACTATTTTAAAAATGATGGATCCCCAAAGACCTACTTGTTACTATTTATAAAATGTAAGGAGATGGAGACTGAGAATGTATTCAGGTATTTGTACATTGGTCACCAATATCAATGATATTGTCTATCCAAGTAGACAGTAACTGTGCAAAGAGGGGGACTGCAGTTCTATCCTTTGTTTTCCAAATTCATCTCTGCAAAGCTTCACATATACTCATCAATAAAAATAGTTGACTACATGCCTAGAGAAGGCAAATTTTGAGAAGCAAATTTAGAGTAATAGCTGTGAAAAAAGGTCAGAAAAGGTAATTCCGAGTCAGGTACACTGTCATAGAATTAGGAAAAGAAGTTTATCCTGACTCATAGACTGATGTGAATAAGTGAGTCATGACATGAACAGTGCACTAAGGCTAACAGTATTTTAGAAAAATCAGAAAGGAATCATGGAAGGAAGATTTTCTAGTATCAACTTGCAATTTCACCATTCATCAGCTCTAGATTAATCGGTAAGCAAACATCAGGTACACTAAGGGGAAGGATTACTAGAATTCACCCATCCCAGCCATCCTACTCATGGGTTTTTAGATGTGTCCTTTGTCTTTAGTCTAATTTTTTGGTATTATCTGTATCTTCCATGTTTTATTTTAAGTTACATTACTTGAAATTGGTTTTGACATGCTGAATGGCCAAAATAGAAAATTTAGTGTGGCTAGATCCCACTTTCATTTTTTTTATTATCTCATGTCTTGAAAGCTATTCTTCCATCCAACATAATCATAGCAGGCTATACACAGTATCTAAGATCTTTCTTTTAACCAATAGAAGGCCTCAGAAGACACTATTGTTCAACTGGGCTCAGGGCATTATTTAGCCTGGTTCTGGGCTTTAAGTTACTTATTAATTCATCTTACATGTTTGGCAAAATCTTCCACATGTTAGGCACTGAGCTGACATTGAAAATGCATGGAAGTAGGGATTCAACACCTCCCTCAAATGTGCAGTAATCTAGACTTTGTGCTAACAAGTAAAGGAAAATCACGGTGCCTGCCATGTATTACATACTGTGATAATTTTCAAATCAATAATCTCCATCATGAGTTGGACTATGTGTGGCAGTGACATTGACCTGAATGTCTTTTTTCTACCATTCAGAATTAATTTTACAGCAACAGAAAAAGTGAAACCTAATTTCTTTTAACTGAGAAAATAAAAACCTAAAATACACATTCTAGGCCACAATTATTTACAAACATATGCATTACTACTTTGCTATTTGGAACAGCAATTTGTAAACCATAATTGTCTAGTTCCGTTCTCTGTCATATGTATACATCCTCCTTGCAACCAAATGTAATTATCACTGAATATGTGAGCCTACACTTTGGATTATGTCTGCTTGAAACCACTGTGGAAGTGTTGAAACCACAACCTCAGGAAGAAGGAGTTCACTACCGGCGTGGGTTGGGTAGTATAAACATCCAGATCTGAACAGAAACATGAATCAGTAGCCAGAGCCAAGATCTGTGATAGTTTGTAGGCTTGATAGAAGTCTATTAATCTATTTAATCATTGTTTAAATGAAGAGTTTAGAGTTTCCTGTCTTTAACCTATACCTAAGGTATGAGAAATAAAGAAAAAAATATATTTTGACATTACTAAGAAAATAATGTATTGGTATTTATTTCTATGTTGATCATGTACATCATTCAAATACACAATAGGTTGGGATAGAAATAAAAAATAAATTTGAAAATAGATGATCCAAAATATATTTTTATTTATCATAAAAAAGGGTGAATCTGATTTATGGAGCAAGCAAAGTGTGGCTCAGATTCATTCTGTGGCTTTCCCAAGATTGCACAGCTGTTTAGTGACAGAGCGATGCATGTCCTTGCTGTGTTTTTTCAGATAATCTAAGAAAGCTTATGCTTAAGGCCCATAACACAGGGTTGCAGGCCATTTAGAGCTTCGTAACGGTCAGTATTGAGCCAATGAAAGTAAAACTGACAGCAAATTCACTGTAGGAAATTTAGTATAGAAATTTATCAATAGAAGAACTTGAAAGAACAAACTGAGAAAAGTAAGGCTATTCCAAGCTAAACAACCACAGGACCATAGTAATACCTGTAAAGACTAGAGGGGTCTTAGAGGAGAGTCTGGTGCTTCATGTTAAACCTTGTAGAAGGTGTCTTTCATGAGGGGTGGAAAAACAATATGACTGAGAACACACCAAGAACAGAGTGAAAAGGATATCCTGGATTTTCCCTGTAAAGGAAAAAGATGAACTGAAGTATTCTGGGAAACCCTGGAAATCTCTCCTATTTGGAAAACATCAGAGAATAAAAAGGACCAAGAAGGTCCAGGAAATGCCAGGAAAATTACTGGCATGCCATTTTCAACTGGATTATCTCTGTTTAATCTTATTGTTTTATGCTTTATTGATGTTGTATTTGAAGGAGTTCTGTAATACATGAAAATCTGAAATTCACTGCAATAGACCAACACACTTGTAAGAGAATATTCTACATCTTTCAGTACTATAGTGCTTTTTACTTAGAAGTGATTAGTATGTGCCCTCTTTGGAGGCTAAAAATAATTAGCTCTATTTAAAAATAAGGAAATTACATCTTAGAATAACTACAAGACTCCCTCAATAAGACACAAATTGTCTATCTTAGTAGTCAGGACCAGAAATTTGGGTCTTAGGTTTGAGCAATGTTTCTAAACCATGGTGCAGTGGTGTTGTAAGTGCTGTAACTTAATAATATATAATTTTTTTAAATCTAATTTTTAAATTAAAAACACAGTAGCATCTTTTGGACACTACATAAACTACTAATGTCAGCAACATTGAATTTCTACAGTCTATCCGAGGACATCATAACTTGATGCAACTCAGTTTGCTATAATAAAAACAAAACCATTCAGGACCAAGAGGTGAAGGCAGTAGATGGCATTTCACTTGCAACTTTAAGAAACTAGGTTGTACTCATTAGGGACTGAGTTGTGAGTCTATAAGTACTTCCAAATAACTATACTTAACTAGTAAGTGAATGGGGCATTATACATTTATACATTATACATTCATTTTGTCAAGGAAAAGCCAGAGAATACTACTGTGACAATAAGAACATTGAGAAGACCTCTGTTCTGAGGCCCCCATTAGTACCTCAAGGCAGTAACAACCTAAACAGAGTGAGATTGTCCTTCTGTTACCTTGGCTTGCCTTTATCTGAGGAATACAAGTGAGGTAGAGATGAAAAGGTATTTAGTTTAACTACTTGAAAAGTCAAGGTTACCTTTAAAATGAAGGTGGATTGATGAAGGGAGGGAGCACAGGAAGGAAGGGAAGAAGGAAGGGAAGAAAGGAAGGAAGGAGGGAAAGAGGAAAGAAGGAAGGAGGAAGGGTAGAGGGAAGGAAGGAACGAAAGGAAGAAGGAAAAGCATCCTTAGGCTGTATTTAACATGTCCTTCAGTTCAGAAGCAGAAAATTGGTAGACGGCATGCTGGATTATCAAACTCCCACAGACCTCTGTGAGCACATCAGAGCCCCTCATCCCTGACACCTTCTATCAGTACTTGGTGTTATCTCAACCCTTGTCATGTGCTCATGTGCCGAGCTTAACTCGGGCAATAGGTTGCTGTCTCCTTAACTGTCATTCTCATATTAAGGTTGTTCCTCCTTCCAAAACCTGATTCTTGAAACAATTTTTATATCTTGAACACTTCCTCCTTATCTCAGTAGAGACCTCTAAAGCATGCCTTTTAACGAAAACTACACCTGACAATGAATCCTCTGAGAAGTGTGGAGATCTAAAAAGATCAAAGTAAACAAGGATTGAAATTTGTAAGTAATGTTATGTTAAACAGAAAGGGTGAAACTGACATTTTATGACATTATGGGGTGCTATGATATTTTATTCCTTAAGAACTAGAAAAATAAAAAGTCTCAAGATCAAAAGATGGGGGACAGAATTCTGTTACGAATCAATTTCAATATTGTATAAACAGTTCTCAAGTTGTGAGCTTGGATGAAATGTGTATCAGTATAGTTTTAAAAGACTTGCTTAAAAATTTTTGTAGTACATCATAGGTTTTGTAACTTCTTTATTATTATTATTTTTTGCTAGTTTTGGGCATTGAATTCAGGGCCTTCTGCTTGCTAGACAAGTACACTACCAGCTGAGCAACACCCCAATCCTATCCCTTTTGCCTTTTTAGTGTGTTTATGTTTTAATTTTCAGACAAAGTCTCATGCTTTTACACACGTTAGCCTCACACTATGAATCTTCTATATCTTGTTATCTTGCTTGCTGAATAGCTAGCCTTGTAAGTATATACCACCATCTCTGGTTGGTCTAAGTCCTTTATGTACCAAAGCCTAAACTTTGGTTAGAAATGAACCATCAATAGCAGAAACTTGCTTTAACATCAGGGTTCAGTTCCAGATCCACTGTATCTTCAGATCTAAGGTTCTTAAATCCATATATAAAAGCCCAGTGCTTGATAGCAAAAGGCAGAATCCTAGACACACCCTTGATCTCCTCTACTGGTATCTTTAGTTCTGAAAGATTCCCAGGAGTTTGTATTGGGTCCTGACAGCACTGATCAAGGAGAGATAAACATCAGCCTGGGATACCAATCACTTGGGTGCTCTTTGTCACTTAAGCAAAACTTATATCTTCCATGAGTCTATTTTTCCAGCTAAAATAAACAGAGGTAATTATACTACTCAATTTGCTCCAAGATTGTTGTCAGGATATGAAATCGATTATGGAAAATATGTGGAAGTATTTCAAAAGATTAAAAGTGTTTATGTAAACTGTTCCTCTCATGTGGTAAATAGAACCACAGATCTGTAGGGCTACTTAGCTCTTCAATTTATTCCACCTCTATATTTTGAGCCACATCCTTGATTGCTGCATTTCTACTCCCACACATTCACATTCACTTAGTTTCTTACTAACAGGGCCCAAAGGTAGCATCACATTACTTTTATTTTTGATGACTTTTAAGTCATGAGAAAACAAGCAATATAACTAAAAGCGAGTAGCTTTGTTAGTATCCCCAGAGTGCCTGGCAAAAAACATGAATGCTATGTCATATATCAAACTATGTGATTTTAATAAAGCCAACAGTGTATTACCAGTCTCATAGTTTCTTTCATGGTGATTCATGAACATTTTGTCATGTTTTTTGATGAACAAATATCTAGAGATGAGCTGCTCAAGTGAATTTAGAATAGAGCTCTTTCATGAATATTGGGGCTGGGAGGTGGGGGGAGTGCAAACTAGAAGGTCTTAAGCTTTAGAACTCATTCTCAGACCTGTTTTTTCGTTTCTTTTCTTTCCCACTGCTGATGCTGTTATTTGGGACTTTGTAGCTTTTTGTGTCATATTTTACTCTTGCCCCCTTCACCATCTGCTATTTCCTTTTACTTTTATACTTCTTCATTCTTTATGCCATCTATAAGATGTACTCAGGAGGAGACTTAGCACTTCTTTAATGCAGTCTGGATCACCTGACACTCTACTCCTCACTTGTGATTCTTCAGTTGGATGCACTCTAAGAACCTACCTGCCTTTTCTGTGATGTCTGTGTCCGGATGAGAATCTTCTGTGTATACGCAGTGTACGTAGTGTTCTGACTTTCCAGCATCCTGCTATGCTGGCTGAACACTCTAAGACGTTTTTCGTTTTTATTTCTGTTTCTCCTGCACTGTTGAGCTCTCCTGCCTTTCTTACGTTTTGCATTTTCCCACTGAACTGTGCAATATATTTCCATATTGACCTTAGTATATTCATGCTTTGCCTTCTCCCACTTCAGCTCATTTTCTTGTTAAGTCTTTTTTTCGTCCTACTGGGTTCTGTTGCTTAGATTTATTACGCCTATCTTCAATATGAAGCTTGAATTTCTTTTAAGGCTTTACGTTTTCCGGCCATCTGTCACTAAGTTCAAACTTTAGGATAATTAAAAGTATTCCAGGTCTTCCATTTACAGGTTTCACACTCATTTCCTAGATGGTAGGGTACACTAATTCCATCAAGAAGTATTGTCACATAGAATTATTGTATTTTAGAGGGACACTAAACGTCTGGCCTGAGGAAACAAAACTAACTCATGAAAGTGCCTTGTAAAAAAAGTAGGACCAATCAAATAACTCATCTATTGATCTAATCATCTAATAGAATGTTTAGAAATGTCAAACAATGTTTTTCTAAAATACTTTATTTAATGTCTGTTACATCTAGGGTATAATATATGGCATTTATAGCAGAAAAATTTTTATAATTGTGAACTAAGATTATGAGTTACAGAACTTTCTATCAAGTTCCAGAGTTGATAGTAAATAGCAGTATTGAGTAATCAGAATTTAAATTTCATTTCTGCTTGAAAAGTTTCATGAGATCTGTCTTAGATATGTTAAGCCATGTCCTTTTAATAGTTAAAGGGAGCAGAAAATTTAATCATCATGATATTTATTAAAAGAGATTTAAAATAAATCAAGTACATAAACAAAAAGTAGGTAGATATCTAAGGTGGTCATGAATTTGGTTGCTTGCATTTGAGTTTCATCTTAAACTATGAATATATTTTGACAAAACTCATGAGCAGTATTTCTAGCAATATTTCAATTCTAACTATGTTCATAACTATGTTCATTGCAGCATTAATTACCACAGATAACATATGGAATCAACTCAGATGTCCCTCAGTAGAAGAATTGATCAAGAAAATGTGGTATATATACACAATGGAATTCTATGCTTCCATCCGAAGAAATGACATCGCCCCATTCATAAGGAAATGGAAAGACTTGGGGAAAAAAATCATATTACATGAAGTCAGCCAGACCCAAAGAAACATAGGCTCCATTGTTTCCTCATTTGTGATAATTAGTATATGCCTAGGGATAGTCCTAGCATAGCTATGTACATAGTGTAGATATGTACATATGACCATATAAAATGATGCTAATTAAAATGAACTCCAAGAAACCAGGAATCTGTAGTCCAGGTGAAAGATTAAAAACATCTTCCATTTCTACTTCCAAATAATAGACTTGCCTGATTTATATACCCACCAAAATTCATATATTGAAGGCCTAACCCCAAATACCTCAGAAAGTGACCATATTCAAAGATGGTGGATAGAATATTTGGAGAGATAATTAAGGTAAACCAAGGAAGATTTAAGATGAGACTAGTTTCCTTATCAGAGGAGAACATTAGAATAGATACATACACAGAGAATTCTGGAAGAAATGAGGAACATGACAATCAAGGAGAAAGGTAATGGAAAAACCAACCCTGCTGACTTCTGGGACTTGGACTTGAAGCTTCCATAACTAGGAAAAAATAATTCCTGTTGTTTAAGCCATTTAGTCTCTATGGAATTTCATTATGGCATCCCTAGCATATTAATGAATCAGTAAACTCTTAGGACATAGGTGAAGTTTTATGCTACCCATTTATGTATATGCATATATGTTATACATATTATTTTAATTTATATACCATATATATGATATATGTATCATATATATATAATCATATGTATCATTTATATCATATATATGACCAAAGACAAGTTTTGGGTACAGTTTAGGAATAAAAGAACAGATATTTCTTTTTTTTAAGAACATATTTCAAAATAAAAAACAACAAAATGAACTCCAAGATATGTAATTAAGAGAAGGTGTTTGTTGTGTTTGTTTTTCCTAGTGTACTGTTTGTAGTTACTTCTTTTCCTTCATTTTTTCCTCTGGTTTATTCCCTGTGGTCACTGTTTGTTATTTCAGTACCCTTTGTCTTGTGTATAAGTTTATCTGATTTGGGGAAGGGGAGGGGAGTGACAGTAATGGTGGGACAAAGGGTGAACCAATACAACAGTAATACTCATTACATATTGTTTTGGAAATGATCTTTACAACTTGATGGGGAAGGAGCCAGGGAGGAGGGAAAATAGGAGAAAACGAGGGAGGAGGTAATACTGTTTGAAAAGAAATAAACTCATTACCTTACTTATGCAACTGTAACCCTTCTGCACATCATCTTTACAATACAAAAAATCATGTGCCAACTAATTATGCTATGAAATCCTGTCAATGACCTAATAGTCTTTGATGACTTTAGTTTTTTTTAATTGTTGGAATTTTTTGTGTGTATGTGGCCTTAGACTAGTAGCTTATTTCAATGATCTCTGTCTCCTGGTAGCCACACTCTGGCATAATACTTTCTCTTGTTGAATCGGGCAAAGCATACAATCAATAGAATGCTGTAGAGATAATGGAATGTAACATTTGAAAGTAGGTGATAAAAGACACATAGCTTTATTGTGCTGTTCTGATATCATTTAATTTGAGGAAAGCTGTGCCAAGCTCTGAAGAGAATCAAGAAACCTAGGGAAATCTATGTCACAGGGACCTGGGGCCTCTTGGGAATGAGGGAATCCTGGAAGTAGATCCGTTGGCCCTATGATGACCATGAACAACTACAGTCTTGGCTGGTATTTTGAAGGTCATTTTAATAAAGAACTCGAGTCAGACCATCCAACAAGTCTATCCATGAATTCCTAGATCAAAACAGAGGCCATAACTGTGTTGTTTTAAGCAGCTAAGTTTGCAAATTCATTATATAGAAATGTATAACCAATAAAAATTAATGACTAGACTCAATGTCATTAATGCTAACCTCTCTGAAGTGTTTTAACCCAAATATCCAAAGAAATCAGACTGTGTCTAATTTATTTATAATGCTATGGGTCTCAAATGAAATCACCTTTTCTTAATTTTTGCATTTATAAACAATCTACATTAGAAATTAAAGTGGATGCTCCAAAATTGAGTAGAAGAGGGATTTTAAATCATAATATAGATATAATCATTTGAAGACCTTCAGTAATTAAAGCAATAGTCATTTTATCTTTAAATAAATATTGAAATTAGCAATCTTTTTTCAGATTTTCAAGACTTGTTAAAGAAAGCAGGGTAACATAATTTAAAGTGTCATTTTCCAATATTTCCAGCTCTGTGTAATGTTAACTGAACATATAAAACATATTTTCTCCTGCTGTTGACTTTTTATTATCCTGGGCCTGTAGTAAATGTGAGGCTTCTATGCTTAAGGCTATAATTTTGTGCAGGAAACCACAATATGGTCTGGGAATAATTGCCACAAGTACTATGATAGAAAGATAAGGCCAGCAAAAAAAAAAAAAATCTTTTGCTTTTCCTCCTGAAGTCTATCTTCTAGAAAAAGAAATCTAATAATTTCTTCAATGGTGAAATCATTTTTAGAGGAAATTCTATGCATTTTATTTTGTAGGATAATTAAACAATATCTCTACCTCTGTGTTCTTACGTATAAAGAATTTATAGTGGTCTTATATGTTTTTATTTTTTATGAATCAATCAAGCTATTTAGTTTTAAAATAAAGCGATCCTATTTGCAAGAGAGAAAAATTAAGATTTTTGTCAGTTTTTATTTTGCTCTAAGTATCTAGGTCATATCTATCTCCCACCCACAAAAATCACTTTGGATATCATCATTCCATTCATATTTATAATACTGTAAGAAGTTAAACAAATTTGAAGTAAGCTGTGTAGGATTATTATCTCAGAAAGTTCCAAAAGGGGGCTGGGAAGGTGGCTTGGTGGTAGAGCGCTTGCCTTGCATGCCTGAGGCCCTGGTTTCGATTCCTCAGCACCACATAAGCAAAAAGAAAAAAACCGGAAGTGGCGCTGTGACTCAAGTGGTAGAGCGTTAGCCTTGAGCTGAAGAGCTGAGGGACAGCGCCCAGACCCAGAATTCAGGCCCCACGACCAGACCCCAAAAAATTAGAAAAAAAAATTCCAAAAGTTCCACCCAATGATCTGGAAGGCAGTGTTGAGATAATTTTCCTGATCCTACCTTTCTCAAAATTGAGGTGTATGGAGTCCTGTTTTTTCCTGTATGTGTTTGAATGCTAAGATGGAATGCTCAGATTCTTGCACAGATTCTATTAATGTACCTGAAAAACTAGTTAATAGCTACCTGTCTGTAGTTATGAACTTTAAAACAATTGGGAGACCTTTGGAAAAATATGCCATGTCCATTGTCCCATCTGTATGTTTATCCCAGGTTTAGTCTGAATCAAAGTGGGGGCAGTGTACTCTGCCTATTCTACACTCTACAAGCCTGGTGCAGTGATCATTCACTAGAACATCATTGACACTTATCTGGAAATCATATTGAAGAGATTCTGTTCTTGGCTCCTTGCTTCCATGAATACAACAAAACATGCCGATGTAAAAGTAATGGATACAAAGAGTCTGATTTCAGAATAAAAACAAGATTTTCCTTCCCCAGAGAGTTATTAAACATATTACAGATAAACAGTTTATACCAAGCATATGGAAGACCTTTTAAGATTTGTTTTAAGTACAAGTTTCAACTCCCTGCACTAATCTGCATAGATGATAAATAAGAATGCAGAATGTGAAAAGAATTATTCATTTTTCCAGAGAAGCTATCAGCCATTATTTTGAAATAATTTCCAGAAAGATATTATTCTATTAATAGGCAAAACCAAAGACAAGATTCCAACTTATTGGAAGACGTTGTCCCTGTGGTTTCTTTTTTAACATGTAAATTCATAGTTATTCGAATAAGACTGTAACTAAACAATGATTTGTTTAACCTCTTGAAAGTTCACTTTCTTTGGTTTTTGTGTAGAACATTGTGTTGAACCAAGGAACAGTGAACAGTAACTTCAGCTGGTCAAAATCCAAAGCTCTGTTTTCCTCAGACACATAAAATTCGTTGAGAGCAGCCAACATTCAGGACTGTAGTGAGTTCTGGGTGTGCTCTGTCGGCTTCCATGGCTACATTCCGTCTGCAAACCAGGTGCACAAAATGTTGCAAGGAAGTAAAGTCTGGTTGCTGATAATTAATGGAGTTGTTTAGTGAATAAAAGTCAAAGCAGTAGCAATATATTATTCTGGAGAGTGTTAGAAAAGTTTTCCTGAAGCTGAAACAGGGTCTTACAAATGAAAGCTTACAATCCTAGTGACTAAGATATTTTTGCACTCATTAAAATTCAGTGCCTAACCATCAACTCCTATTTGCAGAAGAGGGGAGGGAAACAAAGACTTTTACAGAGTGGATAAAATATTCCCTATAAAGCAAATAAAGCAAAGCTATTTATGCTGATGAACTGTGAAAATAATGGCCCACTAAACATCTTGCTTGGCTTAAGGAATAAAATCAAGCTTATGACACATTTCTGCTCTCTAAATATATATCCTTGGCTAAATCTAGACCTAAAGCTAAACTTAATGCTGTCCCACATTTGAAATAATTTTGTCTAAATGCATTACTCATTTGACTTATTTTAATGATGGCAATGTGAGTTCTTATTTGAGAAAAATGGGGAAAAAGAAGTTTCTGAATCATTAATAAAGATTTTCTGTTTACCTATGCTGAATAACAGTGAACAAACAAAATGGTAACATGTTGAAAACTAATTAAAAGTTTCATAAGATATATGAACATATTTTTATTTTTATGTAATTTGTCTAAGTCTCTGTTGTAATGAACATTGAAAGATAATGATACAGAAGAAGCATCTTATTTATATTCTTAGTCAAATTACTAAATATGGAATTAAAGCAAAAGCAAAACAATAGCAATAGGAGTAGCTCCTTTGTTTATTAAAAACTGTTGCCTTTTTAATAAGTTAAACATTAAATAAAAATTTTAGCTGTGTTTGTGAGGAGTCATTTAACAATTATTATACTATTGCTTTGAACTAATCTGTTACAGAATCCTCTAGTAACTTGTAAATTAACACAGCTTGGTAGGGCACCAAAAGCTGTTGCCAACCAAGTTTATTGTTGCTAACTGATGTTTATTGTTCTAAAGGGAGTTATCATGAAGAGGTGAAATAGCTCAGCAAAATAGCTGAGCCTTTCCTTAGGGTAGGAGTGAGATGAGTGATACATTTTACAGGAGTGGACATTTGCCTAGTTGTCATATCAAATAAATGATGGTGATTTATAATTCTCCTTTGATTTCATTACCTGTTTTTTTGTGTGTTGTGTTAGAGCAGTGAAGTGATTATTAAAATGTTCGTAATAGTCAGGAGCTGGTGGCTCATATCTCAGTTCTAGCTATTCAGGAGGCTAAGATCTCAGGATTACAAGTCAAAGCTGGCCCAAGCAGCAAAGTCCATGAAATTCTTATCTCCAATTAACTAGCAAAATTCTGGAAGTGAAGCTGTGGTTCAAGTGATAGGGCACCAATCTTGAATGAAAAAGCTCCCAGACCCTGAGTTCAAGCTCTAGTACTGAAATACAAACACACACACACACACACACACACACACACACACACACACACACACACACAAATTCAGCCAATTAACAAGACATGTCACTTAAATTAGAACAGGAACAAAATTTTTCTTGGTAGTTTCATTTTGGATCTGATGTGTATTTAAAACTAAAAGATAAGGAAAAAATGTATTTTTAAAATATTGCATTGTCCAGCTAAAAAGCAGATCAAAGTGCAACTTCAAATTATGGCTCATATATGATATACATCAAAAGTAAATTGGGAGGGGAAAATCTGGGAGAGAATGAGGAAGGGGTGACATTGTGCAAAAGGAAATGTACTGATTACCTGACTCATATAACTGTAACCCCTCTGCACATCACCTTTACAATACTTTCTTTTAAAAAGGAATAGAAAAGCTTTACTTTGAACATACTTAAAAAAATCAAATAGAGAAATTGGTTGTTAGTTTTCCTGATGGATGGCAGCTCAAGCCAAGTGAAGATGAAATCATTCATGGGAAAGGCTCAGAACATGAAGAACAATAGATGAAGAATTGGCAGAGGCAAACAATTAGGGGAAAATGGAAAAGTGCAGTCCATGAAGGACAACACACGTAATAGCCAGTGAGAACAAAGATCTGCTGGAAGAGTGGTCACATGACTGTGATGAGAAGGAATCAGCAAGGACTCAGAAAGCAGTAAAGTGATAATCACATTCAGTAAATTGACGGAGAAATCATCGGAATGACTAAGAAGAATGTAGGTAAAGTTCTCAGGATTTGAGGACGAAGCAAGGATCTGTAAGACTAAGGCTGGTAATTTTTAATGGGCTTTGAAGTTCTCTGACAAAATGGTAGGACTTCTTGTTGAAAAGGCCAGTGATCCAGGACCCTTTTGTTCCATATGAGTTAGGGTCTAGCAGTAATTAAAAGAGGCACACGCACTAGATGCTGGTGGTTCACACCTGTAATCCTAGCTACTCAGGAACTGAGATCTAAGTATCAAAGTTGAAGAAAAGTTCTGAAGACTTTTATCTCCAGTGAGCCACCATAAGGTCCAGAAGTGGAATTGTGGCTCAACAACTCAGGGACAGCACTCAGAGGGTCTGAATTCAAGCCCCAGGAAAGGCACACACCAAAATATATAAATAAATAAACAAATAAAATGAGGCACATGCATTCTGAACTATAGGTTCAAGTTAGTCTTAATGACATCCTAAATTGATCCAGAAAGTATATGTGTGTGTGTGTGTGTGTGTGTGTATATGTGTGTGTGTGTGTATATATATGTGTGTGTGTGTGTGTGTGTGTTTGAACTATATAATATTGTATAAAACATATATTTACATTCAATGCATACATACATATAATAATATACATGTACTTGTATGCATATTCTATTCCAACTTTAGAAAACAAAAAAATTAAAAATTAAAAAGTGAACATTTTAAATCAGCCTGAGGCTATAATACATTTTACATACAAATACAGCAGACTTCTCACCAGAAACCATGACAGTAAGCACAGTAGCATGAACTAAAGTGTTAGACAAACCAATCCGCTTAGATTTCTATATCCAGTGAAACTATCTTTTTGTAGCAAAGGAAAAATAAAAGTTTCTTAGGTATTTCAAATTTATAACCAGTTTAGGAAAGGCCTTGTATTTCAAGAATATGTGCGGTAATTCTTACAAATAGCTTCTAGAGAAAAATCTTGAATTCTTCTATAGCATTTCTTCCTCCTGACAAACTAAAAGGAATTCTGTCTTTGTGATCTCAAGATTTTCTCCCTCTTTCCTTTGAGTAACAACTTACCAAGCAGAAAGGGAAAAGCATAGTAAGTAGAGAACATCTCACTGTGACTAAAGAATTTTCTAGTAATTTTCTCACAATGTGTGTTATTGTCTCTGTTTGCATTTTTCATTGTCTATGACTAATCAACAAAAAAGTTGGTAAAACTAAAATGTAAGTTTAGCAAGATTGTCAAGTATCAAGTCACAATACAAAATCAGTTGTATTGTTATGTAGTTGCAAACTGAACTGGATACCTAGGAAGGAATATAACTAATAACTGATGGTTCATTAATTTGATTAGCTTTTTCTGTATGGGTTATGATTGAGAAAGTTGATCAGAACTAGAACTTTAGAAAATAAAAAATTCAAAATTCAAAAGGAAATATTTTAAATCTGCCTGAGGCTATAATACATCTGACATACAGAGAAAGAAGATACAAATACTACAGACTTCTCACCAGAAATCATGGCTTTCAAATGTATATTTGTAGTTGGAAATGTTTTGATTCAGCTTCCTTCTCAAAGCTCAGAAGTGCTATCACAGAACCTATCATTTTTTCTATTATATTAATATAGTTTTTAATGTAAGTTTTGCATGTTGTCCTATGTAAGATGACAGTACCAAACTCATAAGAGATAGTTTTCACAATCTGCCTTTATGATAAATATATTCCCCTTAGCTATGTGGGCATACCTGACATTGAAGCTTTTTCTTAGCCAAAAGTCATCAAGGCCCTCAAAAGAGGAAGTAATTATTTTCAAACTGCCATAATGGCCTAAGTAGAAACATCTGGTATTTATATACCCACTATTGTAATAGAAAGGTAGCAACCCTAAAAGCTATTCAGTTGCTGTTTAAATAGGTATTTGAGAGGATCATTACATAGTCCATAATGACATGAGTTTGATTTTTCCCTATGGTTTTCCTTGCATATATTATTTTATTAATGTGCCATTTATTCTTTAAAGGCCAGTAGTAAACTAAGATGCCTAAATAATTATATAGTATAAGCAAAGCAAAACAGGTAAAAAATTACATCTTAGAACTAATCAATTCAGAAGTCAATTAAAATACACATTCAGCATAACAATACTCAATAAGAAGTGTTCTCATTACCTTACTCATGTAATTGTAACCCCCTTGTACAGTATCTTTACAATAAAAATATATATTAAAAATACACATTCAGTGAAATTACTCAGAATAGTTAGATATTTCTTATAACTGTGGTAAGTGTTATCTTTTATTTCTGCCCCATGGAAGAAAGGCAATAGAAAGACCAAGTATCACAATGACTAAGATTATCACAATGACCTTAAACTGCCTCTAATTTTTTCTTTCTTTTTTCATTTCATAGACAAAGCGCAAATCAAATTCATAAACATTTGGAATGTGAAATGTTGCCAGAAAGGTAAAAGGATGTGTAGCTTCCCGTAACTTTGTTAAAATCATAAGGAACTGCAGCTGAGCTGGAAGAGAGACAAACCTTGAACATTTATATCTTAGATTATTGGATTGTCCCTGGTGGGGTAGAATCAGCTCAGACACAGGAACAGGCAAGATTCTGTAGATGATGCCTAAGATGCTTATGGCAGCAATAGATGGTGTTCGTGTCTTGGAATTTTGTTTATCCAAGGAAAAAACAAGGTCAAAAAGCCCAGAAACATTTTGTGGGCAGCTTGTATAGTTCAAAACCAGTTTTATTTGTTCTGATTCTAAATAAAATATCATGGTTTTTTTCCAGCCACTATAGCCACCGCATTGTCAGAGGAGTAGACTTTCTGAATTATAGTGTTAATAAGTAGGAGTGAATAGTTACCACAAATGTGCAGAAGAAGAAAAAAAGCTTAAAACAAACACATTGCTTTTATTTGAATGATGCTATTGGAAAAAGAATTTCATAAAATTAGAAGCAAGTCTTAGCACACATAAGTGGCATCTATTAGTTTTTACAAGGTTGTTTTGAACTTACAATTTTAAGTTTGGAGATCTACTTAGCAGAGAACATTATTGAAATCTGACAATCTAGTAATATCAATGCAAATTGAAGTAAATGTAAATCCTTAAGGCTTTAGAGCTCAGATTGGGTTTTTGAACCATTTTAATACGTGTGTGTATATCTATCTATCTATCTATCATCTATCTATCTATATCTTGATATTATTGCTTTAGTGAAGGTCCTTGGGTGGACAAAGGACATATTTAAAGTCTAGGAAGTCTGGTAATATCTCACCTGATTAGTTAATTGCACATCCACTGAAAGAACAGTCAAATCAGTTTATTGTGTTCTAGGTTTCTTTTAGCCCAATAGATACCCTGTATTTGTTAAGACACAGAATAAGAGGTCATTATGGCAAATTGTAATGTTTTTGTTGTTTATAAAAAGAAAATCCAGACATTAATCACCTTAATACATTTGTGTACACTTGCTTGCCACCCTACAGTACATTCAAGGAAGAACTCAAATAGTGTAATTCCTTAGAAAAGCAAAGGCAAAGTTCAGCACAATGCAACACCAAGAAGTGGGTACTCAAAAGGAGTGGCTGGCTTCAAGGGGAAAAGGGTGGACAAATGAAGAGGAAAAGATGGGAAGAATGCAGTAAAAAAAATCTACTGTAGGGCTGGGAAAGTGGCTCAGTGGTAGAGCGCTTGCCTTGCATGCCTGAGGCCCTGGGCTCGATTCCTCAGCACCACATAAGCAAAAAGAAAAAAAAAAGCCAGAAGTGGCACTCTGGCTCAAATGGTAGAGCACTAGCCTTGAGCTCAAGAGCTGAGGGACAGCGCCCAGGCCCAGAGTGCAGGCCCCATGACCAGACACCCCCCCCCAAAAAAAAATCTACTGTATATCCTACAAAATTAAGTAGAGTGAGGGAAGGGTAGTAGGTAGGGGAGGGATGGATGAGAATGTTGAAAGAGGTGACACTGATAGAGATACATTGTATTCATAAACTGCATTGCAAAATGGCGGTTTCTTTGTATAGCAACTTAAAGATAATTAACAACAACAATGCCTTAATAAAGAGTATTAAGCCTAGTGCTTAATACTGAGATCTGAGGATTGTGGTTCAAAGCCAGCCCAGGCAGGAAAGTCCGTGAAACTCTTTTTTTTTTTTTAATTGTGAAAATACTATACAGAGGGTTACAATTGCATGGGCAAGATAATGCGTACATTTCTTATCAAGCATTGTCGCCTTATTTCCAACAAACTACTCAGAAACAGTTGGGAATGGTGCCATGGCTCAAGTGGTAGAACACTATGTTGAGCAAAAGACCCTCAAGGACAGCACCTAGGCCCTGAATTCAAGCCCCAGGAATGGCACAAAATAATAATAATAATAACTAGTAATAGTAATAATAATAATAAATAAGGAGTATTTAAGTTTAGGTGATTATGTATTTCTTCCAAATAAGCGAAAAAGAGGAAGAAAGCAAAGATAGAAGCTGTGTCTGCCTGTGGGATGAGCAGTCCAGTGGCTTTCAGGTTCCAGAAGTCATGTTGTTATACAATATAGTCAGCACCACGCAGACCGAATTCCAGAAGTACAAGTTCTTGCTTTAGGAAGATATTCTGCCTATGAATTCAGCATCCTTATTTTAAAAAGAAATTTAATTTTAGTACCTAACTTGTCATATAGGGTATGTATACTTCTTCATCTTAATTTGTAACAAAGTAAGACTCTAATATGATTGCAATTTTTCCTTGCTATTTCAGTACCTATTTTTTCAGTATAACAATTATATGTTAAGTATTCTGAATGGTGTGATTGTTCAGCAATGAATTCTAACATCAGTATCCTATCACATACCCTGTGATAATGGAGTTTAATAATATGAAATGGAAATCATAGAGTTGTTTATGATTTGGAAGACCATGAAGGGAAATATTGTAGGTAAGTAGATATGTTAAACATTGTTTAAACATTATTAGCAGTAGTATAGAAGCAGAGGTGCTGGTTTTTAAAAAGAACCAGAAATCGTTTTAGGATGAGGTGGAGGATTTGGAAGTGTAGTGTGTCTGAAAGGAATTTTGTCACTCAAAACATTCATTGATTCTCAGCAGCTCTAAAAGAATCAACAATATACTTGACTGTTTGAGCTCTGCTTGTTCCAAGGAGTCTTTTCAAGCTTTCTAGGCCAAATGAGCTTCTCCTCTTTACATCTTCAATGTCTTAATCATGGTCAGTGATGGTAGGGTAGGAATGGAATGAGGCAGCAGGTTCTCAATTTGTGTTTTCAGCCTTATCATGCTGCCTTTGTATCACAGGGGTAGACTGAATTCCAAACACAGTAATGGCTCCTTTAGGTGTAATCCTAAATAGGAATACACAGGAAAACTATCAGGAAAGAAGTTAGCTAATAATCAGAAGAAAATCCTTATAGTACTTGGTATAGAGAGGCTACTCCACATATCTGCACAAGAGTGGGTTCTTGCCATTTTCGGTCATGCTTTTCAGCGTATTCCACAAGAGTAGAAAAAGGACATGTTTGAACTCCAGTCAATGGAATTGATCCAGCAATATTCCCAAGCTTTAAGTACTCCCTCATTAGTCTCTAAGCTATTGATACGGAGCAGAGTCTTTTTACCCTTGGGATCCATTGGTTATCATTATGATGTGAAGATTTATGGCCGAGAGATTTCAAAATGTATGATAAAAGCTATCCAGTACCAGAACAAAAACATAAATGTTTGATAATTACAAAAGTCACTTAGTTATGTGAAACATTAAAATTCCTTAACAGATGGGAAAAGTTCCAGCAAAATAACACAAAATCTTAAAATTCCAAGGAATAATTAGAAGTAGCTAAATTATTCCCAAAGGAGTTACATTATTTAATGTAAAGATTAGGTTTTGCCTAAACAAAGGAAAATCAAATGGAAGAATACATTTTCTAGCCAATATATTAACCAAAATTATGAAGAAAATTATTCCTTCTTCACTTCCTATGTTTGCATTCACAAATGTGATATTAGTAAACACTGATAGGATTCCATAATTTCAAGTGACCAGTAAAACATTGAACCATCTGAAAATGTAGCATTCATTAAATGTCAAAATTAAGCTGGACACTGGTTGCCTGTAATCCTAACTACTCAGGAGTCTGAGATCTGAGGGTTGTGGTTTGAAGCCAGACCTGGCAGGGAGGCACATGAGACTCTTATCTCCATTTAAGTACTAACTCCCCTATCCCCCCCCCCAAAAAAACCAAACAAAATTAAACAGAAGTGGAGCAAGTGGTAGAACACTAGCCTTGAGCACAAAAGTTCAGGGACAGTGCTCAAGTCCTGACTGAGTTTAAGTCTTAAGACCAGCACATTTTCCCCCAGCTCCTGCCCCATAAGTATAAATGTCAGAAGTAGAGTAAAAGTATTACTTCATTAGGCTAAATCTGAGGAAAATATAAAATTTTTATTTTGTAAAAATAGCGTAACTGGATGTATTTCATTTGAAAATAATTTTTAAAAATTAAACAACTATTCACTTAAATGTATAACAAAACTGGGGAGGGAAGGGATGGTAGGGGAAAAACAAAGGTGGAGGTAACAATGCTTGATAGGAAATGTACTCATGGGGCTGGGAAGGTGGCTCAGTGGTAGAGTGCTTGCCTTGCATGCCTGAGGCTCTGGGTTCGATTCCTCAGCACCACATAAGCAAAAAGAAAAAAGCCAGAAGTGGCACTGTGGCTCAAGTGGTAGAGCGCTAGCCTTGAGCTGAAGAGCTTGAGGGACAGCACCAAGGCCCAGAATTCAGGCCCCAAGACCGCACCCAAAAACAAACAAACAAACAAATAATTTACATCTTTTTCCTTTCTAAGTACAACTTCTCTTGCATTATCAAGCACTTTCTACCAGCGAAGAATTGTGATAAGAGCTTTAGATGAGCATTTAATATATTTACAAGAACATTTAAGGATGAATTATAATTCCTATTTATCACAAGCCAATTGACTTTTAAGTTAATGAATAATTGATTGAACCCGGTTTGAAATGTTGGTATCTGTTTCTAGTGCCTATAGATTCTCCACAAGAATGAGATTGTTTCTGATAGGTTTGTGAAATAAAGTATAAAAAATATTACTTTAACTAATCATTAGAAAAGGCAAGCACTGCTTATGCTCTTCTCCATTGCACAGGTAGTTCTTTCTCAAGTGACCTAACAAGAAATATGTAAAATATTTTCCACAGGTGTTTATTTTTGATTTCCCGAATGTTTAAAAAACTGTCATATGTATGTACACCATCATGCATATTTGTTCTTGAATCTGCAGTTCTACTTAGGTGGCAATAAATGTGTTGTAGTTTTCATGCTCAATTAAAAAGAAGACCTACAAGATTTCCATGCATTATGGAAAGGTCACCACCTGTCCTCTATTTAATAATGTCCATCCTGATTATGTTAAATAGGTTGTGGCTCCAGTAAAAATTTTCTAAATATACATGATGGAGAAATTGTCAAAAACTGAGATGTCAGCAAGAAACAGCAGAAATTTAAATGAAGAAAGAAACTAAACCTTGAACACTCAGATTGAATTAAAAATAACCCTTCCTTTCTCCTATCATGACTCATCTGTACCAAAATGCAAATGTAACTTGAAACAAAATCACTTTGGAAGCTTCAGG
Source organism: Dipodomys ordii (assembly GCF_000151885.1). Classification (NCBI taxonomy): domain Eukaryota; kingdom Metazoa; phylum Chordata; class Mammalia; order Rodentia; family Heteromyidae; genus Dipodomys; species Dipodomys ordii. The sequence continues at coordinate 6,514,929 of NW_012267257.1, read as the reverse complement.
AGCTTGGTTAATTTTTCCTTCCTCTTACTTTTAGCTTCTAAACACCTTAAAGACTTTAGGGTCTGATTGGAGCCCGAAGGGGAAATGGCATATTACTATAGAGAAGTGTTGTTGGGAGTAATTTAGACATAAATCTAGGAAGCAAAATGTTGTTCTAAATATTGTGCTACAAAAAACAAAAACTCTTCCTGTGGGTTCGAAAGGATGTCAGATAATAAACAAAATTTAGGTAATAGTGCAAGTATAGTGAACTATTAGAAGCTTTTCAGGGGTGTTCTTTGCTTTGCCATTATTTTCCCATGTGCCCTTGAATTTTTTCTTCTGAATTTTCCTAACTTAAAAGTATTTAACAAGACCCAACTATCTTCAATCATTATGGATACACAAGCATTCCAACAACTTGTAAAATTCCCTCCTTTCTCTGCTTATTCATTCACTTGACAAATATTTGCTTTGCAGGTATGATTGTTATGTTCTGATTATAGAACCTTGAACACAAAGTATTTGCCCTCATGGGTCTTAAATTCCAAGAACAAATAAATATGCTCTGTTAGTGATATGTAGAAAAATGAATCCATGCAAGAAGAAGGCTTTTATATAAAGTTAGTGAATTGTATTTTTTAATAAAAGTGACATTTGGGTAGACATTAGGGAAAAAATTAACACTTGAACAACTTCTGTAAAGGGCCATTGTGATTTCCAGGTTTAAGGAGCAAAAGGGACAGTATGGAGAGACGGGAGTAACTATGGAGAAGGGACTGATAAAGACATGTACAGGTTATCAGAAAAAAATTCTCAGCCTATATATATGCTTATATGTGAAAGAAATCACACACAGAAAGATCACTGAATTAGTTGCTGTGTTAACATGAAAAGATTACAACTGAAAGGACTCTGTTATCTAAGTTTAAGGTTGGAGTTTCCATTTGATCAAATTTGTCAAGGTAATTGACATGTTTGAAATATAGCTTAAAATAAGAAAATATTTATGAAAAGAAAAGGTAGAAAACTTGTTCAAATTAAAGTTGGTAAAAGGGGGGGGGACTCCCTTAATTAACTAACCAATGCATTACAAATAGTTCAATTAAAATCTCAAAATAATGCATCCTATAGCTTTCTCCTCTTCCTTTCTCTTTTCTTTTCTGCCACATTTTTCTTTAGCATCAATTAGTTGTACAAGAGTTCCATCTTGACATGTTTATACATCATACCTTGATCAAACTTACCCCCACCATCCCTGTCCCTTATTCTATTCTCCCCATCCCTTCCCAAATTAGTGTCAGATTTAGTGCTCCATTTTCAAACACGTAAATGGCATATTTTGAGGACAGCCATCCTTTTCCATCATTTATACTTGTGCTCCTCCCTCCAACTAGTAGCCCCACCCAAACAGCACCTGTTTTACATTCCTGTTATTCCTATTCTATAGTGTATACTATGTTGTGCAAAGGGGTTTCATCTTGTTATTTCACAAATGTATACATAAAACCATAATCAGATTGGAACCCTGCTTACTGTACCTTACCATCCCTATTACATCAAATATTGCAATAGCTTTCAGTGAGTTATGTTTTGCTGTCTCCATCCATCGATGCAGTATGCAATATATTTCAGTATTGCTTACTCTAGCATTCTCTTCTTCCCTTGAAATTGCTTCCAACACTCACTCAATTACAAATGATTCTGTGTATTTACACACACACACACACACATACATACATTTATCTTTTAGGTCTAACATTCACATATGAGAGAAAACATAATTCTGTGCAAATTTTTACTTGGTCCAGCAGTTTTGATTGCTTCATTACATTCTGTTTTATGAAAAATAACATACATTTCTTTCTCCTTAAACTCATGCCTCTTGAGGATTTTCCTAACATTTGATGAACACAGAGATACCATTTGTCATGTACAAGTTCTTTTGTGTGCAAATCAAAAGATCTTTTCAACATGTAACTAAAGAGAAACTGTAGAGTTGGGGTATCTTTTAACTTTCTAACATGTTATCAAATTCTCTCTCGAATGTATGAAAAAGATTTAAATTTTTGTATGGATTTATTGTATTATTTTAAAGAAATTCTGATTTTAAGGTCATAAAGTATTTCTCTTGTAATTATTTCTAAAGGATTTAATGATTTTTTCACATTTAGATTCTAATTCAGATGGAAACTTCATTGCTAACCTATAAAATACGGATAGAATTTTATTCTTTTTGAGAAAGAATTCCTTTGGCCATTTATAAAATAACCATATGTATGTTTTAATCCACATCAAAAACTTTTGATCCTTAATTGTACTTAGAGATCAGAAACTATCCTAGCTGAGGTAAATATCAAATGAAATACCTTTGTACAATCATATATGCTAATAAAATATGTAGTCTATTGTACTTTGATCATTATGCAAGTATGTTATATAAACTAAAGTGATATCATAGGAAAAATTACCCAGACACATTTTACAATTAAAACATTTTCAAAATTATTACATGATGTTAAATGTATATACATAAGACACTGTTGAACAACGAACTTTACAATTTAGGTGGGAGTGGGGGAGGAGTGTAGTTGTGGAAGTGTGAAAGAAGGGATGGTAGGGGAAAAACAAAGGAGAAGGCAACAATGCTTGATAAGAAGTGTACTCATTACCTTGTTCCTGTAACTGCAATCCTTCTGTACAGTATTTTCCCAATAAAAAAAAACATAGGAAATTTAACTATTGAAAGGAGGGTTTAGAACTTTTAGAAAAGAAACACTATACATACGAGGTAAACTAAATATATATTATTACCAGTTTTCTCAGTCAAAATGATAGTTATATCCTGTGATCAGCCCTACCCCTTGTTTTAGTCTGAGTTTGAGTCTGCTTTCAAAGAATTTTCAGGTTAGGGGCTGGGAAGTGGGCTCAATGGTAGAGTGCTTGCCTCACCTACATGAGGCCCTGGCCCTCAGTGCCACAGACACAGAAAAAAGCTGGAAGTGGCACCGTGGTTCTAAGTGGTAGGGCACTAGCCTTGAGTTGAAGAGCTGAGAGACAGCGTCCAGGCCCAGAGGTCAGCCCCCACGACTGACAAAACAAACAAACAAACAAACAAAAGCTTTTCAGTCTAATATTGATATGTGACTGGTGGGTGGTGTGGAAATATTTCCCCTGATTCCATTAAACGGATACTTCCCTTTATCTCACTGAGATTTCAGTGTCTTCAAAGTGCTCTTGTTTTTCACCTTTGCTTTTATTTCTGGCCATGACTTTACCAGGGTGTTGAAACTGGGAATTGAGAAGTAAAAGAATGGATCTGTCTGGAAAGAAATGGTTTACTATCTCAGCCTGGACATAGGGTATTGACATTAAGGAATACCAACAGGGACCGAGGCTCATATAAATAATATACATTATATATTATAAACAATATATAATAATCTCAGAGGTACTGAGAGGTGTTAGTCTAGTTCTTTCATCAGTTTTAGTTTTGCTTCTTCACTTATGAGTAGAACATTATTCCTATTTCCTATTTCTTTTCTTTTTATATATTCCATAGATGGCAAGCAGTTAGTGTGAATGTACTGGGGAAACAAATGATGTTGATGACATTTTAGGAGATGAATCAAGGATTTTATTTCCTGGATTTTTAGCTCTTTGTTTTTGAGGCAAGGTCTTACTATTTGGTCCAGGCAGGCTTGAAACTGAAGTCCTGAGTGCTTGGATTATAAAATGTAGTACCATACCCAGCTTCAACTTTTTCCTTTAACTTTTAGTTAGAATTTGGATTGTATTATTATTGACAATATGAGTTGTCCTATTACTTTCTTTAAAAATGTCTTTAGTTTTCTGGGTGCTCATGGCTTATGACTATAATCCTAGCTACCCAGGAGTCTGAATTCTAGATTATCTTGATTTGACACCAGCTCATATGGAAGAGACTATCTTCAGCACGATTCCAAACTGGAGGAATGGATCAAGTGGTAGAGTGCCAGCTATGAGTAAGAAAGCTTAGGAGCATAAGACCACTCTTAGTCCTCAGCACTGACACACACACACACACACACACACACACACACACATACACACACACACACACACACACACACACACACACCTTTTGGAGGTATATACTTCAATGATGTATTGATTGTTTAGCATACCAGGTACCTGGTTCAATCTCAGGACTCCAATTACTCTGTAAGTAAATATTTCTTGACTTATACTTTGGATTTGTTCAGAGGCGGTAAGGGTGTGTTCATTGGAACAAAAACTGGCATATACTAATATGCTAAGCAACAATGCACAGTGACATCTGACTGTGAGAAGTTTGCCACCTCGTTTCTGTGAGTGGTTTTCGCTGTATGGTAACGGTTAGAGAAACATCTGGTTAGCGTCACCTACGTCAGCATCCGATCTTATTGCATGACTGTCCTCTGACATTTACTTCCATGTTGGGATTTGGAGTTGCAAACCTAAAATTAAGCTCCGCTTCCAACATAATAATAGAGAATTGTCTTGGATAATGATGTTTGAGGTTCTCAGTAATGGAATTTCAACACAGCTTATTGGGAAAAAATAGCAAACCATTATCAGTGATTTTTCTGTGCCAAAAAAATTGCAAATACTAACACATACGTTGAAAAATATTTGGAGAATTTACTATGACTGTCCTTTGATAATTTTTGACTTGTGATAGATTTAAATGAATCATCATAACAAAGTTTATATACTTCTATATGCCTCTAATTTTACCATTATATCACCTTCCTCCCACCCCAGCAAATATGTGTGTAAAAATGTTTCTTGCAATACAACTGTGTTTGCCATTTCTCAATGGGATTTTATTAAATAAAAGGAAAAGAATTGAGATTTTTCTTTTACCTAAACCTGATATTGGCAGATATACTAACTCATAGTCTGACATTAGCCTCAAACATCCATTCTTCTTCTCCTATGTTGCCTCTCTCCAAGTCAGTCCTAAGAATTAGTGTTTCCCTTGTCACTTGGCTGTAAGAAAGTTGTGCAATTTTAGGTCTTTTTTCAGTGTATTTACTAGCTCACAATGATATGTAAAACAGAATTGAGAAGATCATCCTGCAGAGGTAGCTAAATACTCTTTTTTTAATTGTCAAGCAGTCCCTGCAATGCTTTAACTGTGTCCTCAAAGTACATGTGTCGGGAATTTATTCCCAATGTACCTCTGTTGGTACATGGGGCCTACTGGAAGGTACTTAGGTCACTAGAGTGCTGTTCTCATGAATGAAATACTTCTGATTATTAAAGGTCTTGAGGCTGTGAGATTCCTTCCTGTCTTTTGTTCTTCCTTTGTCTTCCATCATGGGATGATACAGCAAGAAGATCCTCCCTTGGCTTGACCTTCCCTGCTTCCAGAACTGCAAAAAGGCTTTTAAAAAAATTACCCTGTTGCAGGTATTTTATTATAGCAACTCCAGACAGACTCAAAGTATCTCCACCTTATAAACAAACTGCACATACAGGATATTTTATGGCTAGTTCAAGTAAACAGACTCTGAGACAGAAATCCTCATGTAAGAAGTTTTGTGATGTGTTCTTGGCATCATTGATGAGGAAGTTACTAAGGAAACAGAATTGAGAAAAAGTAAAAGTTGAAATGACACAGACGATTAAAAAAATGTCTAGTTGATAGCAGGGGATAACTGTGTCAAATTATCTCCAGTAGAAAAGAGAGAAAGGTTGGTGAAATCCAGAGAAAAGCCTCCACTGGATGTGGTTCACGCAGTGAACGTGTAAGCCGCTTTAGTAGAAAAGGTGCCCTTGTCTCGACAAGAGGAACTTCTGTAGCATATAGGTAGCATATAAAATACATAATACATAGAATAGGTAGCTCTTCTTCCAAGGTAACAGTGCTTTCTGTTGCTATTGTTTTGCTTTTTGCCTTGAATTAGGGTTTGAACTCACCCCTGCACACTTGTAGGTCTTACTTGGTTGGTTGGTATTCTACCATTGCAGCCACGGCCCATCCTGCCTTTTTTTTTTTTTTGCTTTTGGCTTTTGGCTTTTTGCTGGTTATTTTGTAACTTGAGGATTTGACTGCCCAGGCTGGCTTCAAACCTCAATCCCCCTGTTCTTAGGATCTTGAGTAGCTGGGATGACAAGTGTCAGAACTGGTGTCCAGCTCTCAAGAGAGCAATTGAAAATGTCACTCTTGTCTGGATTGTAAACTCAACTTTCTGGTAGCGATGCCACCTCGTTAGCGGAGTTGAGATGGTTGTATTCATGTCGAGTACTTTTCTAATATACTATCTTTGCTTCCCAGTATGCCTTTGGGCTGTAGGGAGTCCGTCTTCCCATGAGGAAACATTGTGAGTCAGGAACAAAGAACCTCCTCATGAGCTGGCCCAGCTCACAGTAACCCAACGTGCTGAGAGAGTAACTTTATTAGAAAATGATGGTCAAGTCAATACCCATAGAAATATTGGTTGGAGAAGAAAGAATTACTATGTAAATTAAACTTGAAATAATACCTTGAGTAAATGTGAAGCTTGATGAGAGGTTATTATTTTATCACTTTAGGAAATTTTTAAATAAATACACAACCAGAAAATGAAGAAAACCGGTATATATTGAACAGTCACTACTCTCCAGGCATTAAACAAAATCGTTAACAAGTATGATATCTTCCGATTGTTACAACTCTTCCAGGTGTTTTTGATTGCAGTTTATTCTTCATTTTTACCTTAAATGAGATCAATTTTCTAAAGTCACAGAAGCAGAATTTAAAATAAGTTTCTTTGATTCCAAAGCACATGCTATGCTTTCCAAAAAGTATCAACAAAGAGATAAGTGTTGTTAAAATAAAACACATTCATTATCTTTCAAATTACATTTCTGAAAAAATTGCAGGTTGGGTTATAATGGACATGGTATTGCTTTATTTTGTTTTGTAGAATGCTAGATAATGAACAGAAAAGTCATGTTAGAATTTGGAAAACTGCTTTATTTACCTAGCAGAGAGTTCTAGGAATGAAAATGAACTTGGGTTCCCTTGTAGTTTATAAAATTAGGATTGAGTGGAATAAGATATAGAAATATAAATACTGGGGGTAACAATGTTCAACAAGAAATATATGCATTTCCTTACTTATGTAATTGTAACCCCTCTGTATATCACCCTTACAATAAAATAAAATAGACAAGAAAAGTACTGTATGCTACCATGTATGTGTGGAAGCTACAACATGGGATTAGAGAATAGATCAGTGATTACTAGGATCTGGGAAATGTTTAGGAGAGGTGGTGAGAGGATGATTAGTAGATTCTGGGGTGCAGTTAGATAAGAGAAATTTTAATGTTCTGTAACACATTAGGATAACTAGGGTTGACACAGTTAATAGTAGAGCACATTTTGAATTTTCCCAACACAAATAATAAATGTGCAAGTTGTCTGTTATTCTGACCTGATCATTGCACATTGAAATACCACTGTATCTTTTAAATAGATACAATTATTATGTGTCAATTCAAAGTGAAAATGTATTTAAAATTAAGATGTTAAAATGGGATGATAGAAATCTTACATTTCAGCTAATTTGCTGTAGTGGAGACAGCATAGAAACCTGGAGGAAATTTTGTGGTGAAGGATCACATTGTACCTCACAATACATTTGTGATTTTTATTTTGTTAGTTGTGGGTCTTAAACTCTGGGCTTGGGTGCTGTCCTTCAGCTCTTCAGCTTAAGGTTAGCGCTCTTGAGATACAACGCCACTTCCGGTTTTCTAGTGGTTTATTGACAAAGAGTCTCATGGACATTCCTGCCCAGGTTGGCTTTGAACCGTGATCCTCAGATCTCAGCCTGCTGAGTAGCTATGATTACAGGCCTGAGCCACTGGCTCATTTGTGATATTTTGAATCCTGTGTTTTTTTGATAACCGCCGGACTGGCTTAGCATTGAGACTTCCAATGTGATCTTATTTCTGTAGCAAAGTTGATCTGGCAGAAGATCTCGTTGGCTTGTTTCTTGTTTAAATATTAGAAGTACTAAAGAAGTTGGAGATTCAGATGGTGAAGAAAGAAGGGTGAAATATAAATCCTGTATATTATTGATTTCATCACACAAGGATGAAATGATACCCAAATATTTGCTCATAAAATATCTTTTTGTGTGAACTGATAATTACATTAACTCCAAATCAGTCTAAATTAGTGACAACAGAGGATCACATCCAAAGGAGAACCCAAGATTGTGAAGATTAGAAAACAGTTAGCAGTGAGAACAGGCTGGAGTAAATGAGAAGATAGAGCACATCCTTGGAGAAAACTTAATGCTGAGAAGGTGCTTTGACATTCTTAGCTGTTGCGAGTGGAGAGACTGGCACCCAAACATTCTGCAGTGCACAGAACAAGACTGCATGTCTACCATGCAGAGACTCAGTATCCTCAGCAGAAGAGAGCACTGATACCGAGTCTTCTGTGGGAAAATACAGTTTGAAAACATAGTACTTGGTTAAACTACTCAGGTTTTAGGCTACATATTGTTAAATTTATAATTTTTTTGTTCCTAGAACATCTTCTGTATTTTTGTAAAGTAGATGGCAGCAAGATATTGAACGGTGATTAAGAAATTTCAGTGCTAAACCTAAAGAGATGATAACTCTTATGTAACATTTTAAAAGAAATAAGTTAGGAGAGAGGTTTGGAAAACACAGGTATATTTACTAAAGATAGTATTTTGGTATATAACAGAAACATCCCTTTGTTTTAGATACTGTTGGTTGTGGGTGGATTTACAAAAGTTTTAGAGGAGGGAGGTATTATTTACGCACCTTGCAATTGTGTTGAGTAGGCTCACAGGAAAGGAATTAACTCAACTATGTATTCGTATTCAAAAGGTGATTCTGCTATTGAAACAAACAAGGTAGGATGTACAATTATTGTGATTCCAGGAGCCTATTCATGCATAGAACTAGAGTCACTTGGACAAAAACATGATTTGGAAAGAGGTAAAAGTTAGTTAAGAGAGTTTTAAATTTCTAAAATAAAGTCTATTAATATAGATGTTATGTTATAGTCTGATTAGCAATGCTTTTTCATTATGTAGTCTCAAGTATGTTTGTGTAAAATAACTACTATGAGATGTATTTATTCATACAAATTACACATAATCAAGAATTAGAAGAGGCTTACATGAATAAATTTATAAACTATGTACTGGTTAATGATGACTTTTTGGTTGTTATTCCTCTAGGAAACAGAAAAGTTCTGTATTTTCAAGAATCAAACCCCCAATTGGGTATCTATTCCACACTAAACTTTCTTGCCTACAATGAATTCATCTAATTTGTGTATTGAAACAAGTCAAATGTAATCATTAAAATATATTTGGGGGAGTTGCATTAGGCAAACTCTGCAATAAATTTGAGGGTAGACATAAAGACATGATTATGGAAATAGGACAGAAATCTATAGGTTGGCTAAGGGGAGTCTGAGCAAAATTTTACATGTGGTTGACATTGAAATGTCTTACAAGCATGTTAAGGTTTGTTGGTATAGAAGTTCTTGCTGATCTGAAAGCATCGTGACTGCTGATCTATCATACGTATATCTTTTGAACGGTGAATCCTGTGGTCTTAAGTTATAGGCCATCTACCAATTTCTTTAGGCTTCTATAGAAAAATGCTACAACCTAGATGAATTGAACAACAGCTCTATTTTACAGCGTTGGAAGCTAGAAGTCTAAAGTCAAGGTGTTGACAGGGCTAGATCCTTCTGAGGGCAGTGAGGGAAAATGTACCACACTTCCTTCTTAGTTGCCATCACTGGTGTAAGAAACATCTGGCCTGACCAAGGAACACTGATCTTTTCCTTCTTACCCATGTGGTGCTTGGTTGTAGACTGTGTTTGTCTCTCCAGAACTCTTATGTTGTATCCTAACTGGTGATATGACTGTATTTGCAGGGAGTGCCTGTGAGAGTTTTGTAGGAACCAGCATCTATGTTCTAGGAAGTAAGCTTATTCCAGGGAAGAGGAGGAGGAAAGATTGCTGGTAATAGCTTAAAATTCCTACTTCATTTCATTTGTTTCTTGCATAAGAGTAAGCTATAAAATGCATTTTCTATCCAGTATTCAATATAGCAGGACAAAACTAAGATACCGTGTGTGTCATTATTTACATGCAACATCATCTTTCAATGTTTCTCAGTTAGAACAATCCTTGAAGACAGAAACTTTCCTTGAATACATTTAACAGATGTTGATTTATAAATACCACCCTGAACATATTGATTCATGACATCAGAAATGGTTATGGAAAAGTCTGGTATTTAAATACCACGTGTTAAAATATTTTCAATGTTGAATTGAATTGATAAGTGACCCCTAACTCTAATGCTTTCCATAGCTATTTAAAAACAGTCTTTTTGAAAATTTATAATACTTCACAATACACTGTTTTTAATTTACTTCCCCTTGAAAGACCTCTCTGAGAATATTTGCATTGTCAGCAGTTTAAATTGACCACAGAAATGATAACTTAAATAAATTAGAAAATTGTAAGATGATTTAGACATTTAAGATGTGTAGAAAGTAATTAAAACCAAACTTCAAGAGGGCTAAGGCCATACTGCAGTTGGTTATTCTACAGCTGGGGTCACTGCCGAAGATGTATGAAGGCATATGTTCAATTTACAGTTGTAATGAGGAACATAGGATGTTTTGATTCTTCATTTGCCGTGCTCATCTTAGAGGATATAATTGCCTACACCAAGAAATGAATGTAGGCTCTTTTGTGAAGAAAAATAAAATAAAGTAAAATGTGCAAAATAATACATGCCACATGCATGTATGGTTGACATATGAGTTGTCTCTGAGTACAGAATTTTTGCCCTTAGCTGCTATCATGATTTGTTGTTCATTATTATGCACATAGAATTGAGACCAGTTTCTTTGATTGCATTAGTTTGATCATTATTATCTTAACTAACACATCATGTTTATAAATGTGCTTTTACTGGATTTTTTTTCACTTACAAATGCATTTAGTGTTTTATTTTCTTCTAGTCTGGAAGAAGAAACAGAAATGCTAATTATTTGTTTTATGATGAATGTATACAAGATATAACAGAAATAGGGAGCAAGACTTTCTTTTTCCTTTTCCCTTTATTTTCCAAGTAACAAACTAATGGCATGTAATTTTCTATATATTGGCATACTTGAATATACTATTGCATATTCTGGGATGAACTTATAGAAGTATTAATAACATCACATTGTAATAAGGCAAAGCGGATAGGCTTTTATTCAACAAAACTTACCCAATGATCATTTTATAAAGTTTATAGCTCCTCGGTGTGCTAGCTTGTATTTGGAGCCCTATTCTAGGATTAAATCAAAATAAGTGTAATCTTTTTTTATTAAAATGCATAAAATGATAAAAATTACTTGAACTCTCTCTGATTTGACCATATGGAGAATTATTGGAACTGGTAAAAATGTGATAAAAGTAAATATAAGTCAGGAGCTCTTTTGACCAGATGTAGCTAAAGCCATTCCATTTCTACACCTGCCAGCCACTGCTTTTATGCTCATGCATGGTTTTTCATTCATTGTAGTCCTTGGGCTACCAAAATCTCTACCTTCCCTCTTGACGGATATGTTAGTGAAGATTGATCTACCTCTCGACATAGTGATTAGTCTAGAGTTGGTCTGTGAGCTCTCATTCCTGATAAGGTTTTGAGTTTGGAAGTTGAAAGAAGTAAATTGGAAGCAAGCATCAGCCAAGCACCAAAAGTCAGTTTGAAATAAGAGGGAACAGATCCTAGTTGGTTCCTTGTCCAGTTCTGGTAGAAATCAAGAATTTCCCTTTTGCCCCTGTTATCTTTCTAAGAGGTCATTTTCTTCTTTCAAAAGTCCTGTCTAGGCAAATAGACAAGAGCTCATTATCGACATTTGTTGGTTCATGGGTATGGCGCTTTATCATATGGGATTATTTCCTCTGAAGTATTTCAAGCTTCCTACCTGTATCTTTATTTAGACCATGTTTAACTTACTGAGAGGCCAAAGGTTAATTTTATTTCACTGAATAATCAAATCCTAAATTAACAGCATCTAAATTGTTATTAATATACAGTGTTAACACTGAAACATCTAAATCATGTCTATCATCTTGATAGAGCAAGATGGCAATAACTGGCACTCTGATGAGCTTTTTTCCTCTCCACTTTGTAAATCGAATTCATTGGCTTGGTCCATCCCTTGGGAATCGTATTTTTCCATCTCTTGTCTCTTGGCTCTGTTCCAAGAGCATTTCATTGTTTCCCAAGCCATCCTTGTTTTCAATTCATTCTTCTTTATCCACTGTGTAAACGAGGGGACCCAAATGCTTAGGCAAACTGAAAGCATTTGGTTGTTATTAGAGTCAGGATAGCCGACTCACACATGTAAAACATTACAGAAACCTTACAAATGTTTGAGTAATTTTTTTCTGTTGTTGTTGTTTGTGGCCGTGGGGCATTTAGCCACATCCTGCCATGCACACAACCCTCCAGCTTCTTGCTTTATTACCAGGTAGAGTTTTAGGCTGATAAAACAAACAAAGACAATATTTGTATTTTCTTTTCCCAGAGCTTTTTTTTATTGTTTTTATTTAAAGGTAACATACTATATACTGTTCAGCCTTTTGGGAGGTAGGAGAAGGAAGTAACTCTATCCTTAGGAGTCTCCTCACGACCAACACTCACATGGACACACATTTGTGGTTGACATACCTTCAATCTCTGGGCTCGGACCCACACTTTCCATACAGGAAGAACTCCCAATTTATTTATTTATTTTAAATTATGACATTCTGAAACAAAACTTCTTTTCCTTCAGTAGTTGCAAAAGGGACCAGAATTCTCTATTAATATTGATCAAAGGTGTCATTAAAAAAATGCAGAAGAATCTTATTTCTCCTTACCAAACTGTTTCTGTACCTATCGCTAAAGGGATGGATGTGGAGGAGGAGGATGGTGGGAGAGAGGGGGAAACTGTATTCTAATTTTGGATACTGCAAGCTTTGATACATTTTGCTAGAAGCTGTTTTAGGGTCTTAAGTACTGTAATGATGACTGTTTATACACAGTCTCTTTAGTAATCTAAATGGCTATGTGGAATAAGAATCCAGTTTTTGCCCTCTTTGCTGTCAGATGTGGTCATCTAATACCACATGTGTCTCACCAAGCATTTAATTTTGGCCGTGGGTGGTCCTTGTTTCTGTGTCAGGTGCAATTATTACTTTAAAATAAAAGAGAAAAGGGTACCTAGTTCCCATATGAATGCATTCCATTACAGCTCTCAGACATAATTACCAAGCAAATTTTACAGTATCCAACTACAAAAAGATTCAACTTCTTTTAGTGTCCGATTTGTCACAAAGAAAGGTGGAAGCAAAGTATCACAAAACACAACTTAGTTCAAAATACTGTTCCTCCAATATATTTTTTGAAATGTCAACTTTTTTTAAAAGGAGTTATAAAATTTTGACCTTTGTGGTATTATTTTGTGGGAAATTTTCACAATAAAGCTAATTTTAAAATGACAGATTTAATAGAAATGCTGGTTAACTATTGGTACAAGGAAGTTATAGGAGAATTACAATACACCAGTTTTTGTCCAGGTTAAAATTTAGTTAAAAAAAGACATATTTTGGTGATTCCTTTCCTTGTGCCAAAATACGGTGTCCAAACAATAAACAGACTTAAAAAAGAAAACAACAACAAGAGATATGAAGATAGAACTGCAGCATCAATATAGTCTTATAGTTATCACTTAAAAGTATTTAGAACACATAATATTTTTTCTACATTTTAAAAATCACTACAGACACTGCAAATAAGGCTTATGCATTTATTTAGTGGAATACAAGGTGATGGCTGGTAATCTTATGTACTGTTTCCTATACCTGCTCTAACAAAATGAAGTTTGATATGGTTATATTATGGAACCTCCTAAAGCTCTTTAACTTTACAGAAAGTGAGTTTTATTTGGTTTTGTAAAGACTAGATCATACGACTTGCACAGATTTCTGTATATGATTACACATATACCAGGATATATTTGCTCAGGTTAAGCCCCTGGGGCAGTTATACTTCAAACCAAATTCCTTGATGGCTCCTTGGGTGGGGGGGATTCATTATGTGGGATTTACAAAAAGTTCTTATATATGCAGACAGTCTCTTCACCACTTACTGCTGTGACATATGGCAAAAAAATTAGGAACTCATAAGACCAGGCTACTAAAATATATTTAACCTTTCCTTCATTTAGTATATTCTTCAAGGTGAAGTGATATATTGAAAGAGAAACGCTTATCTTTTCTCACCTATTGTTTTTTGGGAATGGAAACCTCAGGAGGAGTAGTTATTGTTAAGTGTTGGCAGACATCTCTCACTCAGCCATGGTGGCACACTGCCATATTTATCACCAATGGTTGTTATTGCAGAAGTGGAAATCAAGTCGACTGACAGCACATGGGGCACTCGGACTGATTCCCTAATTTCATCTCCTATTTTTGAAGCATCTGCCAAGTTTTTTTTTCTTTTTAAATACTTTGTTGTGAACATGCATGTGGTGTGTTGAAGAAAAAAAAAAACAGAAGGTAAGGCAGAGGGAAACTGCTGAGGATACTCTTTAAAACCCCAAAAGATATTTAACATCCTATTAAATAAATAACTTAGAAAGAAATAGAAAAGGATGAAGGCAGAATGCACAAGCATACCATACTATTTGTATTGTTAGAACAGTTTCACCCTAATGTGTTATGTTTTTAACGCCTATCCAATTCTTCCATGGTACCACACTCTAAGCTCTTTTGGTTGGCTATGTATATGGTATGACCCAAGTGCTTTTCCAGTAAATGCTTGCATGTCTTCCCGCTCATCAAATTACTAGGCTTGATTGAGCAAAGAAAGTCTTTGATATGAGTTCGTATTCCATAAATAACTTTCCCGAAGATCATTCAGCAGATTGTTTCATGTTCTATCTCAGAGGTTTCAAAAACAAAAGCTCAACCAAAAAAAAAGTAAAAAATAAAAACAAACAGAAACAATCGAACAGCAATGACGACAATATGACAAAAAAATACTCAACCACAATGTTGTTCTCTTGGGAATAATTTCCATCTCATTCGATCTGCCTATATCTTGGTTATAAGGCATGACACAGAGCTAATGAAAAGAACATTATAGGTACGTCAGCAGTGAATAAAAACATCTCCAAAGGCTTCCTTTCATTACAATGAGCAGATGTCTGTGACGTGTTTGCCTTCAGTATTATTACGTTCATGAAGAATAGTAACTGTTCTTGGCCAAAGAGCCTTTGATATCCACCAACACTGTCTTCCTCTACGAGTGAACCACCATCGGAAGAAAGTGAGCTGAGGTGTTTTTCCTTCGTGTTTTCTGTCCTCTCCTGGGCGCTCCTTTTCCGTTCAATGCCACATACATTTGTCTGCCATTGTGTTGCCAGTTAAAGGAGGCGTAGGTATTGTATCCATTTTCCTCTATCCTTTCCTTCAGCTTACAGTCATTGTTAAATTCTTTCTGCAAAGGAAAAACAATATTTCATTCCAAAGGTGAGGATTCGACATGACACAAACCATCTGAAGAACCACCATGTCCATAAGTATGACTGCAAGTTGTCATTTTACTCAAGTGGTGTGCTTAATAGGTAATGTCAACCACAGTAGAGTAAAACTCCTAATCATAAAATAGATTATGTGTTTGAAATCATATGGCTCATATTACTGAGTCAGTATTATATACACATTTTTAGACTTGAATTAGTGCTTTCAGGTGAGCAAAACCACGAGTTTTAAGTGAACTATGTTTTATTTCCTCACATTGATATTGGTATAGAGCCTCCAACATGTAGTACAACTTTAATAGTTAGCTTAGATACTCCTCCTAGAATGGAACCCAGAAATAAAAAGTTTATTTCATTTAGCATTTCCTTGATCAAGCTGAGACTGGGATAAAAAATGCAACTACGGTCACAAACCAGTCAAGTTATGTCACCCTTTGAGTAATTAAGAGACTAAAGCACAGTTCCTACCTTTACCACAGGGCTACTGTGCTGTTCTCAAGTCTTCCTTGTATTTAACAAGTATGGGTTATGTAATTATTTCATAATTGTTAACATGTTGACATATATTAAATTACTTGAAATTAAGCCTTATCAAAGGTATGTCCAAAAGTATCTGGCATATGGCAGGTAGATGTTCATACACTTAATTAACATATTTCTTCACAAAAGAGCAAATGGATAATTTTTTATTGTTATTATAAAGGTGATGTACAGAGGGTTACAGTTATGTAAGTCAGGTAATGAGTACATTTCTTTTTGAACAGTGTCACCTCTTTCCTTTTTTTGTACCAGTATTTTGCCTTACAACCTTCTCCCCCACAAATTGTATAGTTTATTTTCAACAGAGTGTCTAGTGAGCATCACTGCTGCATTGGCTCACCCTTTGTCCCACCATTTCTGTGCTCCCTCTTATCCTCCCCAAAGTATACATGAACTTACAAACAAGACAAAAGGTACAGAAAACAAAAACAGTGACAACGGAGACAAAAGAACAAAACCAAAACCAAAATAACAAGAAAATCTCTTGTTTCCATTGCTTGGAGTTCATTTCAATAAACATCATTTTATTTGATCATATACGTATGCTATTGAGCCTTTGTGATCCTCTCCTAAGAATATCCTCCTTTTGTCTCATTGTGTGAATGTCTAGAGCAAGATAAATTGTTATACTGTCTATAGTTCAGTTTTTATTACAATTGCAATGTTAATGACTTTAATTCTAAACTAGCTCTTTGTTAATTTAAATGTGACCATAAGAGAACTGGGGTGAGTTTCACTGCAGGCGGCAGAGGACTTCACACATACTAATACTTGGTATTGCTTGCAGGCACTATCAGCATAGTGCCTGCAATGAATGGTATAGAATATTTTTCCATTGATGATGTTCAAGAACAATACAAATTAATGATTATTGTCTAGAAAAAAGGAATTTTAGGCTTCCTTGAATAACATACAAAACAATGTGTTTTTTGGTATACTTCCTCATTTCTGATTTTTAATAAAATGTAAAACATAAGCCCATTTTACCTTCAGCTATAGAATAGCACATGCGCGCGCGTGCGCGTGCGCGCACACACACACACACACACACATACACACACACACACACACACACCGCCAACCTACTCAATTCAGAGTCTTCTTCCCCAACATTTCTGCAGCTCCGTTGCCAATCTGACCAGATGCTTCTATGTATCTGATTCACAAACGCCAGCAGCAGCCTGTGTGGTAGAGTTGGATAAGCTGCTGTGTGGGCCCTTGAGACTCAAAAGATCTGTCCATTGTGCTCTATTTACCAGCAATAGAACAATGACAAAGCTTTCCAATGTGTGGAATAAACATTCCCAAACTGTGGCCATGGTTTTGTGTGGTGGATTTTGTAAAAAAAAGGGCAGAATACTTACTGAGCCATAGAGTTTCCCCTTCTTGTTCATGGCTAAGTAATAGTTGCTGTTAATGGCTTTGACGGCAACAACTCCAATTTCCACTGATGTTATTTCCAGGATACCTAAAACATATAATTTAAAAAGGCTGATTGTAAACATTGTACAAATTTAGTTGACAAAGTAAAATCAGCTGAATTGATTTTCTACTATATATGTATACATACATATATATTAGAATTTTTCATTGTTATTAAAAAGGTTTTGTACAGAGTGGTTTCTATTACATATGTCAGGGAAGGAGTGAATTTCCTTTTAGGCAATGTCCCTCTTTTCTTTTTAACTTTATTTTACTTTATTGTAAGGGTGATGTACAGAGGAGTTACAGTTACATAAGTAAGGTAATGAGTACATTTCTTGTCAAACATCTTTACCTCTTTCCTTTGCTCTCTTCCAGTTTTCCCTCCCATCCCCATCTACAAGTTGTATATAGTTCATTTTCAACATAGTGTCTAGTGAGTTATCACTGCTGCATTTTTTGGTTCACTTTTTTTTTCGTAGGGCCTGAACTCTGGGCCTGGGTGCTGTTCCTCAGCTCTTCAGCTCAAGGCTAGCACTCTACCACTTGAGCCACAGCACTACTTCCGGCTTTTTCTGCTTATGTGGTGCTGAGGAATCAAAACCAGGGCCTCATGCATGCAAGGCAAGCACTCTACCACTGAGTCACCTTCCCAGCCTGGTTCACCTTTTGTCTCTCTTATTTCTGTGCTCTCTTTACACCTACTTGAAAAGACAGATAAATGACCAAGACAAAAAGAAAACACTTGTAATCTATTATGTGTATTTTTTCAGCTCTAGAAACAAAGGCTAAAAGAAATTGGGGGTGAGGGAAAAGAAAGGAAAGCAAACCTGTTTAAATGTGTCAAAAAACAAAAAAACAACCCTAACCTAACCAGTATTTCAAGCAAACCCAGGGAACAAGTAGTAAAGCTTTAAAAGGATTCCCTTCCATATACAGGAAAATATTGTTTTAATTAAAATGCTTCCTTTGCTAACTCTGCATTTTCAAACCCCATAAATATTGAAACAACTTTACTCATCTTAGCCTAGATTTCACAAACCCTTATCAGAGCCCACATCTGTACTATGGTATTAAATTAAATCCATAGCATATGTCAATGATATGTCAGATTTACCTCAATCTGTAAAAACATTGGTAAACTATTTTTCTTTTGTAGGACACTTAGATAAACTAAATCTCTTGGCTATACTTAACTGATAAATTCGTTTTTGGCAAACGTGTGGACATTCTGAGATATAGACTGATTACTTCCAAAATCCACACAGTCTTTAAAATAACAGAATCAATAACCTGGATTGCAGAAATTTTTTTTTCTAGAAAGAGGGAAAAACTGATGGAGTTAGTAACTAACAAGCAGGTCCTTTCCCTTTTAATAGAAAAGTTTAGATTGGTGCGTCTAAAGATGATTTTGTCGGAACAGTTTGGAGATAGCTTTAGGGAAAGCATTTGACATTGTGCTCAAACAGCCCACAAGTTTCAGGTTAAGAAAATCTCAGTAATGAAAACCACTTATTTCACAACTCTTTAGAAAGGTAGGGTAGGGAAGTAGCAGCACGATTAGCATGTGGACTCTGGAGCCAGAAGATCTGGTTTTGACCCCTGGCTTTGCATGTGTTATTAGTAATGACCACAGGAGAAATCACAGAACTGTCTCTGTGTCTCAATTTTATTTACAAAGTGGGCACCATAGTAACTTCTCTCTCACAATCTAGTGTTGATAAATGAGACAGTGCATGCAACTTGTTAAAGAGAGTTTAGGATCTCACTCATTTTTAGAGGGAAGTTTTTCTCCATAGTTCTACATTTTGGAACTTCATCATATAAATGTAAATCCTGAATAGAACAGACAACACTCCATAAGATGATCACAAGTTATAACTTTTCAGGTATCACCTAGCAGGAGAAACACTGTATTAAACATTACATATGTTCATATGCGTTCCAGAGGAGCACAGTAGCACCCTCTTACGATGGGACTCGCATCTTATTCTTTACAAGCTGGCTTTTTGGACTAATGGAAATGCTAGCACTTTGTAACTGCAAAGCCTAATCAGAGACTTGGGCCAAGACTATATGCTGTGGAATATTCTTTCTCTGTATCCTATATAAAGTGTCTGATCTAGCACAGAGAAAGTACATTGTTCTAGTTGTAAACTCTAATAAAACAATTTTGAAGAGTGAAGAAGACAACATTGTTATATTTGGCAGTCCTTTCCTCATACTGGCCATTGCTTTCATTGTAATCCATCCTAGCTTTTATGCTTTCTACCATTAAATACATATACCACATTTATTTGCATATTTTAAAGTATTTTTAAAATATTTCTTTAACTTCCATAGTAACCCTCTAAGGAGTTATTGTTATGTATAATTCCAGTTGAACAGGCAGAAGATACTAGAAGATACCAGGTGATATGATGTATTACAGTACTCTGTGGTGCTACAGGGCATTATGCTTGGCCTAACATCTAAGCCTCTGGTTTTCAGCTTGTCTTGCTCTCAGTTTCTCGCTTTTCTCTCTTTAATACCTTTCTTCTCCTTCCTATTTCTGCAAGTGAGTCTTCTTGCAAAACTGTCTAACCACACTGATCGCACATTAGGACTTAATGCATGTTGCTATGTCATGAAGAGTAATGTCTAAGTCCTAAAGTCTTACCACATGATACAGAGCAAGGCAGGAGGCTGAATTCTGGCATTAAATATTTAGGGTACTACCTAATTGTTTTACCCAAAAAGCAAGTGCATAATGTCACTAAACTGCAAAGTGGAAATACACAGAAAAGACAGCAATGAGGAATAATTTAGCCAAGGAAAAAATGAAGCAAATGAAAAGTGATGATTATGATACAGGAACAAGATTGAGTTTACTTAAAAATAGAAGCTTATGATTTAGATATTACCAAATCCTTCACTGAGGCTGCATAAGGTAGATCACATTTAGCTAAGAAGTCCCTGAACCTGTCTATTTTATCACAAATGGAAACTAGTATCCAAAGAATCACTCAACTTACCTGGATAAGGCTAACTTGAAAAGGATTTTTTAAATTTATAACATATTTTCTATCTCACAGGGCATTATGTGATGCTCCAAACACATCTGTATGCTGTTTTGTGTTTGCGTTTGTTTGTAGCTTAGGTGGGAAGACACTGTCTTAATATGGGCTCTTGCATAGCATGCATAAGGCTCTGGGTTCAATCCCCAATACAGAAAAAGGATGAAAGGAAGGAAGGAAAGAAATAAAAAGGAAGAAAGGAAAGAAGGGAAAAAAGAAAAATAAAGGAAGGAAGGAAAAAAGGAAAGGGAAAAGGATAGAAGGAAAAAGAAATACCTAGGTGATTTATAGCCCCCTTACATTCCAAAAACAAGTTTTAGGTGCACCATATATCAATAAGTTATACTTTGATGATTTTGTAGGTCATGGACAGTGCCTATATTTATTTATTTATTTATTTATTTATATATTTTGCCAGTCCTGGGGTTTGAACTCAGGGCCTGGGCACTGTCCCTGAGCTCTGTTGCTCAAGGCCAGCACTCTACCACTTGAGCCACAGCACCATTTCCGGCTTTTTTTCCCCTGTGTGTATGTGGTACTGAGGAATCAAACCCAGGGCTTCATGTCTGCTGGGCAAGCACTCTACCACTAGGCCACATTCTCCCAGCTGACAGTGACTATATTTATTTTAAACATTTACAAATGTAAATGTGACTTTCTGAAGGATTGAGACTGGAAGACTTCTCTACTTTTTCAAAAGGAATTTCTCCAGTGTTCTCTGCTCTTTGGTGATGATGATCTAATTTGCTGTAAAATTATTTTGGAATGGAGCTCCATTTTGGAATGTTGTCTGATGATTTTTACATGGGTAGCCTGTAATTTTCTAGGTTTATATTTGGTATAAAACTCAATGTTCATTCAAGAGCTTCCTGAGAGAAAGTGAATGAAGAAGATACTGAAGCTCCCAATGTTTCCAGTAAATTATATGACTCTCTCTACAGTTATCTAAAAGTGATATAATTTCAAAATCAGTTTGTTTTTCAAAGAAAGCAATATCCCAGCAGTTTATCATCAATAACAGAAATTTTCATTCATGCAAATAAGGTTCCCTATGAATTTAAAGACATATTCAAATAATGAATTTTTGTGATTGTCCCTCAAAATATGAATCTCTTGGTTTTGACAATCTATGTACTATGTGATTTTTTTGGTTGTATGTTCTTCTCCCATGGTACAACCCCTGTTGTCACTGTATTTGATTCTGGTGCCCCGCATCTTGTATATACATTTTTCTAATTTGGGAAGGGAAAGGGAAATAATAAAATGTTGAAATAAGGATACAGGATGACCCATTGTAATGATGAGATGCACAAGACGCTATGTTGAAAACGAACTTTACAACTTTGCGGGGGGGAGGGGGGGAGGACCTAAGAAGATAAAGGCATTGTGTTAGAAACTGAGAATGCAAACTCAGATTAAATGTGGTTTTGGTTTTGGAAATTCATCTTACTTACTGTGAACAAGAAGATAAATATACAGAGAATCATGATTAAAACATGTTACAAGGAAACCTAGAGTAATGATGAGGCAGCTTGTACAAGCTGGGCTGCCAACACACACATATCACTGGACATGAGACTTAAGATGAAATATGAAGAGTAAGAAGTGTTCAGTGGGGAAGGTGGGAAAGCATGAGCAAAATCCTAAACATGAGACAGTGGGACATTTTCAGAAAAAAAAAAACAAAACAAAACAGAAGTTTGGCTTACCAACTAGAATGCAGGTGACCAGATAGAAAGTGGTGACAAGCGATGTTAAGAGTTAAGGCTCAGATTTGTAACAGCTTGTACAGACAAGAAGTACTTCACCTAAAGTAGATACTGCTTCAAAATACATGTTGTTGGATTGTGTTTGTTAAAATTTAATACAGTGATAATAATAAAATGTAAGTTATTTCTATGACACTGTTTATCATCTAGTAAATTAGTAGACCATTTTCTATATGACTCATGTCTTATTTTGTAAAAAGAGTGATTTGTGTTGTACATTGTGTATTTTTTTCTTTCAAACTTTTATTCATTTTTGTTTGGAAATATCTTAAACAACACATTGCACATAATATGTTCAATAATTAAATGTGGCTCCATAGTTAACTGTTTACTGTGAAAAGGTTAAAAAAACCAATGACAGTTCTCAGCAAGTCCCCTGTAATTCTATTAAGAAGTACAAAAATAACTTTAAAAAAAAACCACAAAAACTTATATGTTGGAACAAACACAGGTGCCAGTGGCTCAAGCTTGTAATCCTAGCTATTCAGGAGACGGAGATATTAGGATCTTGGTTCAAAGCCAGTCCAGGCAGACAACTTGAAGAAACTCTTATCTCCAATTAATGAGAAAAAAAGGTGGAAGTGCTAGTCATTAAAGGAGATTGTCTGGTCCTTGAGATCAAGCTCTAGTACTGGAGCACACATTAAAAAGAAATCAGCTCTTATCTAGTAGCAGATGTTCTGTACATGGAATAACCTGAAAGTCAAGATTTCCATGTAAATTGCCTTCTCTTTTCTAGATGAGAACATATACTTGGTTTTTCTTTAGTTTTGTTTAATTATCTTATAGTAGTTGTGCAAAAGAGTTGCCATTTAACAAAGCAGATTATAAATACCATATACCTAGAGCCTCATGAGTTCAGAACCACTCATGTCCGTTATTTTTCTCTTACAACTTACTTCTCTTAACTCAAAATAGATTATGATGCTCTATAGTTTGTTAGCTTTAGTCACTGTACTGAAATGTATCAAGATTAGTATACTGAAATATATAAATCCTAACCCTAAAAACGAAAGCCCTCTCTCCTTCTCCAAAATTGTAATCAGACTCCCAAACTAATCTTTTCGATTGTAATCTGAAAACACCTGCAGAGCTACCCAGGGTTGTTAACTACATTTGTGCTTAATGGCATTCTGGATATGGACCACATATGGACCACACCCAGTAGTAATGGGACACTGCTTCTAGATTTGGTCACTGAAAGCCTTTCTTTCCATATAGTCTATGGCCTCCCCCTCCCACACATACACCCTTTATTTTTTTACTTCCCTAACTGTAGGGAACATTTTTCTTCCCTACTAAGGTCTGAATGTGCCTGACAAAGTTTAAGTGTTAGAAATTTAAAAGGAGTGACATTCATCAAGATGCATTGTATTCATGAACTGACCTGTTCAGGTGAAACCCCTTTTGTACAAATACTTAAGGTTAATTTTAAGAAAACGATAAGACTTTCAAATCTTTTGTATAACAGAGCAATGAAATAAAACTCATTAAAAAATCAAATCCCAGATTCTTACATTAATTGTATGTAGGAACGGCCTATTGATTGACACTGGAGTCTTGCAAACTTCTGTTTGTTCCCACACCTACCTTCCTTCCTTTTTTTCTCCTTTCTTTCTTTCTTTCTTTCTTTCTTTCTTTCTTTCTTTCTTTCTTTCTTTCTTTCTTTCTTTCTTTCTTTCTTTCTTTCTTTCTTTCTCTTTCTTCTCTCTCTTTCTCTCTTTTTTCTCTCTTTCTCTCTCTCTTTCTTCTCTCTTTCTTTCTTGGTTATTTTCAAACTTCCATCTGCCAATCTCCTCCTCTCAAGTTGCTAACATTACAAGCTGGAGCCACCATGCCTGGCCACTTCTTCAAATTTTTAAAGGAGAAGTAAAGTTATGCGAGGAAATTAGGAAGGAGGTTAGTGGAAATGGGAAGAAAGTAAGTAATAGCTGTTCTAAAGCACTTTGAATCTCAGCTTAGCTACTTAATAGCTATGTTAGCTTAGGTTAGTGGATTATATACTTCCTGTGTCTTAGTCTTTCATTTTCAAGTTGGGACTAATTGCATGTGGCTCACAGCACAGTGTGCAGCCTACATTGGTATTTGTTATGTATTACTACCTGTTGAATCAGAATGGTGATAAATTAATTTATACCAGTGGTTCTCAAACTCCAGCTTGCATCAGAACCATCTGGAAGCTAGTTTAAAAACAGATTGCTAGATCTTTGACTTTGTAGATCTATGTGGGAGCTATAGAATTAGCTGCTCTAGCATATTGATTTCCAGACTGTGTTGAATTTGTTGGTCTATGGACCACACACTGCTCTGTGCATTACCAGTCAGAGGCTTTGATGGGAAAAGACACTGGCAGAAACATGTGCAGAGAAGAACCACAAACAGGAAGAGGCACAAATAATGGCAGCAATCTACCACTAAACATTGCTTTTTAAAACTGTGAAAGGAAGAGATTTCTTTTGTTTGCTTTTGACAGCTGTAGGATTCTTGACACCAACATAAGGAGAAGTTTGGAATTTGTGTACAAATATATACGATGCATTTTATGGTCAGGGTTTTTAAAAACTTGCAATAGATGATCATCAATCAGAATCTGTGTTATTTTTCTTCTTAATAAGAGCGTAGAATTGCAGGTGGAAGGAAACTGAAGGGTCTTCAGCTACATTTATAGACATTCTGAAAGGGCTAATTGTGTTGAAAGGCATTTATGGCCCCCTAAAGTGATATTCATTGTCATGAAATTGCTTCAAAGCAATAGAGATTCATTTTATCCATGATTCTTTACCCAGGGTGGAAAGAATGTATTTTCTCTGGAATGATCTCATCTTTAAAAGAAGTATACCAGAGTAGGCTGATCATTAATCTAAGGCAAATCCACCTTGCCCTGCCTGTTACAGACCTTAGCTGCCTTTTGAGTGTATTGTGGTAGAGCTATTTAGTTTCTCTATCTGCCATAGTTCTTTCAGATGCCCTTGACATTGACTTGGAATCATAGATAGAAACCAGTCCTGAATTAGAAAAATTTTTGCCATCTCTCCATAAATAATTAAGAAAAACACGTCTTTTCTAATTTCCTGAAGATCAACTAGATGGTTATTCAAGTCTCAAGATAAACTCAGTGGTCAGCTTGAGCTTATTGATGAGGACAATAGTAAATTCTAAAGCACTTGTTAATTCCAGGCTTTACTTGATTAACAGATGTTGTCATTTGATAATTGTCACTGACCTACTATTAAAAGCATGAGAAACTTGCAATACAATCTAGGGACACTATTCTAAATTTGTAAATAAATCATTGAATCATGTTCAAGACCAATTTCTCGTTGAATTTTAATTCCAAGTGAAATATGAATCCAGGTCTTCTAGTGATCATTTTCAGTTAATATTGGCATATGGTCATCTAATTTATTTTTTTCACTAATGGAGAGGAAGTTTAGTCTACTTAAGTTCATGAAAATGTGTGAATAATACTCAAATATTTATCAGTACTGAACTAGTACTCTGGTTTCAAATATTACTGTTAGGTCTACTCCTGGATGGTGAGCAGACCCCACCCATTACCTGTGTTACCTAGGCAACTGGGACACCCGGAAGATGTCACATCCACATCTGCTGAGGTCACATCTGGATCTGATGTGGCCACACCTTTCTCCCACCTTGTCCCACCTCCCTTTACCTGGTCACACCTTTCCCCTCCCCTCCCCTAGATAAGGCCTAGGCCATGGCCAGATGCCCTCTTTGCCAGCCTCATGGAGTGCCAACCTGGCTTGGTCCCAGCAGGTCTACTGAATAAACCTACCCCTTACCTGAATACCACGTGCATGTGTGGTTCTTACTTGGGAACCTCTTTTTAAAAACCTAACAATTACAATCTGTATTTTTAGGAGGTATCTACAATGAGGCATAAATGACATTTTCTAGAGCAAGCAGTCATTTGTGACTCTTCATAACAACCTATACTATATACTAATTCAACTAACTCACAAAGTGAGCGATGGTTCTTTTGCTAGTTTTTTGGAAATGTAAGTACCTAGAAAATCTTGTGTGTCACCCATGATCATTGACAATTAGACCCATTCTGCAATGGGATTTAGGGTGGGAAATAGCTCATAACTGAAGAGTCTTAAAACCGCAGATAACTAGAAAAAGATGGGGAGATTCATTCAAATGATAGCAGAGCCATGAGAAAAGAGCCGGCTCTTAAAAATGTTTCTTCCTGTGAAGGCAACCACTCTGCTCTCTCAGAAGATATAGTTTTCTAAAATTTTATAAAACTATTTATTCTTTTTTTCGTTTCTCTCCACATTCTTTGTTAGGTCATGAAATGCTTCAAAAAGTCTGGAAAATTAGAAATCCTGATTTCTTATCATGGATCCTAGTCACACCTCAGATTTAGCTACAACACTATTGTTATTGTAACTCTTGAATTTCACATTTGGGGAAAAAAATCTAAAGAGATCCCTTGAGCGGCTTCTCTTTTCATTGAACACTAGAAGGAAGGAAATTCTGCTATTTTGTATAGGAAAAGCTCTATACATCAGCCATATGAAAATAAAGGAAAATCTATGAAAAAAATCCACATACTATTTGAAATTTACCATGCACTAGTGCAAGAGTCCCTAAATTGGAAGTGTTCTGATAAGGAAGTGTTGGAAAATAACTGATTGCCATACTTTCTTTCTCACCCCAAAGTTAACTTCTAGAACATTTTGAAAGCCTCCTAGGCCCTATTAAAAATTCTGGTCAGGCTAATTTAATAAAGTATGGATTTCAGAGTCTCAAAAATGAATGAAAATAATGAAATTCCACTGTATAATTTTTTCTAGTGGGCAACATTGAAAATACTTAAAACTTAAGAAAAGACTATGTTTTTAGCAAATTGTTGAGTTAGAGAAGAACTTCAAGAAATATAGACACTGTGTGCTTCCTATCCATTCTCTTCTGTAATAGATGACGCGAGAGACTCTGAGAAACAGAAGGGCTTAGCCAAGTTCCTGTAGAAAGGAACTTCATCACATGTTTCCAGCACTGATGTCCATGAGCATCCAGACAGTTAATGTAAAGACAGCACAGTAAAATGCCAACCATATTCACTAACTTTATGAATTTCTTTAAGGTAACTAATTATAATATAGAATTTTTCTTCTTAATCCTAGGTAAAATGGATTTGTAAAGTGCACCTTGATGAGATGTTTTCCATAAGAAAAAAGTCCCACCTGATGCATTGCATGATTCATAAATTATAAATTAGTAAGGGCAAATAGTTCCATGTAGAAAAATATTAATGTAGAACAAGTCTGAGAGGGTCCAATTTCACATATATTTTGCAAGTTTGGCAAGCCTTCAACCTGGTGTGGAATAGCACATAATTAGCCTCTTACCTTTCCATGGTTAGAAAGCAGGTGATTATAATAATTACTAAGGAGCATAAGTATGTTGATCTGGTATGTACATTTTGAAATTATTATATACAAGGACAATCTGTGTATTTATAGTCTTGCCAAACTGTAAAACGGACTTATTTTATCTCCTGCTATATAGTGGATTTTGGTAACTCATGATATTGATAATAAGAAATGCTAGCCTCTTCTGGAAAGAGAAAATTTAATCCAGATATTTGAGAAGGTCATGGCTCTGTTGGTTAGAGATTGCCAATGTTTAGTCAGACACTAAGATACAGAGGATGTTTTATCTCCAACACCTATAGAGACTCCCTATCATTGCAAAACATGCATTTGGTAAAGAAAGAAAGCAGAACTCTAGGTTACAGACAAAAAGAGACATAGTCACACATTTACCTGTTGACAGTAGTATTGCATATAGCTGATATATAATAGAGTATTATGGAGAAAGTATTTTCCTGGAAACAATAAGTTTTTGCCATCACAGTTTGAAGGCATATAAAAACATATGTTAAAACAGATGAATCAGACACTTAAGCATAGACAACATGAGAACAGAGGCACTGAACTGATAGATCATCTGAGAATAGGTATTTGCCTTTACCAAATGGGAGGAGGGAGAATGTTCACTAAGTGAGATAAAACTAAGAAGAATGAGCACTAGGATGCAAATAATGTGACTTGATTTTGTCTTTATATATGGGAAATGATCTTTTAAGTAACATCCTTTTATAATGTTTATTGAATACTTTTGTTGCCCTTAAGTATTGGATTAACGAATTATCTGTAGAAAAGAAAAATTCTACATGACCCATTATGAGCTGTGTTTATAATCTCAGTATGATATTTTATGTAAAAATCTCACTTTTAAACTGGTTCAGCATATGTTCTTTTAAAAATACACCTGCCTTTTAAGCGAAAACATGACCCCAAGTTCCCATGTGAAAACTTGTGGAGAAGGTGAATATTTTCAGGAAGAACAAGGCCCTGAGTTCAAACTCTAATAAATTTCCAAACAACAAAAAAAGCAAGGGCACAAATTGACTTAATTGCTTTTTTTTTTATATCTTGCAGTGTTTATTTATGGCAGTACCAGAATTTCAACTCCAGGCCTTGGTGTTTGCTATTCAAGGACTCTTCCACTTGATCCATAACTGGCTCTTTTTGCCTTTAGTTATTTATCAGACAAAGACTTGAGTTTTTCTCTCTTGATGGCCTTGTCAGACCATTCTTCTACCTATACCTCTAGCATAGATGGTATTGCAGGTATGAATCACTACACCTGGTTTGTTCTTTGAGACAGGCTCTTCCTAATATTTTTTCCTGAGCTTGAATAATAACCTTTCTATCTCTTTCCACAAAGTAGTTGGGATTGTAGATGTGACCCATGGCTTCTAATATTTATATACTTAAACTAATTCTAAATTTAAAAAATTATCTTTAAGTAGTTGTACAAAGGAGTTGCCATTTTATAAAGCAGTTTATGCATCTGATGCATTTAGATCCATGTCACCCTTTTTAACATTCTTATTCTTATTCTTGCCTCACTATTCTTAACTTTGTAGGTTATATGCTGGATTCTTTTTTTAAATTTAATTTTATTGTAAAGATGCTGCACCCCACCCCATCCCTTTCAAATACCAGTTTCCTGATGTTTATTTTGTCGAACTAAATGTTTAATTGTGCTCATTTCAAATTTTATCTACAATTCTTAAAGCTTAACAAAAACCTGGAAAAACAGCATTTAAGAAAAAGTTATCTCAAACTTATTTTTGGTATATTTAGCAGGAAATTCAGCTAAGGGATAGAATATTTGCCTAACAAGGCCCTCAGTTCAATGCACAGCACAGAAAAAAAAATGATAGAAAATTTCCATTTTCATTTACCTGTCAAAATATTTCTCATTCGAAAGAAAGTCTCTTCAAATTAAATAACATACATAATAAATTGCAAGGACTCCAAATTAAATCATTTAATTCTGATTAGCTTTTAAATTTTGACAGATATTATTACTTAAACTTAAATACAATAATGTGTTATAATGTAGAGTGATTAAATTTTTGGTGGGTATTTTTTTGGTGTTCTTCCTGGTTAGGGAAAAACAGAAGCTTGACAACACTGGGTAAATATGAAAATAACTTGTTAAGTTACCATCAAAATGGCAAAACACAATTCTGGTTGAAGTGATTGGCTTTTTAGCAGGTTAAGTTAATAAATTAATGGAAATGTCAAATAAGCATTATCCAAGAGTTTCATAGTGTTTCATTTTTATTTCAATTGCTTCCACTTCTCCTGATCTTTATAGACTAGACAGGAACAATAACAATACCTGTAGTACAATTTTAATTTAATTCAATCACCGAAAAACTTGAGTAAGGATTATTATTGGATTAAATTCGAAGTAAGCCCTGTTTATTTTCATATAAGAATCTTACAAATGATGTCCAAATTAATGTTAAATTTTGTGTCCTAATCTAATTTCTAGAGAGATTTTTTTTGAAGTCATCATATTCTAAATAGATTCAGGATCCACAGTATGGTATATATATCATTGGCATTGTTATTCAGTTGATACAAACATAGGTAGGTGGATTAATGATACATACATGTCTTATAAATATAACAAGCTAGAAAAATAACTTACAATAGAAATTAAACCAAACTTAATCAGAAGAAATTATTTAAAACTCAGTATGCCCTTAAAAAGCTTGGAAAACTTAAACTCTGGCACATTGTGTACCTCGAAATTTGAAATGAAATTCCTAAGCAGTTATTAAAGACAAGAAAAACACGCATATTTTCATTTGTTGCTTATTTCTTTCTAAAAATCTTACTTGTTTATTTATTTTTATTGATTCATTTTGCGGTTCTGGGGCTTGAACTCAAGACCTGAGCACTATCCCCAAACTTTTGTGTTCATTGCTGGTGCTGTACCACTTGAGCCACAGCTTTACTTTCAGCTTTTTGGTGATGACAGTCTCATAGAGTTTCCTGCCTGAGCTGGCTTTGAACCATGGTCTTCAGATCTCAGCATCCTGAGTAGCCAGGATTACAGGCATGAACCACCTGTATTCAGCTGGTATTTCATATTTCATTTCTGTTGTTTCAAATCTCTAATCTTTGATTACAAGGAAGGAATGAGGGTTATAGGGAAGGAAGTAAAGAGGAAATTTGGCTAGAGTGAGAAAGAGGTGAAACTTATATGTAGTTTGTTGGGAACATCTTTCCTGCTTCTCTTTATGATTCCCATCAACCTCTTTTACTTGCTGCTGTCCTTGCATAGTATGTACACAAAAGATAGTTCTGCAATAAACTAGCTTATGTGAAGACACTTATGTGTGCAGTACTCATCTGTACTTTGTCAAGCTCATCTTCCTCAAAGAGGAAAGAAGGGCTGTGTGTTCCTTTTGCTGTTCACTGTAGTTCATTTCTTGAGTAGAAAGAGGACACTACAGGAAAAAGGAAGCTAATCTCCATTGTCAAGTATTCTTTCTTACATGGCATATTACAGCTCTATTCAGGTGCTCAATGGGTAAAGTCAAAAGTCCTTATCAGGGCAGGTAGAATTACAGAACAGCATCCTCAGCCCAGAGACTGATTCCTCACTTTGTGGATGTTTTGTGGATGTGTATTGAACTCAGGGCACTGAATATTTGGAGTTTGATGGCCCACTTAGGAATCATATAAAATGTCACTGACCATATAAAAATCCACCTGCTGGGACAAGCATAGGGAGAGAAGGAATAAAACAAATTCTAAGCCTAAACCAAAACTATTCAACTATTTAGTTCAAGCTTTTCCTACAAAGTCCACTTATTTCACCCATAACAAAAGCCAAGGACCACTTTGTCCCCTTTCCTGACACACGTGTGCAGTCATGGGAATCTTTTCAAAATGATTTTTTTTTAAGTCTTCTAACTACAAAGTCCAGTATCTTTGTGCTTATCCCATTGTTCTTTGTCTCAAAAACTTGGTCAAGGATGTTAAGGTAAATGAGATTTGCTGCAAAGAACCAAATATAAACAATTGCTTGTTGACTCTAAAACTCTGGTGAGTGTTTTCATCCTGAGCGCTTAACAGCTTTCTGACTTTCTGACATGTTAGGAGATCCTATCTTTCTTCCTCTAGCCAACAAACAGCCTTCTCATCCCTCCCTGCCTTCTCAGTCATTCAACACTTTACCTCTGAAGAGAATGACAAAGGCTTTTCTTTAGGTTGGGACTTAAAAGACTGCTAGAAAGAGCACGACCATTTCACACCCTTCCTCTTTCATCATTCCCAGCTCCTCTTTTTATTGTTTCTCCAACTTGCCAGTTGACAGAGACTGCTAATAATTAGGTTTATGGTCTTGGGCTCTGTGATCTAATTGAACAGGCTTGTGGCTCATGTCCTGTCCAGTTACACAAAGTTGATTTCCAAAACTAGAGCTTCAGAGACATTGCCTTCTCTGCCTTCCCACTCCCAAACTTCAAGGGCTATGCTTGCTATACTGCTGCACTTGAAATCTGTTTTCCATGCATCTGCTTTCACCTTCATTTAACCTCTCCGAATACACTTAGCCTATGAGGAGAATGAAGAGGGTACCTCTCATTGGAACCTGATAGCTGTGCTCGTTTTCAGTTGCCCTTGCTAGCGGACTACTATAATAAGAAACTACATTAGAAAGTCAGAGATATTTTTGACTTTGAAATTGAAGCAAATTATTGACATGCACATGCTTTTGGAGGGAAATTTTGCTAGCAAATATATTATTGGCAGGGAAAAAATGTAGTCATTTATCTGTGAAGTTACTTTCTTAGATTCTGTACATTTCCCCTTTACCCTGTACTATAATTGCATCTAAAAGAGCTATCAGAACGCCTGCTCTGTGTTCAGAAAATCATTTTGAGTGGTCTCAGAAGAAGAGGACCATATCAGGAAAATTATTTCTAATAAATTTCTATGTAGAATAAATGATTGGTATTCTTTTTTTTCTTTCCTCTTAGCAAAGAGGTACAATAATTTTTTCCTTTTGACTTTCCCAAGTCAAATCTAGTTTTTATGAAGTGTATTTTTTTTACTATTTTTGTTAAAGCATATTTACACATAATTTGGCTGACATATTTTGATCAAAGTCCTTTCAGGTGAGTTGTTTTGTACTTTATCCATACCTCCAGCCTAAAGCAAAACTAACATAGTTTTGAACAATCTAAGCAGTTTATTTGAAATGACCACTACTGGTATCACAAAACAGCTGTTTCTGCTGGCAAAATTTTGTTAAGGTAAAACAACCAACCTTTAACAATGGATGACTTGCAAGATCTAGTTCCTGTTCATCTTTAATTTTAATTGAATTTCCGTAAACAACTATAAACTTGGAACAAATTCCTCTGTCTGTAATAGGCAGCCTGGCTTCTCATAGAGACTTAGAGCCTCTAAAGCCATAGTGTCTCCAAAGTATCTGCTGCTACAATGCTAGTCTCGGACAAGCTATATTAATAGCAGTTTCTTTTTTGTCATTCTCAAACTCCCTTTTGCATTTATGAACTTGTAACCATAGAAGTTAAATATTTTCTGTAATTTACTCCTCAACATTTACTTACCACCTGCTTAGGACCTGTAAATTGTTTAACCTATTAATAAATAACCTTTTTTTTTTAACATTTCCAAAATACTACAGTTTCAAAGCCAAGCTGGTTTAAGGAGCGTTATAAATGAGGTTCAAGGAGACAGTGACAGTTGCTCTTCTATTTCTCAACATAAGGTTTATGTTTCCACTGAGCCAGCCAGCCCCCAGCTTTTATCTCTGGGAGCTGTGAAGTTGACTGCTCAGAAGGTCTCAATATCTAATTAATCCTTACTTAAAATTCGCCTAAGTCAGTCTTACATGAATAGGAAGTTGATTTTTGTTCCTTGTTCCACCTTTCACCCTGCCACACATCTGGGAAATATTCCCTTTTAGATCAGATCCAAGCCTTCTGGCATTAACTCCCTTAAAACATTAAGATATCACCAGGAATTTGCCTCTGTTTTAGAAAATTAAAAGCATATTTGAAATATAAACATGATTGTGCCACTGCTATTACTGGCAATGATTGAGAGACACATTCTTCCACAACATTGGGAAGGGAAAAGATATTTTCAGATGAAATAACTAGAATAAGTATAAACAGTATTATTCTCCATATATATGCACACACACACATACATATATGCATGTATATATAGATATAGAACTTTTGCAAATTCTGAAGACAAAGGGTATTACTACTATTTTCGTCATGATTTTTATACTATTACTATGACAGAGAAAATATATACACTGTTTGCATAGGATAAAATCTAGCTTATGAATGGGAAAATATCAAAATCACAATGTCAAAATCACTAATGTCAAAGTCTCCCACATGGATATATCGTTAAGTTACCCTAGTGATATGACTTGAAATATTAGGTATTTTAATACTATAATGAATAGCTTAACTTATTTTCCTTTAACTATGCTTCTTTTTATAAAGTGACATCTTTAATACAACTAAATTATCTTTTTGCTCTTTTGGATTATCTTTCTGATTTGCCTAACACTGGCCTTTCATATTATATCTTTAATTTCCACTCTTATTAATAATAAAATAATACAAACTGAAGTTATAGGGGTTTGCATATAGGATGAACAATTTAGTCATTAATGTTTACATTCCCTTGTTTGTTCTTTCATTTGTTTATTCATTCATTTTGTTGAGGAAACGTTCTAAACAGTGATTCTTGGTTGGGACACTTGGCTGTAACTTCATTAACATTACAGTCAGTAGCAAGGGTGGTTGAATGTCATCATAATGTCAATTTTTAGGTAAAAGTGGAACTATGAAAACTGTGGCAAGGTCTGGGATTTGGAGAGAGGGCAGAATTATGAAAAGGGTGACATTGACCAAGATTCATCGTACTCATAAACTGACATGTGGAACTGAAACCTTTTTGTAAGACTACAAAAAGATAGTATTTTAAAAAAAAAGAGCAGCCAGGCAGCGGTGGCTCACGCCTGTAATCCTAGTTACTCAGGAGCCTGAGATCTGCAGATCACAGTTCAAAGCCAGCCAGGGCAGTAAAGTTCGTGAGACTCTTATCTCCAATAAACCACTAGAAAACCGGAATTGGCTCTACGGCTCAAGTGGTAGAGCACTTGCCTTGAGCTGAAGAGAGCTCAAGGACAGTGCCCTGGCCCAGAGTTCAAGCCCCGACCAAAATAAAGAAGAAAAAAAGTGAAGGGGGTGAGGGGCAAAAGTGAAAGGAAAGCCTGGAGCTAGAGACTCATATTAATAATCCTAGGTGCTCAGGGGTCTGAGATCTGCAGACAGAGTTGGAAACCAGACCACACAGACAACTCTGAGAGATCCTTATCTCCAATTAACCTGCAAAAGGCTAACAGTGGAGGCATGGTTCAAGTGGCAGAACATCATTTGTGAATCAAAAAGGTAATCAAGAAAGCAAGGCACTAAGTTCAAGCTCCAGTACCAGAAAAAAAAAAAAGTAAAAGTAAAAGGAGAGATGGCTAAGTGGGAAATGCTTTTCTGTGCTTTAAAGAGAAGACTGTGAAATATTCATCTGGGAATAAAATTTACATGGTTGTTAGATGTCTTCTCATTTAAGAGTGGAAATTAAGCTAGATAGTCATTCTGATTTTTATGCATATTTTGAAGAGCTCCTATTTGCTGAGGTCACTCCAAAAAGACTTGGCTTCATCACTTTTCTGGAGTTTCAGTCAATAAGCCAGACCTTTAGAAACTGCTTGCAAAACATCTCTTTACTTCCAAATGTTTATGCTGGTAAATCTTATATAAGTCTAATTTTTATTAAAGCATCACATTGATAAGCGAAAGTTAAAAATGTGCCTCTGCTTTTCACTGGAGACACAAATTTTTCTCAAGCAATTTTTCCATGTTTGGCTTAGTGTTTTCTAAAAAGCACTGACATTTAAAACATTCTTTAGAAGGTCACTTTGAAGACAAGTCAGGGTGTTGTATGTGCAATTAGAGTGTTTTTTTTTCTTTGTAACGTTTCTCCATTTTCTTAGATGAATGAGGATCTACCAGTGCGCTTTTCAACACCTTTTTTTTTTTAATCTGTGGGTGTGACACAATGTTGTTGATTCCATTTTGCATGCAAAAAAACATGTGGGATTGAGAATTAAAAGCAGTTACCAGCCAAGCTATTATAACAAACATAACTAAAGACCACCAACAACAGAAATCATGCTAGCATCATGCTAAAAAGAATGTGAAGCAATGCCATATTGTGGTTACTCAATACTTTGTGATTGGTTGATATTTACGTGTGGACACTTTGGGGCTTGAGATGGAGATATCCAAGCTGTGTTTTGATGATAGTGCAGCTAAGAGCGAACAAAGGGCCCTACAGATTCTTCTCTGTCTCCCACCTTTTCAGAAACAACTACCACTCATGAAATAAGTAAATTGCAAAAGTGAATCCTGTTTTACTAATGAGATAATAGAGTGGTATTTCACATCCTGTTCATTTTTTCTTCTTTTGCTAGGGACTTATTTGATATTAGTTGCAGCTTTGACTTGGCAAAGCGTAAGGTTGTGTAGCTGTGGAAAAGCTAATACACCTCTCAGAGTTTCATTCCTCATCTGCCATATTAGGAGATTGCCTCAGAGGTGAGAATCAAAGGTCTTTTTCCAGCTTTACAATTCTTGAATCTATGAACAACAGCCAAAATGACAAGTAGGATTTGGCACATGATTTTTTTTTCTTACTGCTGGTTCCATGAAACGGTTTCTTTCATTAATCTCACATGTTGAATTTACCTATGTAACTTGGATTGACTTCTTTGCTTTTCCTATAAAGGAACTAAGCTTACTATTCCTTTGCTTCTGTGAGTGAGATCTTTCTTGAGAATTTTTAAGCCTACTTGGGAATTAAATACACTGCCAAGTGGCACATATGTCCTACTGCCCTCTAGTGGATGAAACCATATCTTCCCCAGATTGCCCACAAAACTGAATAAGAGAGCTTTTCAAAAACTGTACAGAAATCTCTTAGAGTGATGACTATGCTTCTGTGTTTTGTACTCTCAGGTGGTCTTAATGCTTCTGATCCTACGATTGCACTTTGAGTTGCATTAATGTAGATGATTACTCTTCTTTGATACATAATTAGTTGGGGGTAGAAAGGAGAAGCTGCACTTGTGATACATGTGATACAAACAAAATTTCTTTTTCTTTTCTTTTGTTTTTGTTCCGTGGTAGGGCTTGAACTTTGGGCCTGGGCACTGTTCCTGAGCTCTTCAGCTCAAAGTTAGAGCTCTACCACTTCAGCCACAGCACCACTTCCGATTTTCTGATGGTTTATTGGAAATAAGAGTCTCATGGAGAGGCTGGGAAGGTGGCTCAGTGGTAGAGTGCTTGCCTTGCATGCCTGAGACCCTGGGTTCAATTCCTTAGCACCACATAAGCAAAAAGAAAAAAGCTGAAAGTGGCACTGTGGCTCAAGTGGTAGAGCGCTAGCCTTGAGCTGAAGAGCTGAGGGACAGCACCCAAGCCCAGAGTTCAGGCCCCATGACCGGACCAAAAAAAAAAAAAAGAGTCTCATGGACTTTCCTGCCTGGGCTGGCTTTGAACTGTGATCCTCAGATCTCAGCAAGGATTACAGTTGCCAGCACCTGGCTGAAATTTCTTGTCAGTAGTTGATGAAGAAGGAAGAAGGGAAAGAAAAAAAGCAGAAGTGAAAGAACAGAGGAAATGGAAGGAGGAGGAAAAGAACATCAGCAAAAAGGTGGAAAAAGAGAAATTAAGTCTATCTAGGTTTTTATATGGTGGGAGACACATCAGGACTTCCATTGTGTCCCATTGATGTTTTGTTTTCACATGTTAGTATATTTTAATTGAAAGATAGACCACATGCCAGATAGGGTGGCACATTTCTGTAATTCCATTACTGGGGAGGCAGAATCAGGATGATTGAAGTTTGAGACCGGCCAGGATAACATTGCAAGAGCCTGTCTCCAAAACATAAAACAACAAATAAGTTAAAAAAAAGTAATGCAAAAGCACATATTCTGATTAATCTAGAGAGCAGATATTTGTCATTATTGTGTAATGGATCCTAGACGTAATATGTTACTAGGGTGGTTGGGCAATGCTTCTGAACTCCTCTCTGCTAGAACTCATTTCCAGGTAACAGAATGGTTTAAGATCAGTGCTGCAAGCACGGCGGTTGCTTGTGAGGAAGCGAATGGCAGCATTTCCACATGAATTTATTTTACAAAGGGAAAGTAAGAAAATGGCCATGTAGCTATGTTAAAGTGTAACAAACTGTATAGGAGACGAACCATTTCCCTTGCCTATGGGCCTGCTCATGGTCTTATTCCTGGGCCATTACTACTTTTATGACCCTCCTGTGCAGTGCATGCTATGCCCGGGAGAAAGCTGAAGCTGCCAGAGTCAAACTCACATCTGACATGAAGCCCCAACTAATAGATCATCTTACATGGCTGATGATTTTCAAAATGTGCCCTTTCAATAACAGGTAAAGGTAATCCTTCCCTCGGTTTGTTTCATTTCACCTTCTTAACAGTTGCTCTGGTGAAGGGTGGGGGCGGATGCCTAAGCTGCCAGTGTGAATAATAAATGATGGTAGCTCACGGCCCCGCCTCCCCTCCTGCATTTGCATCCGACATGAGGGGGTGTGGTTGTAGGACGAAGGAGGTGCAGTCCGGGGCAGGAGGAAGAACGCAAGAATCTCTAGTTGCATCTGTGTTTTAGGCCCAGTTCCCTAACCTATCCTTCATTGGGAGCTTCCATCCCCTTCCACTAACTCTTCTGGGCCTCTGTCTGTCTCTTTCTTGTGGGCTTTACCCTGTCTCTTGAAAAAGAAAAAAAAAAGAAAAAAGTGAGACCCAGTTATCCCAAAAATGTAATACTCCATGCTTTCTCTTTTTTCCCTGAATGAAGACATATTGCCTCGTTGTATCCACAACTTCATCTTCTTTATCTACAAGTTACAATCTCTTTACAATAAGAATTAATTTGAAAATGCTACTGCTTCTGGCCTTCTTCTAGAATCTTCTAGGATATTCTTAGGACCATTCTACAAAAATCTCTTGATGCCAACACCACACATAAGGTCTCTCTCCTTTCCTTCAAATAAATAAATACATAAATAAATAAAATATGATTGAAATTTTTTGCATAATCATTCAAAACCAATAGCTTTCTTTTTAAATTACATACTCAAAACCTTAAGTGTGATTATTACATACCCATAATTACATGTAGAATCTAAATTTCAGTCTGAATCTAATTCTTACCTTATATAATCTCAAGCTATATTATGTGGAAAAACGAACTTTACAACTTTGGTGGTGGGGGGGAGGATTGGGGGGCAGGAGGAGGATGGGAAGGGGAAACAAAGGAGGAGGCTACAATGCTTGATAAGAAATGTACTCATTATCTTGCCCATGTAATTGTAATCCTTCTGTACAGTATTTTCACAATAAAAATTTTTTTAAAAAAAGGAGGAAGATGATCTAAAATGGCAGTATTGTTTTGAAGGGTGACATTATTGGCAATTTTTATGGCTTTGTACTCATCAGTATATTCTATAACCAGTATTCATAACTTATTTTTCTGAATACAAAGTTGATTTGCAGGAAAAAAATGACTTAATAATTCAAGTTGAGAGACAAGCAGAGATTCTGAATGTCTGTGTGGACCTACAGGTTCTATTGCTGTGACCAGAAGTACCATTTCTATACTGGAAAAACTGCATTGCTACCATTCAGGTTGACAAAGCATTGGTCCAGCCTGTTTGGGTTCTGAAGGCTTTTAATGTGTTTAAAAGATCAGGATAGCTTTCCCCCTTCTCTTCCCTCATTGCTGGACAAGTTCAAAGAAACACTTATTAGGAAGAGGCTAAACAGTAACAAAAGCTTCTTCCAGCTCTGAATTACAATGTAGTTTCTCTATACTTTATTTACCAGAAATGCTCCCAGAGCTAAGTTAAAGTACTCTATTAATTTTCATTAGCTGTTTGTGATTAATACCTTATGTTTCAAGTAGCAAAAGCAAAAGAAACCTTTCTATTTCAAGTATCAAAGACAAAAGAAGATAGACATTTTTGTTATTTAGTAAGGAATACAAGGAGATCACTAGAAATTTAGTATTGTAAAACAAGTTATTTCCAGACTGAGATTATTCGATCAGCTACTTGGTGATGAATTTAAAGCACATTAAGAACATCCATTAGAATATAGATATTTGTTCTCATAATGTCAGATCAATTAACTTAATTCCCTGTTTCTTTTGGACCAACCATGTTTAATTGGCATAAACTTCTAAATGTACAAATGATGAAATAGTCCTTAGGGTATATTTCAAAGATTTAGGACTGAAATAAACAGAAATTAAACACAAAACTTAGAAACTCTTAAGAATAACTCTAAGTCTATTAGGGAAATTTTCCTTCTTTCTCTGAATGGTCTTTGTTCTGTTATATCAAGACAATTCCTTGTGTATTTGCCAATTATCTAAAATGCAGTGATAACCTCCTATCAACACTCTCCACGTGAAACAGTCACCTATTAGGCCCATGCTGAGATATGTCTACTTGCTTCTTTTTCCACTTTGAGATCCTTTGAATGGTGTCTTCTTATCTTAAAGGCTTCCTTTGGCCATTTGACCCCTATCTGTAATGTCATGCTTCCTGCTCTTTGCTCTTCAGTTCCTCACCTTGCCACTTTGGCTAAATTCTTTCTCTCTTTTAGGCTCCTTATTATCTCAAACAAAGGACCAGCACTTTAGGCCATCTGCCCCCATTCTTTCTGTATCCAATCAGCCCTCATCTCTCACATAGGAAGACTTAGGTCTCCATTCTTACATACTGCTTTAAAAGGAGGTACAGCCTTTCCATTTCTCTTAACTTTCTCCACTATTTTGTGATAAATGGTAATAAATTCGGATTTATGGAAGACTAGGAAAAGGAAACTTCTTTGTATCCTATTTGAAAGGATATATTACTGCTACTTCACAAATGGTATTAATATATTTGTGAAGCTCATAAAAATCCAATTTAATTTTAAATTATATAAAATTCATAAAGAGGACAATCAATTAAGAAATACACAGCCAGAGATAGGACAAACTGAAAATATAAATTTGTTAACTTTCAAATAGCTTTAAACTCCAAAGTATTATGGTATAATGGAATAATTAAGAGATGCACACAGTTTTTAGAGAGCTTTAGACAAAGAACAATAGTGCCTTCCCATTGATTCCTTTCATCATTTCCAAATGAGATTTTTTTCAGAGTCTATGGGATTCATTGGAATGTGAAAAAAAGGTCATCATTTATTAAATATTCCATAATTAACTATTTTATTCCTTCTGCAATCTCTAGCTAGTACAGTTACTTAGTATGTCACATGAGAATAAAGCAGAGCTAAGTACATATTTATCTGACTTAAAATTATAAATTTAATCCACTTTTATAAATTCTTACTCTGACATTTCAGGTCACACTTAGGGATATTTTCTGTTCTTCCATTTAGCATCTAAACTTTACCCCTAGTTCTAGCTACCGAAGTTCACCAAATAATTTATATATCTATTTTATCAAGAAAGAAACAATTTGTGAAAAATTAAATGTTTGTTATGGATGTTACAAATATATATATTAAATGATCAGCAAATAAATTACATAATCATTTTAGTAGGGATTAAAAGAACAGAGTGTTTGGATTAGGAGTATTATGGAAAGATTTATGGCAAAACAAAAACTTTTCTTCAAACTATATAACGACTGCCAACTATAGGCCAAGCAGTACTTTAAAACTTAGGCAGAGGTGAGAAACTTAGGAATTTTTCCAATAAAGAAAATAAAAATGTGTAGGATTTTTATAACGTTGCCCACAGTGAAGTTAATCTATTTCTTAAAAACATAAAGCAAAACAAAAAACCCTTCATTATTTGCTTTTAGATATTTCAATAAACATAGCAGTTTAATGATGATTCCAAATTTGGGAATATTAACTCAATAAATAATATCTGGAACATTAAGACAATTCTAGCACAATAAAGATAATCTAAGGCTTTCTATTGAATGATCTACTAGAGCCAAGGAATTAACCCTCTTTATAAATTCATGACATAATTTGTTAGAATCTCATTGTTATACAACAATGTGTTCCATTCACTTTGTGAAAGTTTCCCAATTGTGGAGGAGAAACATCTCACATATTGGTCCAAATTTAAGTGTGTGTGTGTGTATGTGTGTGTGTGTATTACATTCTCATGAGTAAATGAAGCAACCAGTTCAGAGGTTGTATAAAGTATGTAATAATATGCATTTTTTACCACAAGATTTATGTTTTCATGTAAAGTCACTCCGCCAAAGTCAATTTTTCCATGTAAAGTCTCACTTTATATACAAATTCAGTAATTCCTGAAATCTTGTGCTACAAAGCCTAATGAAGTTTTCTTAACTGACCAAAGCAAGAAGAATCAATCATAATCATTAATTTAACTTGGATTCTTAAAGGTCTAAAAATCCATGAAGTCTATTCCTAACAATACTACAGCTCAACCATAAGAACTATGGCTGAAGGTCATTCATTATCCAATAGCATTAGCCACTTACATCTATGTTTAATACAGTCTCTCTGATGGGTAAATTCATATTTAAATACCATCTTCTGGAATATGATAGACATAACATTTTAGATATTGAATAGTGTAAAAACACATGAGATCCTCCTGAGGCATAGAAATTTCACTAGAATCATAGAATTAGACACTGCTTTTCAACCTTTGTGATTACTTCAAGGAAATTCCTTGTGAGTGCTTAGTATATCCTTAACCCCTTTAAAACGCTGACTTACATCCCTATTTAAGAAGGGAAGTCTTTGGTCCTCAAATGAAATCTTTTGTAGACATCCAGTACATGATGAGGATTTAATAATGTATTGTTTTATTATATTTAAATATTATATTATTGTTTATAAAATGGAGATCAACTTTCCCTTTGGGAGTGTGACAATAGCCATTTCTAAAGCTAGAATACTATAATACCTTTAGTATAAAGTTAGTAAGTTAAAAGTACTAGGGTGGTAGCAAGACATACCACAAAATTTGTAACCTTGGTATCTGAATGACCCACATTGTCAAAACAATGCCAATGATAGCAATGTAGAGAGAAATCCTGCATGTGGAAAGAGCAAGACAAGACTTGAAAGCAGTGAAGAAACCAGAGCTGGTGGTGCATTCCTCTATTCCCAGATACTCAAGAACCACAGGGAGGAAGATCAAGGTTCAATGGCTGCCCCAAGTCCCACCATT
This sequence comes from Dipodomys ordii, assembly GCF_000151885.1. Taxonomy (NCBI): domain Eukaryota; kingdom Metazoa; phylum Chordata; class Mammalia; order Rodentia; family Heteromyidae; genus Dipodomys; species Dipodomys ordii. Next base: position 6,471,828 of record NW_012267257.1, on the reverse strand, counting down.
GGCAAAGCACCTTGCAAAGGAAAGACAAAACCCTGACTTCAATCCCCAGCATTTCCAAAAGAAAAAGTACAGAAGAAAAACCAAACAACATAGAAGTGGCAATTGTAGTAGACATCTGTAAACTCTGCACTTGGGAGCCTTGACATAGGAGAACCACGATTTGGAGACTAAGTTCCAGAAAGAGATCTATCCTCAAAATAAATAAGAAACCAGAGAAGTGGACAGATAGGAATCTATATGTAAGAACCTAAATGGCAAGCCATGGTGAATGGTCAGAGATCTTATCAGAAGAGAAAACAATGGCTATCCACAGCGCCAAGACAGGCGAGACTGAAATTGCAGTGCAACTGTGAGCTCCAGGGCTGAGCAAGTACTTTCCGGGACCCATTGCTATGGAGTCTACTCAACTTTCTCGGGCATGGGGATAGATTTAGGCAGGTAATAACACCAAGTTTGATTAAAGGCAAGCTTAGGAAAGTAGCATTTGGCACAATTGCGCTTGTCAGTACATTTCTGTAAAACCATCAGTTACATTATTTGAAAAGGGTTGAAAAGGTTATGTGGATACCTTTTGATTTCCAAATTTCAAGCATACAATAAAAGTATTATTCTCGAACGAAGTGTAGAATTCAGGGAAGAGCTTGATGATCCTTTTAATTTTTGCCAAAAAGTAACATTTTTGCCCTTCCTTCCTTCCTTCCTTCCACTCTTTCTCTTTCTCTCTTTTTAAACTGACACTCTAGTCCACTTCTGTTTTGATAGGCAAACACTTCGTGTTTCCAGTGCTTAGGATAAAGTACAAGTTTTCTTCTTTTCAGGGGAACATTTGCTAATAATAACAGCAAGTTTCAGCACTGTTCTGATTTTATGGTATGTACTGGGTCACTGGCTTCTAAGGGTCAGTAAAGGAAAGGAAGTTTTGGGACTTTCAAAGGATTCCACTTGAAAAATAACTTTCTGAATTTGGATGAAAATCAGTTGTCTATTCCTAGGAACTTCTCTGACTTGGACTACATATAATTCATATAATTATTCATTTGTTCTGTGTGTGTGTGTGTGTGTGTGTTTGGAACCTCAACCTATGGTCTGCGGTGATGAAAATATTGCAGTTACTGCAACTGATAGTCATATTATATATTTTAAATAGCCTTTATAAGCATGTCTTATGCAAATTACTACTTTTCCAAATATTTTAGAGGTAAATGAATCTTATTTTAAAGCACTCATACTCGTTTCTATTATGATGTCAGTGTGAGTCCATCTCAGAGCTTGCAAAATAACTTAACCATAAAGTAGTCTTCAAATGCTGAAAGATTGGAAATTTCTGGCAGCATGCTTTTCATTTTTATTATATAATAATGAATGATAGTATGTGAAAATGAGATTGGATTTGAACATGCAATAAGAAAAATATAAGGAAAATAAAATGAAACCCAAATACTACTTCCTGAAGACATTAGATTTCAACCATACTTTAATTCTTCTGTTAATAAGAATATTAGTACTCTAAAATTTCCCATTATTATTCGACTTTCATTCATTTTTGCCTAAACAAATTATTATTTCCTGAATATCTATATATAGATATATGAACTTATTCTCTGCAAACGACTATCTTTCATCTCAATATAACTTTTCTTTGAGGCCTTGGACTCTCTATCTTCCTGCCTGTAAACCTAGATACTTGGAAGGTGGAGAGGGAGGATGAGAGTTGGAGGTCAGTCCAGACCAAAAGAAAAATGCACCAAGGTCTTATCTCAAGAACAAAAACAACAAAGGGTTTGGGGCAAAGCTCCAGTGGTAGAGCTCATTAAAAATATGCTTCAAATATCCTGGCTTCAATCCTAGTACTGCAGAAAAAAGACAAAAAAAATCAAAAATAAAAAAGCCAAGAAGTCCTTTTCCTTTGATTTTAAAGATTTTTCTGCGTTTCTATTTTTTGTGTTTTGTTCCTCTTTGTAGAAAAAAGCATTAAAAAAGCATAAAGTTTTCTGCATGTGAAATCACCAGTGTCTCACTTTAGCTCTACCTTAGCATAGTGAAATTGTATTTAAATTTGCCTTTTTCTAAGCAACAAGGCCCCATATTGCTAAATTCCTAGGGTCTTTCTCATCTAACTCTTCTCAGTGGTATTTGAAGTAGAAATTTTCTTACTGGCTTTGGAAATAACATATTCTTAACTTCTGTCCCATTCCTTCCCAGTTCCTTTTATTTTAAATTCCCTTGCTTTTTCAATATAAAAATACTTTTTTGACTTTGGATTCAGGCCCAGATATTCTGTGATGTTTCCATAGGGACCTCATTTCTTGAGTTTCAATTCCAACCATATGCTGGTGACCGCAAACACATCTCCAGCCATGACCTCTTTCCTAAGCTCATAAACTTCTAACTGGTTAACAGCTGACCTTGAAAATTTAATAGTGACCTTGATATCCCCAAAATGTCCCATAGGTTTTCCTCATCGCAGAACAAACCAGTACTTCCCTATTCATTCTTCTTTCAGCTCTGCACCTTTCAGCCCCATTTATAAGGAAACATGAAGACCTCCAAAATGTGTCTCTATACCATCACTTTTTTACAGCTCCATGGTTAGTACTAGCTAAAGCCACATTTGCTCTCCTGCATAATGCTTTCATTTTTCTCTCCCATCTCCTGTCAATTGTAAAAACAACATACAGTGTGTTATGCCATTAATCTAGATTACTCCCTTCAGTGGCTTCCTACGGTTAGAATAAATGCCTGACTCCTAGAATAGACTTCAAGCCATAATCAACTTTTAAAATCTACTCCTCAATACTTTTCATCAATAGTTTAGCTGCTCCTTCTTTTAAAATTGATTTATATTAAATCGTATATACTGAGGGCTTTTATCCTGACATGGTTATACATATGTATAATACACTTTAATCATATTCACCCCTTATGTTACATTCTTATACTCCTTCTTCTTTTTCCCTTCCAATATCCCCTTTTACTTTCATAATCTTGTTTTCATGTTTTGATTTGCTTTGTTTTGTTTCATTCTAGCTTCTATAGATGATAAAAAAAAAAAAACCACATCCACTGGTTTATTTCACTGAATGTGATGATCTGTAGTTCCTCCATCAGTCCAGGAAAAACACAATTTCACTCTTCTTTATGGCTGAGTAAAGCTCCATTATACATATGTAACATATTCTCTTTATCAAGTCCTCTAGTAGGTGGGTACCATGATTCCATAAGTTGGCTATTGTGAATATACCCCAATGTCCTTTCTTATTTTGTGAACGTATTGATTTTATATTCATTAGTTTCATTTCCCTGATTTTGATAGTTTGCTGAATTCCATCATTCAGACCTCAATTCAAATATTATCTATTCATAAATAGATCACCTGATATGAATAATCTGACTCAAAGTAGTGTCATGATCAACATTTTTTTGAGGGGGGTCCGGTTGTGGGCCTAAACTCTGGGCCTGGGCACTGTCCCTCAGCTCTTCAGCTCAAGGCTAGCGCTCTACCACTTGAGCCATAGCACCACTTCCGGCTTTTTTTCTGCTTATGTGGTGCTGAGGAATTGAACCCAAGGCCTCATGCATGCAAGGCAAGCACTCTACCACTGAGCCACCTTCCCAGCCCAATGATCAACATTTTATAATAATAGAAAGGTTTGATGCTATTTAATATATACACCTGCTGAACACTTAAGAAGTGGCTACTGATACTGGAAAAGGTACATCATTTTATTCAACTTATCTCTTTAAGTTAATAAAATAAAATTGTTCAGCATGACTTGGGGTTACCATATTGAATAGCACAGTTCTAGTGTAATACTTTATTACATTTTTATAAAGCAGAATTAAAAATAATGTTTATGTGTAAATTTATTAACCTGCATTTGAAAAAAATTATTTCTCTTCTCTAATAGGGTGGTCTATCTCTTCTTCTATATACTCAGTGCCTAGAAGAAGGAAAATGTGTAGTAGATTCTCCACAAATATGAAAAAAATAGATAAATCAATGAAGGGATGAATTCAGCTCTCTGCTTCTCACTACTTAAGTCTACATTCTAGCATCTCTTGTTCAGACTAACCATATATACCTCAGTCAAACCTCTCTTTCATGTCACTGTGAAAGTAGATGCTTTTAGTTACCTGTGTGTGAGATTAAGTCACACTCACTTGCTTAGGCTGGTGTGAACAATCCTTCCTTTTTACATTTGCCAAAATGTAAAATCTTAAAGAACTTCTCCAGTGATACTCTTCTCTGGCAAATGTTATTTCTCTTGCTAAGAATCATTTTGATATTATATATAGATGTGTGTGTGTGTGTGTGTCGCTACAATACCTTCACTAAAAATTGATTGTTACATAAATACATGGTGTCTGCTGGCAGCAACTGTGATTTCTTTGTGATGGACTTACTAGTAGGCAGTGGAAGCTTAATGAGTAATTGCTCATTAAACTCAGCTTTGCTTATGGCAGAGATCACTTGTAATGGTGATTGGGAGCCACTTGCTCTGGGTCAAGTTTTTTATCAAAGAAACATTACTTCTATTTTATTACATAAGACAAGCATTTTTAGTGACTGGGTAATATAATTCTGTTTTTATCCAGACTGTGATGATTTTCTTTAATTTTGATAATATAGAAGTCATCATACAATTATTTAAGCAATGTCTTTTTTTCTAAAACTGCCAAAATGTGGCATAAGTGCAAGATAAATAGCAACTCCTGAAGAGTCCATTTGCTTTCTGACCATAGCTTAGAATAAGTAGTTAACATTTTCAAGGCTGGAGGAATGGCTAAAGTGGTGTTCAAGGCAACGGTTATTTATGGAAATCTTAACTATCCTGAAGAATCATACGTTTATAAGTGGGCTAACGATATGTTATCAAATGCAGAATTTTGAAATCACTGCCAATAGCTAAATAAAATATTCTATAAGTATTAAACAAAGTTAACACTAATAAAACATACTAATGGAATAGCGTTGCCATAAATGGAAACAGAAGAAAGGGTGCTTAACTTGGGATCTGGATTTTATAATCATCCTGACACTAATTGTGCATATTTGTGCTCACCCGACCTACCCAGTTGCAAAGAAAGTTCAGTGCAAGTTTTTATCACTCCCATTTCAGATAAGGTGAAACCTGTCATTTTTCTCAGTATCTTTTTTGAGGGAGAGGGGTTCCCTTAGGAGCAGGTTGCCAAATTTATACAAAATAGCCAATTAAATTTGAATTTCAGATAAACAATTGCATAGTTTTTATTTTGTGTATGCATGTTCCATGTGATATCTTGGACATATTTATACTAAAAATTACTTGTTGATCTGAAATCTGTATTTAACTGGAAATTCTATAAGGCATTAATGGGCTTGCAACATTTCTTTAAGGAGAGATCTGAGCAGATAAACATCTGGCAGGTCTATATGGGAGGAGGTGTCTTACTCTTCTTCTTATCACTCCTCACTCTAAATTCTTGCTTGCCTTAAATGCTCCATGTTGTGTATTCACTAAAATCTCAGTCTTGCTCTCCCCTTTATTTACATCATTAAGGAGCTTAGTAAAGCCCAATAAAAATCACCATGTTTACTCTATTACACATGTCCAAGACTTTATAAATTATTTAAAACTAAAGTTCTTTGATTAGATTGTTTATTTTGGCAGTGTTGAACAAAATAAGTCAATGCAACTTAGCCTACATTTAAAGTTGAATAATCTTGGCTCTACAATAGTTTTATTCTATACAATAACCTATTAAAAGAGCATTTTTATCTCATTCAGAATAAAATTAATAGCCACACAAAGCATGTTTCAAAGACATGACATGTCTTTAAAAATTCTTGGATAAAGTGATTTAATTACTAGTTAAAAATAGACATAAAATTGATAAAAATGAGTCCTTGATTTATTCTTGTATTCTTAACAACTGCAGCTTGCACTGAAATGTCCCATGCTCTAATTAACTTATTTGATGTAATTCTTTTCTATGTAATTTTCTTAATATTAGGAAAACAGATAATTCTCTGAGAGTTTCAGAATTTTAGAACTATTAATAAAACTTGGACTAAACTATGTTTACTTAAATAAAGAAGCCTTCTATAATAGGGACTTCTTTGTAAATAAATACAGGCTTCCATAGGCATCCTATCATTGGAAATTTAACTTGCTATGGAAAGAAAATTTCTGGTTGTCTATAATTAATTTTATGTTAATATTTCTATTTCTATTTTGCTCTTTTTTGTATATTTTTGGATTTGAACTCAAAGTCTGATGTTTTCTTTGCTTGATTGTTCAGATGGTACTCTACCACTTGGAGATGGAGCATAAGTGGACTTTCCTGCCTGGGGTTGGCTTAAAACCATGATCTTTTGGATTTCAGGGAAACACAGGTGGCATGGTTTCCTTCATCAGTGGTAGCTAGAACGTACCTATAAATCTATAAATAAACTCTGGGTAATATGCAGGTGGTTACAAATAGTGTAATTCTTTTAAGAGACTAAGTCAAAGCCCAACAAAGTAAGTACCAGGAAATGGGTACTTACTTACAAGAGGGGAAGGTGGAATCAAAGGGAGAGGAGTAGGAAACGGAAGGGGAAGAAAGGAGAATACAGGCAGAAATTCATTGTATAGATCACAGAATTGAGAAACATAAGAGGAGTGGACCAAAGCGGGGGTGAAGATGTTGAAGGAATTACACAGACCAAGATGCCTTGTATATATAAACTGCTTTGTTAAATGGCAAAAAGATCAATACATAACCTAAAAATTAAGAAAAGTGAGGAGGGAAGGGATGTTTTGGGAGAGGCGGGTAAGAAGGTTGAAAGGGGTGACATTGTTCAAGATGCATTGTATTCATCGACTGCTTTGGGGAATTGTAACTCCTTTGTACAACTACTTAAAGATAATAAACATTCTAAAAAAATGAGATCAGCAGCCAACCCTGCAAAATATCCTTGAAGGTATTCTGAGAATTTAACCCTAAGAAATTTCTAGATCCTGAAACTATAGTGGAAGAATATTGCTTTAGATCTATTCCAGTTTTACTAAAAGAATTTGTAATTTAGATCATATTTGAAAAGACATATTTGGTGGTTCATGCCTGTAATCCCAGCATTGGGAAGGGTACAGTAATAGGATCATAAGTTTGAGTATGTACTGGCCACAGAGAGAGACTGTGTCTCAAGAAAACGAGTTCTGGAAATATAGTTCAGGGGTAGAGTATTTATCTAGATGGCCCTTGATTTGGTTCTTAAGATGGAAAAGAAGGAAAGGAGGAAGGGAGGAAGGAAAAAAAAGCAAGCCCTACATTTATACTTAAGTGCAATCTATAGTACAGACTTCAAACTATTACAAGTAAATCCTCTTTTTTTAACTTCTATTCTCATTCTTGACTTTCATGGTTTTGTATAAATATATTTATACTTTCAAGCCAGTCTTGATTAGGTCAAAAGATAAGCAAAATAAATCTTGTTTAAAATTTTTTCCAAATATTACAATGGATTTTTCTAGTAATATTGGGGTGAATCTAGATAATTTTTTTGGTGTGGCAGTGTTCTGCATTATTAGGTTTGAGACAAGTTTTGAATTGGCCTGGAATAAAATCTGTACCTTTTTGCTTTTTATAAATTAATTTATTTCTTTTTATTGTAAAGGTGATTTATGGAAGGGTAGATAAATTTTTTTTATACAAAGAAGCTTGTAAGAAAGGGGATTGGTGTAGCCTTATAATATCTTACTATTAGCTTAAAGACCAAGTGAATTCTATAGAAAGTTATCACTAAGTAAAAAAATTCTATCTAATCATTAAGAAAAATGTTCTTGTTTTTCCTGCTACAATATATGAAAGAACTCTTCTGGTTTACCCAGCTAACTTATATATTTCCACTTGTAAAACATAATTAAGTTGTAAAAATGGACTTAATTGCTTCATAAATAATCTGAGGATTTTTTTTGTCTTTATTCACTCATTTGGCAGCAGTACAGCTGTGATATTCAGCAAGATTCAAAGTACAGAATAATACGGTGAATTATCAGCTGTAAGTCTCTGGAGATCTTTTCTATGTTTAGCTGAAAATTCTCTTACTCTTTCAAATTAGAAACTCCTATTTCTAGAAGAGAATACAGGTCAGTTGCCAGTGGAGACTGTAATCAAAAGACCACAGTTCAAGGCCAGACTAGTCAGAAAAGTTCTTGAGACTCCATTGGAAGGAGAGAAGCTAGGCATGTTGGCATCTATGTCATCTCAGCTATGATGGGAGACATTAAAAGGCTATTTGTGGAAGAAAGCAAGATCCTATCTCAAAAGTAACAAAAAATGGCTGGAGATGTGACTCAGTACAGTACATTACACTATATCTTTTCTGACTCGAGGATCCTCAAAATTTGTTCATTGTTACAGGATAGCTGTAACCCTCACTTAATAGGTGTATCTTAATTTTTCATCCTGCTTAGAACATGTCCAAATAGTCATCTGTGCTCATATACATGTTAAAATAGCTGAAAGTGGTGCTATGTTGACAGTAGTAGGAAACTGTGCATGCAAATTACGTCCATCAGAAATGTATAATACATCTGGAGATTTAATGCTAAATTTTGGATGGATATAACTCAAGGCTACTTGTTCAGCTACTGCCTGGCCTTGAGTCATACTATCTCTTCTCCAGAACATATGTAACATATTAACAATCAGTAATTAGCAGACATTTCTGCCTGTGCCTTAAAACCCCACTCCCAGATGCAGCTTTAGTGGGGTCTTGGTTTTATTAGCTTTCATGATTCACTACTCTTGTAATACTAGTTTCCTTTCTATTCATTAAGCTTTCTCTCTGTCTAGGCAGTGTTGCTATCAATTCAAACTTTAGAAGAGCAGTGACTTCTAGATTAGGTGTCAATATAGTATAGACATGAAAATGAAACAAAATTTACAGTAAAGACAACATGCTTTCCCTTTCATTTACAATTGGGAAGATAAGAATGAAGACAATTGATTGACCACATACAGTCATTATCTCCTGGACTATTCAGAATGTATAAGCCTTCATTTTACCAAACTACTCTATATACATGACTCTATCTAATAGTAAAAATAGTTTTCAAAAGAGGGTGGTTATTTCTGTACAGGATGAGGCCTTTGTGTGAACACAACTAAAGAAAAGATTAAGCTAAATGACAAAGTCACAAGATTCTGATTTCAGAAGAACAGGACATTTTTGACTCTGTGCCACAGTTTGCTATATATGTAACCCTCTATATTAAAACTGTACTAAGAAGACAGAAAGTGAACAAGCATCTCAAATTCCTGAGCATGAAACAAAAGAAGTGTAAACTGGTGTTAACATACAGAAGGAAGCACAGAACAAAGAAGATAGAATGGCTCATATTTTTCTGAGATATTATAACAAAACTAAAGTGCTATGATTGAAGTACAACCAAGCACAGAAGATTTAAATATATGACTTTGAGAATGGTGTGCAATTATATTTAAAGCATTACCATTCAGGTTTTCTATTCTATGTTTCATAAGTAGAAGTTACGATAAATTATCTTAAGTGGTACTTCATGCTGAATATTCAAAGCATTGTCATTACCTTTCCCAAGAGGGTAGATTCATTAATACTTAAACAAGAGAATGCTGATCATACAACTCTCAGTGTCAAGAAAGGGAGACAGATAAAGTTGTTAGAATTTCCCCTAGGAAATCAATGATGGTAATCTAAGGACTTAGTTTCAATTCCATTCTGAAACTTCCGCCAACTCAGTCCATAGGTCAACCAACAGGGACAAAAAAAAATGATATGCTTTGCCAACTGTGTTTTAACAAATTTGGACATCAAAATCAATTAGACGTCCATTAGCAATTCAGTTACAATTGGCCAGCTTTTCCCACTGAAAAAAGGGAGGGAGATCCCTTGGGCAAAATCTAGATAAAGAATCTCAACCGCTGTTATCAACAAAAAGTTGGCTAAGTTTCAGAAAATTCCACTCTTTGTCCTCATTGGTGAATTAAACCCAACTTCCACTTAGATTTAAGCCTAAAATAAGTAATTTTATTAGCTGATCTACCTAACACTTTATTACACAATGCGTTCAATGTTGTAAACATGATTTTTGGCAATCTCTGACTTTAGCTCAGGAACTAACTTGGAAAACCCTGAACAACATTTGGATAATGACAATCTCATCTTGTCTTCTTTGGAGAGTAATAATGTAAACAAAATGAGCTCTTTACTGGCAGCCAAATGCAATGGAGTTTGTGTCTGTTCCTCTTCTCATATAAATGGCCCAGGGTTCTTTTCTGAGCATGTTTCTGGAAGCAGAAAGACTCCAAGTCTGTATTTAGTATAAGGATGTAATATGGCATTATTAACTGTGGTGTTTTTTTTTCTCCCTCAGACTTTTCCGGTGAAAAGTATTACTCAAGAAAATCATTAATTTAGCTATGATTTTTTAAATGCAGTTCTAAAGTTCTCTGGTAGTTTAATGGAGGGAGTGTTAAAAAGGTGTCTAGGATGAGTTTAGTGGTTAGGGAGCCTTATCAACCTGATGCCGTGTTACCCAACTGCCATTCTGAACAAGCAAGAATGAGGTGAGAGCGAAAAGAATTACACACTTTAGACTAACAAATGACCTTATATCCCTTTTCCTCCCAATATAGTTGGCTCTAAAGAAAACCTGATGTTTCCCTGCTTCCTGCTTCAGCTGCCAAATGTGTTAGAAAAAAAGATGGTTGCAAAGAAAATATATATGTGTGTGTAAGTAGGAGATGCCACTTAGATCACTGGCACTACTTGTAATTTCCTAAGATTTTATGAAAAACACATTCTCAGGCAATTTGGAAACACCATGAGTAATTCTGGCTTTGCAACAACAAAACCCTGACATTGCAGTAATTGGATGCTAGACGTGAAAGGAGCTATACAAATAATCTCCTCCAACCTCCTCATTTTACAGCTGAGGAAACTTGAACCATTGGGTAATGGTACAAAGTCACAGCTTGCCAATGTGTGTTGTGTGTGTGTGTGTGTGTGTGTGTGTGTGTGTGTGTGTGTGTGTGTGTATGTGTGTGTGTGTGTATGTCCAGTCACTTTTTTGCAGTAGGTTATAGATATAAAAGTTATAAAAGTTGTTCTACATGTAAATCCCCAACCACGAACTTGCTGTGAGAAAATAGGATAGAGTTAAAAATTCCCATTTGAAATGCTGTTTAACACTTACAAGATGATATCTATCAATTCATTGAACACTCACCAAAGCCTTGAGCAGGGTACTGTCAGTATCCTAATTTCACTGGGAGGTGACAGGCATATGACATTCAGTAACTTTGTCAAATCACAAACTTCCTAAGTGATGAAGCCAGGATTCAAATTAAACATTAGTTCTGGGGTCCTTCCTGCCAACCATTCTGCTGCTTGCCTCCCTTTGTGGTAATTTAGATAATTTAGTAACAAAGATGCCAATTTAAGGTGAAATTCTCCTGTGTTCTCCACATCTTAATAAATATGGATTCTTCTTTTAGCTACATAGAAGTACTTTTTTAATTTAAAGTTTATCAGAACTCTAAAACCTCCCTAAACATTTTTTCCCCTAGGAAAGTCTTAGTAGACTTGCAGGAGCAATAAATTTCCCTCTATCTCCTATAGAATTTACCAAGTGGATCATCCTTGCAAGCTAATATAAGGAGATGTCAAACTTTATTGAGAAAAGTAGCGCTGGTATATCTTATGGGATAAATGACATCAAATCAGGAAGCTTAATGAAGAGTAAAGACAATTCTAGATCAGTTGAGACAATCAAGTTCTACTGTCAATCCACTTAATATTTTCTAATAGTTAAGAACTGAAATTGGTACTGACAAGAAAAGTATGGTTTCTGGAGAATTTAGAAGGTTGCACATTGTAGAAGTCCCAGTAGACGTACATTCTAGGGAGATTTTCAACTTAACGCTTGTTGGCCAATTTCTTTCTGAAACTTCAAGTAATTTGGATTACTTGCAATGCTCTACTATGTACCTAGAAATTATAGGGAAAACATTTTCATGTTTTCCCTGGGGTACAATGGTATATTCTATCATGGGGCATGTAATCTTGAATGAAGAACTGCTCCTAAATGCAGAGAACTTGCCTTCAAGAGTTTTGATCCTCTTGGCTCTTAATGATTTGGCCTTATAAGTACACATTTGATTAACCATCCATTAAATAAAACAGAAGGGCTATTAGAGTCAGAAATACTAAAAAACAAAAGGACATTATGGAACACAGACAGCTAGCTGCTTTCTTGCTCTGCTAATAAAGGTCTCCCTCCAGACTGTTTATATAGCATGCACAGTGTCAACTGATGTAGATTATACTGGAAACTTTCAGACATAATTGACTTCAATAGCCTCAGAATGCAGTTTCACCTATAATCCACAGTCCAGCTTGTACCCCAGAAGAATCTAACAGCTAGCTCACCCCAGCATTGCAACATTTCATGAAGATTCTGTGATTAAAGCCAGACATATAGACAGTAAGAAACCATGTGGTGTGTATTATCTCCACACATCAGTTTTAATGGTACATGCTCTACCCATGACAACACTAAAAGTTAGTACATTGTATCTTAAATTGAGAGATCTATTTTAAAAGCCAAGAAAAAAATGGAAATTACATAATTAATAAGATTAGCTTCTCAAAATAAAAATCACAGGATAGCAGTCTCCAAGGCAAGTATTGTTCACCCACCCCCACCCCAGGGCATTTGTTCTCTGCATAATGTAATACATACATGATCAAACTTCAGTGTGCACAACTGCTCGAGGCTTTCGGCTGTTGATTATGTGCAGTGTTATACCCCACTGAGAGTCTCCAAATCCCATAAACACAGGTCTCCATCTTGCACTACTTTTGAAACATCCACAGTACCTTGTAGAGTACTTAATGTGCTAATGATGTCAGGGTGGGCCAGTGGGTAGGAAGGGGGTTCCTTCCTGTTGTTAGGTAAGCCCTGGTGAAATTGCCCTTTTTTGCATGGAAGATTTTTTGCACAGGGGATTTTACATCAGGAAAAGCTATATTGAGACTTATTGGATGGATAGCATTATGGAACTCTGATATATACATATGCAAAGACACTGCCTCAATAGTCCAGATCGCATAGAAACACAGCCCTTAATTATTTCACCTGGCATTTGTCATTGTGCTGTGTTTGAGAGAAATGTACCTCACACAAACATCCACAACCAGAATTCTACATTACAGCCACAGCTTTTGGGCTAGTGTTGCAGATTGAATTAAAGGGAGTATTTTGTGCATTAGATTTTTTCAAGAGACTAGCTTAGAGTCATAAATTTATTAGTCAGGATAAATTCAGCAAATTGACCATCTTGAAATCTCTTTAATGGCTATTATTCTTTATTGGCTCATTACTTTGCTTGTGGGGTAGCTTAAGCTGGAGAGGTAATAGTGGTGTGATTTGATTGGGATAGAAGAGTTAACTCTCTGGAAAACATGTGATTGAATATTAGCACTCTGATTAAATCACTTTTGAGGAATACCTGTGACCTATTGTGTACCCAAGAATTGTCCATCAAATCATCTCAATCCACACAATCCTGAGAAATAGAAACTAAATTTCCCAATGATTGGTATGTACTCAATGCTTTGGTTCATAATGACATATCTTGACTTCATTGAATGGCTATTGCAAAGATTCCCTTGATGAATTTTGAAGTCTAAATTCTACTATTCATTATGCTGCTGTAAAATGACATACTAATCACATCAAAACTATCTTTAGTTTAAACTAACATAACTTCATTTCCTAAAAATATGCATCATCAAAGTAAATGGTAAGGCATAGCTTTATGTCCATTGAGTACACCTTGTTTATCTCCTTCACCACCTTCCTGGTATCAGCCATTCATTCAGCATCTGGTCCTTGGTCCCTGAATATATAGTACACATTTCCAATTTTGGCTAGGCCACTATTTTGAATTCTCTGTATCTCTTCCTCTAGACTGTGTAGTCCTTTCAAAAAGATCTCTTGAGTGTTTACCTCCATGGCTTCTTCATAATTGCCTCTTTATTAATTTTATATGCCATTCCCTAAGTACTCAACAATGAGAATTTTACAGGTATTTAGTATTATGCTATCAGCACTGATCCCTAAATTAGATTGTAGACTTTTAAGCAAGGAGATGGTCTTTTTTCTTTCTTATTATTGGGGGTTGAGGGTCTTGCTTTGTGTAGTCCAGGTTGACCTCTGCCTCAGTGTACCAAATACTGGGAGTATAGCTGTGCACCACAATGCCTAATTTTGTCTCTTTAGCTTATATATGCAGTTATTTGCAGGCTATTTATAGCATATGATAGCATTCATTAATAAATGACAGTCAATAAATGAAATAAGGCAGGATACTTACAGCAATGTAATCACTACTAGAGTGATAGCCCAAATATAATTGCCATGACCTTACCTAAAAGTATTTTTGCAACAATATTTTAAGATCTGATTTTTTAAGGAGGCCAACTGCTGCTGAAAAGTGTATGTACTCCCTAATTTTTCTAGCTTCAACCTCTAACTTTCTTGAATAAATGTTCTCCAAGATAATTCATTGATCATCAAGCACAAAACTTAAGTGCCCTGAAATGCCTGTGGAGAGGTACTATTTATATTTACATGTCATGGTTAAAAAAATGAAAAAAAATGGAAAGCATTGCCTTGTAGCAGCTACTCTGTGTCAAGATTATTCTTCAGTGTTGAAATCTTGATGACAATCAGAAGGTTTGCTAGTTCAGCTAAAAGCAGCTTCTGCTGCTCCACAGAAGCTCCCTGGGTCTTCTTAGCTCGTAGTTTATTGCTTTCTGAGTTCAATTTTTTTTTAACTTAGAGAAGAAACAGCTGAGAGGTTTCAGGCACTCACAAGAGCCTCCTATTTTAATGCTGAGGCATTTGAAGGCCACTCAAGGGGTACACTCATCCATCTCTTCCCCAGAAGCTATGTCACAGATTTCAGAGTCTGACTGTCCAGTCTCTAAGAGCTGTTGGGGGCATGTGGATGGCCCCAAGGGTTAATTAGAAGAGCAAAGCTTGGTGCATCACTCTGAAAACTCAATGGAGACCAAGAGTTCCACTCCAGATGATGGATCATCAAATAAGAATTTGGAAGGGGTCAGAGCATCTGGAATTATCTATCTAGATAATAACCGCTGTTTAGGAGCTGAGCCAGGGAGGCGAGAGAGGTTCTGTCTTGCATAGTCTGGCAAGATTTAGGAGCCTTGGGCTTCTACAGATTCGTTGTGCATTACAAACTCATTATTATATTGCACTCAATAAATCTGCATCTGATATTTTTCTGTAAGTTAGTTTGACATTTTTTCACTGATTTTTATTTGTCTGCTCAGCAGTTTTGTAGGCTCCATTTTTTTGGGGAGGGGGGAAGGGGATTGATCGTGGAGCTTGAACTCTGGGCCTGGGCACTGTCCCTCAGCTCTTCAGCTCAAGGCTAGCACTCTACCATTTGATCCACAGTGCCACTTCTGTTTTTTTGGTGGTTTATTGGAGAAAAGAGTTTCACGGACTTTTCCACCCTTGCTGGCTTTGAACTGCGATGTCAGATCTCAGCCTCCTGAGTAGCTAGGATTATAGGCGTGAGCCACTGGCACCTGGCTTCCTTTTTTTTTTTTAAAGTACCTACATACCATCCCTTCTTCCTTTTGCCTACATTTGCATAAAGTCTCTCAAACACCCCCACACACAAAGCCATTTCCTACCATACTCTCCATTGTTAGCTTTATAAAAAAAAAGGTTACCTGTTTTATTTTGCCTAAATAAATCATCATTGCTGAGGGTCTCTCTCTCTCTCTCCCCTCACTCCCTCCACTCTCTCTCTCTCTCTCTCTCTCTGCTTTTCAGCTCAAGGCAAGCATTCTATCATTTGAGCCACAGCACCACTTCCGGTTTTCTGGTGGTTTATTGGAGATGAGTCTCATGGACTTTCCTGCCCAGGCTGGTTTCGAACAGCAATCCTCAGATCTCAGCCTCCTGTGTAGCCAGGATTACAGGCATGAGCCACCAGTGGCCTGCTGGGACTATACTCTCTTGAGCAAACCAGATGGAACACACAGAAATGAGAAGGTAAACCATAGTATTGAATCCAAGTGAATTTAGCTTGGCAATATGGTTCTGCTATGTGCTGACCTTGTCTACTTGGATAAATTAGCTCTTAGTTTTCTGGACAACTGGAGATATCACTTATCCTTATCATTTTTGATAGACTGTAAGAAAAGCTCCTGTAGTTCAGTACGCAGCACATACCACCAATCATACTCTTCATATTTGACATAACCAATATGATTCACACTAGCTTGTCTTATAATCATTTTATATTCATTTTGTAGAGATACCATATAATGCCAATGGATACTTTATGCTAGGGATATAAAATACTAATTACTAAAGTTCCTTTTGCTTTTTTAGATGCAAATTATTCTAATTTTGTCTACCCTAATGTGTTGATCTTTCTTTTCTCAAATATCTTTAATACTGTATCTTAAAGATATTCTTTCTATTCTTTGTTAAAGGTAACTTCCTCTTAGAGACACTTGAATTTTCATATTTCATCCCTGAGAGTTCTCACCCCAAACTTCCAGGCCTAGGTAAGATGAACTGTTCTTCTTTTTTGTGCTTTGCTTTCAATCACTGTACTTTCTATAGATTATGTGTGTATGTGTCTTTCTCTCATTCTAGGTTATGAATAGTATGTAGGATACATCAATGATTCATTCTGTTGTCCCCCAAATATTTTCTAGACCTTGAAGAACTCAATACAATTCACTTCTGAGTAAATGTGCACTGTAACATTTTCAGTATTCAAGAACACTATCAATTTCCCTGAAGTTGAGCTTTTTAGAAAAACAACAAATGAGTACAATGGATTTAATATTTACATGTCATTAAAAATATGTCACTTGCCTTGATCTCTAAATTTCTGTCACCTGCTGCACTACTAATATAGTTTTAACTTGCAATACAAAGATAAGTACAAATTTACATTTAAGGAATGGGTGAATCTCAAATATAATCTTCTATGTGTATGCAGGAGTTGCATAGAGGGGCTTGAATTCAAGGCAGGGGTGATGTCTCTGAGCTTTTCAATTTTGTTTTCCAAAGCTAGTGCTCTATCACTTAAGCTGTACCTCCACTTCTGGCTTTTTGCTGGTTTATCAGGATAAGAGCCTCATGGACTTTCTTGCCTGGGCTGGCTTCAAGATCCTCAGATCTCTGCCTCTTGAATAGGTAGGATTACAGGCATGAGCCCTGTTTACCTGGTCTGTTTTTCCCCTTTATAGTTAATTGTGAATATCACCAAAATATTAGATAAATAGAGGTGGTGAGATTAGAACTTTAATATTTCATAATAAAGCATAATTATACTTACAAAAACTAGCAAGACTCAGCTATTATGTATTCTTGAAATAAATAGCAATTTTAGAACCATAGAATGGAAGATCTAAATAAATTTCAACTGAAGCTTGGCTGCTCTAAGCTTTCTCTGAGCACTTTGGACCAAGAAAGTTTGACTAAGTTTGAGACTTCATGTAAACTGTTTCCTATGCCTTAAGAAGTTAAAAAATGTATGTTTCCTGAAAGTAAAAACTGTGATTTATTGATGATGAATTGAAACCCTTTTGTACAACGAAGGATAATTTTTTTAATTAAAAAAAGATCATTGACTGTACTGTTTTTATTGAAAGATCTTCCTTGTAATGTGAAGTAAGTCATTTCTAGCAACCTAGTATTTCTCCTCTATCTTTAGGAAACTTATTTTTAAGTTAGTGGGTTATCACCAACCACATTATCCATTTGAAATCACTCATAATTGATGTGGAAATCCTCAGGATTTTCAAAAATTATTTTTTTGTTCTGAGTATTTTTCTCCATAGTTTATAACTCTCTAATCTCTGGTACAAACCACATAGGATTGGGGCAACAAATTAGCCACTGCATTTATCATAACCTATTTTATATTTGACTTAGATTATGTAATTGAGTATGTATTTCAGAAACTCATAACTTCAGGGAAACTATAAAAAGTAAAGAAAAACTAAAGAACTCAGATCTTGGCTATAGACAAAATCTTAGTGGCTAAGGGACTCCCCCAAATCATCTGAGTTATACTTTCCTTTGACAATCTGAACTTTTAGGAGAAAAGGAAATGACATCTTACAGTCATTCTTTAAAAAGGAAAGGAGGAATGTTTACTTTTTGATGGGAAATGGAAATTCTTAGAAGTATTAAGAGAAACTACTAAATTAGATTCTGTATGAGTGGTTATTTTTTTTAAATGTGACTAAAATTTTTCATGTATATTAATAAGAAGATATATATATATATGTATATGTATATATACATATATATATGTTACAGTTGGTGGTTTTCATGATACTTAGCAGCAATTAAATAGAGTCGATCTCCAAATAAGATCAGGTTGTCAGTGCCTCAACCCATTGCCTGTGACAATGAAAAAGAGGTTTTCATAACAGGCAGCCAGCATCACTGTCATGCAGTGGGTAGAGACCAAGGATTTTGTTAAATATCCTGTAACAAACAGAGGAACCTTCTATCACAACTAAGTATGTGTTTCAAAATGTCAATGGTGCTGATAAGCCATAACCTAAAAGAAACAGGGAAGTATAACTGGAAGTGGTTAATTAACAATTAAAGGAACAAATTATTATTTGAATGCAAGATGAGTTTTTTCTCATATTTACTGAAGCTATGACTACGTAGTTTCCAAATGTATGGAACTATTATGAAAACTAAGCACGATCTCAAGTATAGTCATGTATAGAGTAATGAAACCACAATTTGAACTCTTTCGCTTCAAAGAAATCAAGGTAGAAATCTCATCATACAATCTCTGTGAACAGTTTTTACCTAGAAAGTATAAAGATTCAATGTAGGCTTTTTAGACTCAACTATATCTATCTCATGTTCACTAAGACAATGAGCAAAAACTAGAGAATAATACATAAACATATGTATATACATATCTGTATCATGTTATGTGTGTATGCATAATTATGTACATAACATATATATGACACATATACAGATACTTATATAAATAGAGATAGAGACAGAAACAGAGATGCATATAGATTTCAAACAGCAGGATTGAATATCAATGGATACTGTAAATTTCTACTTGCTCCTATTGTCAAATATCAATGTGGATGAGAGACGTTTAAAATGGCAAAAACTATGGTTTGAGGAGACAGATCAAAGTGACCTGATGATCTCTGAAATCTTCTTCCTTTGCTAAGACTTCCCCTCAGACTTCATTCTCCAAGATTAGCTGCCAGTAGGCTTTGACAGGTTGTCTTGTAAGATTCTTGACTTTGCCATATGTGCAAGCTCTTTAAACCACCTTCTTTTGGTCTCTCCATGCCTCACTTCTGGTGATCAATTTCATTCTTAAATAATTCCTCCTATCCTCACCGCCCCCCCCACATACTTTCTTATTGTTTTTTTTCTTCATAAGCCCTGATTCTTTAATGCTATTTAAAACTACATTTGGAAGGAAATTCAAAACCTTCTTCTTGTCCCTCCTCCTTTTTGCTCCATAAAATTCCTACTCTACTCTGAGCCATGACTAACATGTACAGTATGCTTGCAATGAAAATTGTTTTCCCCTAACTCTCCTAACTCCAGATTTTCACTCTTCTGACACTAAGCTTAGATTAAGACATAGGTTGAAAGTACAAATATGTTTTCATCTCAGTCCTAGGTTCTTTCTTTTCTTTTTTAATTTTTTACTAAGGTACTTGATAGGAAGATCTAACCTCACTCAAACTGCAGCTAGTTTCAGCATAGGAGATCACAAATAGCCAATGCTACTATAAAGGAGCAGTAACCAAGATTAGAAAGGGAATAACTAACTAGAGACATTCTAAGCCACAAGTGTCTTGTTTGTAGCTGGACAGAGAACATTTGGTTCATCCTATAAAGCACAAAAATAAATACATATTTGAGAAGTGTTATAAAAGTAATACAGTTTAGACACAAGAGACCAAAGCTGGAGAGCTTCTGGGAACCAATAATGAAGCTAAATTATTTCCCTTCCTCCTCTTAATGCTAAAGCAGTCATCTTTCCTTGACTATTTCATAACTGCCTTCCTATCACTATAATTGTAATATTTTTTAGCTAATTAAATGTTAAAAGTTATTCTTTCACCTGTTTATCAATTAATTCCTATTTTGTGTTACTTTATTTTCCTTCCTCCTCCTAATGGAGGCCATTTAGAATAATAAGGGCAAAAGGTTATATATACATCTGGCCCCTGCATTTAACATCCTGGTTTATCATATATGCTTTGTGAGAACAATGGTGAGAGGTGGGCAGGGACCCCTTTGTATATATTTTCAATGCCAGAAAAAAGAAACCTTTTGCATTTTTCACATATGTGACATCTGAAATAACTCAGACATGGCAACATTAAGGAAATCATTGCGTCTTAGTTTCATGTTGAATTGTCAGAGCCAGGAAAGAAGGAGGTGAAGAAAGAAGGCAGAACTTGCATGGGCTGACGCTTTTTGAGGGACTGGGCTAAAACAGGCATGGCTTTCATTATATTTAAGTGAATTAGTCTGTTTCCTTTAAACAGAAAAGATTAACAAGCCACCAAGGGCCTGCTGTGGGATTCTGACACTTTTAGTTGCTTGTGACTTATGATTTGTGAATATCAATTCGCCTTCAAACACAGAAAGCAAATCTGCCATTAGCATGAAGTATGCCAAAAGACCATTCTAGGTTAGTTTGGTTAAATTCATTAGGAAAAGCATCTGCTAAGATGGGGGAGTAAATCTTTTATTTGATCCAGTGATCTGATAATTCTGAAGTTATCCTTTGGATTTAGAAATGGTTATGTGTAAATGTGGTGACTTAATATGAATGACTTTAATAAAGACAAATACTTCAAGTTTTGAACTTAGGAACTATGGGGAAATTAAATAAAAAGAAAAATATCAGCAATCCTAAGTAAACATCTCTTAAAATTTTGCTTCTTAATAAAAGAATGTTTCTCCAGGCAGTATGGCATTAAGACAAATATTTCTCAAACTGTAAGATAACAAAATAAATATCTTTCCTCATATGTGAATAGGTCAAGAAAACTTTGATATTAAATGAATGACATGAGAATTTAAAGTGGAAAGAACTAACAGAAAAATGAATTCACATTAAAAATGACTTTAAAACGCTTCCAGTTTATCATCCTTTGAAAAATTTACTAGTGAAAAATTGTGTTTTTTTTTCACTTAGTTTGTACTTGGGCTACTTGTGTATCAAGACAAAAATGACCAGGAGCCAAAGTTTTGTAGCTGCAGGTAAAAGATCATTCACCCAGTTTATATAAAACATTCAATATTGATGAACAAAAGATGTACACACATATGCAGGTATAATATATACATATACGATACTTGCTTAATTAATGGATTATACAGTTACCTCAAATGGTGAAAAATGTAACAATGATGCATGAAGCACTCATACATTGATGAGAACTGAACTGCTGACTAAAATATAAGATTTTCCATACTAAATAGGGAAACAGGGTTTTTCTATCTAACAAAACTGTGGAAGCATTGCAGAATTCTTCATTTAATTTTGATTTTAAATAAAATGAATTTAGTAAGTCAATTCCAAGTTGCTATTTGCATGTTTTTAGTTCCCAGTTCTACTTTATTACCAAATGACACTATTACTAAAGTGTTTAAAATGTTGATTTAGTTTGAGCATTAGTCACTGTATAAGAAGGATTTATGATCTAGGATAATTCAGTGTATGATTTCATTCTATAGACCTTGTCACCAGAAGAGATACAATTCACAATATGATGATTAATAGATGGTATTTTTTCTGGTAAAGAAACTTTAGTAGTATGCAATTCTGATTTTTCAACAGGAAAAAGAATCTCATGCCTTCTTTGAAATATGAAACATCATGGTGAAAATGCTTTTGCCAGGAAGAAGAATACATGAGTGAGTAGGATATAAGTAATTTCAATTCCATATGAAGTCCTCTGGAAACGTTTGAAACGCAATACTCGGTCAGTTAAATAATCTCAGACTAATTTATAGTTAGTTTCAGTGGTAGATAATATTAAACTCAGCTATACCCATTCTGATTAAGCTGGTTAGGTAACTTTGAATCCTACAGTATAGTGAAAAATATGTTTAAATACATAGAGGGAAAAATGTTATGTGTGTCGCCAGTTCTTTATTAATGTTTTCAGCTTCTAATTCTATGTGACTTTGCAGAAGTGATTTCATGAGAAGTAAGCCAGGCTCAAAGAAACATAGGTCCCATGGTTTCCCTTGTTTGCAACAACTAGTATATGTCTGGGACAAGCAAAAAAGGTCAGATAAGATAATGTTAGGTGAAATGAACCCCAAGATAAGGACACAAGTGGTTTTTTCTTTCTTGCTATTGTTTCTAATGTATTTATAAGGTGATTTTTTTGTTGCTTTGTATGTCCCTCCCCCATGGTATAACCCCTGTTTTCACTGTATTTGATGTTGATATAATTTGGGGAGGGGAAGGGAAAAACAAATTGTTTAAATAGGGATACAGGTGGACCCATTGCAATAATGAGATGTACAAGTCGTTATGTCTAAAAACGAACTTTACAATTTTGGCGGGGGTGGGGTGGGAGGGTGGGGAGTGTTAGTTATAGAGATGGGAGAGCAGGGATGGTAGGGGAAAAACAAAGGAGGAGGCAACAATGCTTGATAAGAAATGTACTCATTACCTTGCTCATGTAATTGTAACCCCTCTGTATGGTATTTTCACAATTAAATACTTATTTTAAAAAAAAGTGATTTCATGAGTCACATAGGATACAATTCTGTTAGAAGGTCACTTTTGGTGGGTATAAAATGACATTTATACTTGAATTGGGCTTATCATTTGCAGATTCATGCAATACTTGATCAAGGTGGACATAGTCACAGCGTTTACTGCAGAACCAATCCCAATCATCTGAGAAAAGACTTGTATACAAGCACTGAAACTTAGTTTCATGACTGAAAGAATGTGTCACATATAGAGGCATTTGTTTCAATACACCATAAGACATTGAAGAACTGCTTGAATTCCAAAGATAGCCCCAGAAGAGCAATAGAACCCATCAGTGTTCTTTTTTTCATGTATCTAACATTAGAAGTTGTACTTCAGATTTAAATAATTGCTTTGAGATTGCCAACACTTTTGAGATTAGAAGAATATCTTCCAAATTCTTATATTTATGTTTTCAGTTCCAAGTTCTACTATATTACCAAATTATAATATTACTAAATGTTTAAAAAATTAATTGTTTGAACAGTAGTCACTGAATAAGAAGGTTTTATGATCTAGGATAGTTCAGAACATGATTTCATTCTATAGACCTTGTCACTAAAAGAGATACAATTTCTAATATGATGATTTATAGGGAAAAAATCCTGTGGAAAAGAGAGAGAAAAGAGAAAAAAGGAAGGAATAAAGGAGGGAGGGAAGGAAGAAAGGAGGGAGGGAGGTAAGGAAAGCAAGTTGAGGCAAGATGACGCAAAGTGAAGGGAAGGTGGGAGGGGTGAGAAGGGGAAGGAAGGGAGAAGGGGAGAGAATGGAAGAGGAAGAAGGGGGAGAGGAGAGGAGAGTCAAAGGAAAGAATTCTAAATCTCTAAAATTTGGTTTACACAACCGTACTCGGGTTTAGAATCCCAACTCTTCATAAATAACAATCATATAACTCTGTCGTGATGAAAAAACAGCCACCTTGAGAATTAGTTGGTCTTCTCCCTCCATTACCACACACACACACACACACACACACACACACACACACACACACACACAAATACATACAAGAATATGCTGGAAAGCTACTTCATTTTAGGTCTATCAGAAAAATCTCTGTCACCAAATAGGGAGCTTAAACATATGCTTTAATGAAATTTTAAAACTATTTTCCTTTTATGGAACATAGGGGCATGTTCTTTGCCAGGCTATATGTAAAAATGGAAAATGTACCAACATGTAATATGTTCATGAAATTCTTTATGTCAAAAACTTTAGATTATCTGAAACTTGAAACATCTTTGGCTTTTCTTCCCATTACCTCCCCATCTAGGCTTAATGTCATTCCTAATTTTATTTTTCTTTAGAGTTTTGCTACTACCAGGAAAGGATAATTTGAGGATTTTTCTTTTTTAAAGTTCAGATTACTGAATATAAACCTTGTCTGCTCTACTCCCACCTCATACACTATTTCTTGACTAGATTCATAATTTGTATTTGCATATTCACATTGTTTCACTCTACTATGTGCCCTAAACCCAAGTTTGAGAAAAACTACTATTGTCTGCTGTTATAATCACACATTTCCAATCTGGCCTCCCTCTCCTCTGCTTTCCAGTCTCTACTAAGTGCTTATTAGAAGGAATCTTATCTTTTTGAAGAGAAATGGGTTGGGGCTAGATCTCATATAAGATTGTATACAGCCCTGGTGGCCATTTATCACTCAGAAAGTTCTGAAAACCTGGAAATTTGAATGGGCCTATGCTACTTGCCTGGATTAAGAGAATATAAATGAATTTTTGTCCTTAAGGAAATCCTGGGTCACGTTATTACTCAGTTCCTTAATACCAGAATTCCATTCCTAATAACTGCCCTTTTATTTTCCAACATCTTCACCATTAAATCTCTTCTTTAATTCTTATATTACCAACATTTATTTCACAGAGTATAGAAAAATGAGTGAGAATGCCGGGTGCCAGTGGCTCACACCTGCAGCTATGCAGGAGGCTGAGATCTGAGGATCACTGTTCAAAGGTAGCCCAAGCAGGAAAGTCTGTGAAACTCTTATTCCAATAAACCACCAGAAAACTGAAAGTGGAGCTGTGGCTCAAGTGGTAGAGTGCTATCCTTGAGCTAAAAACCTGAGGGACAGCACCCAGGTCCAGAGTTCAAGCCCCATGACTGACCAAAAAGAATGAGTGAATTACTCAACATTAATCTAGTAGTTCATGGTCAGCCCCTGCTTGGCAAAAGCCTCATTGCGTTAATACTTAGCAATGAAATGCTTATTTATTGTTCACATTCTACGAGATCCTACTGTTATGAGATAAACTAATTTTCTGAACTGCCAACTGTAGAATCATGCTGCAAAACAGACATGATTCTAAGTTCTAGAAAAGAAAATAATTTTGAAAATACCTTGTTAGAGAGGCTTAAACAGAAGATGCCTTGTAAATTTGATGCATACTGAAGAGAAGAGAGATGATGCAAGGAATTAATTTCAAAAGAAACAAATATACAGTAACTGTGACAAACTAATTAATTAAGCACTGAAAATTTTCTCAGAAAATACTTACTGATTTTTAATAGCATTAAATTACCTACTTTTATGGAATTTTATGAAAATTATCAGGGAGACACTTTGCATAGATGCTCTTGCAATGGTTTGAGGAAAACCTTTTCATTGCAGTCAAAAAACTTATTAAAAAATAAACCACCTCTGTAGCCACCTCTGCATCAAACAACAATATTTTCTGCTATTGCAGTAACTAATGGTCAACGTAACTGGATCAAATAAGCTGTGTGTCTCAATTAATATTTTAAACACATGTAGTCACTTAAACTTACTATTCATTTAGATGTAATTAAATCTGAGGGCCTGTTATGAGGTTGGATTTCGCTGGGTATTTTTGAAGTAAAGCATCTGTTTAGTCCTTTGTAGTTGGAATGTTGAAGCTACAGCATGCAAGCATCTCAGTCTCACAATTAAGCAATGGGGTCAAGTACTGGAACTTATATCCATTGGAGTCCATGGCTCAGTGCTGTCTATCAAATCCCAGTGTCACAGGAAGCTATCATAGTTCACTATATTAGGTTCCTAATAATGTTCTAACAAACTACTACCAAGTTGGTAGTTTAGAACAACTAAATCTCCTAGATTTGAAGGTGAGAAGTCCAATGTCAATTTCACTGGGCCTACAATGTAGATCGGCAGGAGCACATTCCCCCTTCAGAGCACACAAGGGAAGCATCTTTGCCTGACTCTTTTGGCCTCTGTAGCCACATTCCTTGGCCTGTGGCTCATCCACTCTGTTTGAAGCAAATAGTATAGCATCTCCAAATCTCTGCTTCCATCATTAAGCCATCTCCAGCTTCTCATGTGTAATCTTACTGCCTTTGATTTTCTCTTTTGAGGACAGTTTTAATGGCATTTAGAAACCACCTGGTTAATAATGATAATCTCAGGATTTTGAATTTAATCATAATGGAAAAACTTTCTCATATAGGTAACATCCATACATTCCATCCATAGATTCCAGACTGTTATTCGGTCTTTATTGGGATATTAGTCCCCCTTTCCCCCTCCCAATTTCCTATACATTATAAATGCAAAAGACATTTTTCCTTCCCCCTACATCTCTTTAAGTTTCTGCTCCCTATGGCATAAAGTCCAAAAACACATTTAAATGTCATCAGCCCAATGATCTCAAATATCATAATATAATCATGTATAAATATGATCATAATACATCTTGAAGTAAATTATTCTCTTCAAGTGAATCTAAGAAAAAAAATTGTCAGTTTCCAAACTTCAATAGCTGGATAGAGAATAGCCATAATAATCGCATTCCAGAAAAGAGGCAAATGCAAAGAAGGAGGAGGTCATCAGCCAGTCCCAAACAAATAGAAAACATGGCAAATTCCATTCTATTTCAAGACCTGAGAATAATTTTCTTGGTCTTAGTGTCAACTTCTAGGACCATAGTTAAAGACTGAGTTCTTTCCATGTTCAAGATTATGCAATCACAGTTTCCTTTTCTTTAACAATGGCTTGTGTTAGTGGCTGAATAATTTTATTCAATTGATTCTATTAACTGACAGTAGAATTTGGATGCATCTGACAACTATCCTTTATTTTGCCCTATTTTTGTCTCTTTATTTTTGTCTAAATTGGTGTTATTTCTGCTGATTGAACCTTTTCATAAACTATATAGTTCCTCTGTGTATGTCTTAGAGATTTATGCCATAAAAGGAAACCCATAGATCTTTCATAAAGGGTCTTGTTTTTATTCTTGGCTTTTGTTGATAAAGCTGAGGAAGCCCATCTATTATATTTCTTTTTTTGGGGGGGTCCAGTCGTGGGCCTGAACTGTGGGCCTGGGCGCTGTCCCTCAGCTCTTCAGCTCAAGGCTAGCGCTCTACCACTTGAGCCACAGCGCCACTTCCGGCTTTTTTCCTTTTTGCTTATGTGGTGCTGGGGAATCGATCCCTGGGCCTCATGCATGCAAGGCAAGCACTCTACCACTGAGCCACCTTCTCAGTCCCCATCTATTATATTTCTTATCTTTTAGGCATTAGCACAAAATCTAACCATTCTGTTGGCCTGTTTTGCTAATAATAACTCTGTAAATTAACTTTTTTGTGATCTGAATGGGTTGGGAAATCCCAAGTCATCAAATGTCTCTATGGTTACTATTTCCTTTCTCTTGAACTTTCCTATAAGCACACACACACACACACACACACACACACACACACACACACACACACATACAATCAGACTGATCCTTCATGTCAACATTTGAGTTGGAATCTCTGTCAGCTAAATACTAAACTTCATTACTTACCAGTTCTACTTTCCTCACAATAACTACTCATCCTTCACTTTCCAAGAACATACTGCTCTGAACTCTCATCAGAAACATTCTGCTTATAATGGTGTCTTCTCTAAATGGTGTACAATGTCTCTACTGCACCATTCATCTCTTTCTAAGCTCTCCCCAAATGTCTTTTCTTTCTACATTTCTGCCAGATATCTGTTTAAGAAAATCTAGGCTTTTAAAAACTCATATTCTTCAATGACCCTGTTTGTGCTTTTACCCAATTCAACTCCTGAATGTCACTTGTACACTTTCAGGTCTTTGTTACAGTGACACTTGTTGTATCTGTTTCCTGTAGCTCCTCTAACAAATTGCCCCAATGTCCTGTCTTAGTAGATTTTTTTTAAATGATCCTGGGAGTGGAAAAGTCCAATAGCGCTTTCCCTAGGTCTACCTCTGGGAGTCAATAAGGCCCATCTCCTCTGCAGGTTTTGGGAAGACAATCTTCTATTTTCCTACTTAGCTTCTAGAGCCACATTCTTTGGCTCATGGCTCCTTAGTTCAAGGGCATCTCCAAAGCCAACAACATTTCATCTTTAAATCTTTCTTTCTCAGTATCATCATCAAATCACCTTCATCTTCTTCTGTCTAGTCTCCTTCTGCCTCTCAAAGAAGGACATCTGACATGGAAATTCAGGGCCACCTAGCTAATCAAAATCATCTCATCTCAAGGAGGTGACAAATCTTGTGTAAAGCTTCACCATATAAAGTCACATCTATATGCTCTAGAATACTTTAGAGTATACTACAGCTACTACTTTCTAATATAGGTATGCTTTTGGATTTTGGTCCACAAAATAATAAAAATGAGTATACTGCAGTAAAGTGCTTATAATTTAGTTTAGTACAGTGCACTAATCTTGTAGATTAAGTCTTAGGGGCCAAGATAAAGTGACCGACCTGCTTACAATCATACAGTAAATGTTTTGACAAAGCCAAGACCGCCAGCTATATCCTCCCACCCTTTGCAGTACATTATTCTTTCTCTCTAACAGTATTACTAAGAAATGTTCATTTCTTATTTGTCATGTATTATCCAAGAAGTCAAACAGAACTCTGAAACCAGAAATAAACTATCTTGTAACCAGTAAGAATTTTGAGCAAGTTTAAAGTCATTATCATTACCTACTGTGTATGATAAGTAGTAATCTTAAATGTAAGAATTAAGGAAGTATAAAAATAAAAAAAACTTCATGAGTATACAATCCTTATGCAGAAGTTTGAATGAGCTGAAGTAGTTCACAGTAAGTTAAGTAATATCCTCCCCTACCACACACACACTGACATGTTCCAGAGGACTGACTGAAAAATCTCAATAACTTGGTCAATGTCATGCTGCTCAAAAAAAAGAATAATACACTTAATAATAAATAGAAAAAGAAGATCTGTTATATACGACAGACACCAAACTAAGAGCTTATAACCAAAGATCAATAAATATGGTCTGCACTGTCAACAAGTTTTCAGTTGATGAGGGAACTAGATGGGAAAACAGTTAACTAATCAAGAGTAATATTGTGCTGTGATTCTAGTCTTAGAGTCTTTGTAGGAGTGTAAGTTTTGTACAGACAGAAGCATAATCAGAAAGGCTGCCCACAGATGATCTATAACTAAAATTTGAAGGAAAGAAGAACAGGATTATAAAAGTAGAGACATTGTTCTGGGCAGATCTTACAGAGTCCATAAAGGCTGAATATAAAGAGGGAAAGGGTGACAAAAGTCACACAGCTTTGAGTATGCATAATGGATCTATAAAAGTATATACTAAAGATGATGTTAAGCTTGCTGCAGAGCAATTCATGAGGGCCTTACCTATGAAGGAGTGTGAATATTATCCTGAGGATGTCAGGAAGAAAATGAAACATCTGGTGGGGAACTTGTTTTTGTAGATGCATACTTCACATAGTGTAGACTGACCAAGCCTGTGGAAATTTTACATTAGGATGCTTTGTAATGGAATGGGGGGCTTTTTAACAAATATACCAGAATGAGAGGTATTTGCTGTGACTGTCCTAAGAAAACCAGGACAGATCAGTCTCACCCACCTCAGTCTCTCTGCTAGGTTTGAATACTGACTCACTCATGCTACTAACTTCAATCTGGCATCATGACTTTCAGGCTAAACTTTCTCATCGATACATGGTATGGGGTAACAATGACTATCTATATTATGATACTATCCATATCATAGAATATTTTCTGAGTCAATTGATGAAAACATTAAAATACTTTATGAGCTATAAAATAAAGTTGGGTGGTATAATTTTCATCATCTGCCTACTTTTAAAAAATCTTGTGGCATAAACTTGGAATCTTTTCAGATAATAAGATAATTAAATAACAATTCAAGTTACTCATGGAATAAAAGATGAACAAGAGTTAACACATAAGCTCTTAAAATGTTCCAGCTCTCATCATTACAATTTTTCATATATATATTCTCATCTGTATGTCTGAACTCATTATCCTAGTGATAATGGGTTAAGATATATTGTTATCTTTATTTAGCTGAAGAAATCAAGACTTAGGGGTGGGTGTTGTTACTTGAGTTGGCCAAAATCAATCAGCTATGAAGTGTTAGAATATGGATTCCATATCAAAAACCCTGACTCCAGAGCTCAAGGTTTCATTAGTGGATGTACTTGTTCATACACTGTCAGTGCCCTGCTCCTACTTTCTTAAAAAAATATTTAAGTATACCTTTTTGCAAGAAAAAGAGCGATAGCCTCCTTTGTTTCCTTTTCTAATCACCAAAATCAAGTAAATCTAAGACAATTTAGATCAGGGATGACAAGAACAAATATACAACCACAGCTATAGTGATATTAATGCCTCAGTAGTTTCCTTTGGGAATCTGCTTAAAATTACAAAACCCCTTGCTAGTGATTTGTACCTATTAAGAACTATTAAGGAGGAAGTATTTAAAAATTTTAAAGCACTATCATTTGACAAGTCATGAATGATGTAAGGATATTATTGAACCAGAAGAACTACATCTTTTTCATCTATTTAGTATAAAAAATGTTTCCCCCCTTTTAAGATAAAATTTTTGCCATTTATTTAGACTGTCAATCATAATATTTTGGAGATTTTTTGAAAGACAGTTCTGCTCTCATTGTGTGGTTTCCTTCACTTCAAAAAGTAAACAAATATAGTAATAAAATAAAGGTCAATTTTAAGTGAAAATCCTGTTAGAGATTACTTGATCATAATTTATGTCCTCCAGTATAGGGATGGGTATATACTTCTCTCTTCCAGAGTAGGAAGTCCTAATGTTCTATGTGATATATGCCCATCAGCCTACAAAATGTGTCATTCTGATCATCCGTGGTCCATTTTACAAGAAACTCATGTTTGGTTCTGCATCCACATGCTGCTGGGTTTCCTTTAGGCTCTTCTTTTAGAATATTCTGTTAGGATATTCTTTTTATCCAACTTGCTCCTCTAGCTAGCCTGGGGTCCCTTCTCTTCAGTGTGACTCTGATGTCACCTCTCTCTCTCTCTTCCTTAGTTGGAGAGAGGTTACTCTTTAGTAAAACTCTACCATTTCTTGACATTGAATTCAAACTATAGTTGATGATCTCCCAACTCTGTCATATGTTTCTGTTTCTAGCTACAGATTGCAAATCTCTGAGATAGAAACCAAGAAAATCAGAGGATTGAGAATAAGATATACATACAAGGCTTTCTAAGAGCTTAACACTTGTGATAATACTATTTCAAACACACATCATAACTTTATATAGACAGGATGTGGTTGTGTACATTTGATTATGCTTCCTCTATTTTTCCTTCTCCCTATAACCTTCTTTCAAGTCTCCATGATTATCTGTTTTGTTGCTACAGTGGTTTTTCTTGTACTCTAAATGTCCTTGAAGACATTGATCTTCTCATTATTTTCAGTTTTTTTGTTGTTGCCTCAACTTATCCTTTAGTTTTCACTTTTCTTTCTTCCTCTTTTCCTTCTTTCTTTTTGCTTCTCTTTTTCTTTCTCTTTGTAACTTTGTCACTTTCTCTGTGTCTTTCTCTGTCTCTCTGTCTGTCTGTGTCTGTATCTGTCTGTCTGTCTGTCTGTCTCTCTCTCTCTCTTGCTTGTTCACTTGCTCGCTCTTTTGCATGGTGTTTGAAATCAGAGTCTAGTGGTTGCCACAAGTAGGCACTCTACCACTTGAACCATGCCCTTAGCCCATTTAAAAAATTTCTCAACGCTGGGATTTGAAATCAGTCTAGTGGTTGCTAAATAGGCACTATAACACTTGAACCATGCCTTTAGACCATTTTTCAATTTTTCAACTATCTGCCTGTCTTAAAAAACAAAAACAAACTCCTTCCTCCAAACTTGAGAATATAATAAATGCTACAATTCCTAATCAAATTTGTGATAGCTTTGCTATTTTTCTTTATTTAGAACAGCCCATGTATAGTCTCAGTTCCTGTTTCTTTCTCAGCTCCAGTGTCATTAATGAGCAATTCATCCCCTTGCCCTGTATCTGAAGGAAGCATCATATTTATTTTGTCGATGTCATACAACACTGTTCCATGTTGGTTGATTTCTCCAAGCTTCTGCCAAGTCCCACCACAGCGGGTATTCTCCATATCTTCTGCAAGAAGCTCCTAGCTTTCCCTTAGTTTCCTTCTTTCCATCCTCTCTAAAGGCTTCCCTAGCAATGCTGATCTCAATGGTTCCAGGTTGTTTTCTGGGAAGGATCCCTATTTGCTTCCTCTGTAGCTCTCACTTCTGTTTTCCCTGTCTCCTGGCTTACTTATTTGTTTGTAGATTTTTATATTGTTTTGTTTTGCTCTAACACTACAGACCGTAAGCTCCAGGAGAACAATTAATTGCAGCTCTTCCAACACCAAATCTACCCAGTGCTTCACACAGTAGCTGACACAAAGTAAGCACTCGCCATATCTGTTGAATTAGGTAACGAGTAAACACATGATTTTATTTAACTTTACCATGTAAGAAAGAGTATGTACTGTAAGAAACTTCGTTTTACCAATGAAAACCTGCCCCAAACTAGATGATCTTGTCTTACTATTTGTACCCAAGCCTGTGGCTTCAACGTCTTCTTTCACTTTGGGCTCACACTATTAACCCATTGAATCAAAGCCCACACATTTCCTCACTAATATACAGTATCTTTAGCAGGATCTGGTTCTGAAGTTTTCTTATGTTGATAACCTTGGCTGTGGGGACTTCTATGGGATTCCTCTTAGATCACATGTTTTTATTTCAGTCAATTTAACATCTGGTTGGATGCCACAGCTTGGGTCTTATTTCCTTCACACTTTCCTTGTCATGTCAGACCTTTTGCAGTGCTACTCACTAGTCTGATCTCTTTCTTGGAAGTTCAAAACCCGAGTCTTCATCACTCTATCAAAGTATCCCCTGTTTCTTTTAATATGTGCCTAAACACTACTCTACAGCCTTTGCTGCATTCCCACTTTTCCTTTAGCTTCTGGCATGTTCATTGTTATTTATTGTAACCATCTCTCTTGCTTCCTGATGAGCTTTGAAGCACTCCTTGGGTTTTTACTCAATAATGAGATCTGCATCCTCAGCACTTCTGATCCCATATTTATGATATGAGGTTCTTCTACACATCCATTGGAACATTTCTATATCCCAAAAGCCCATGATTCTGACCCTGACAGTTACTAATACCATTATAAAATAATTTCATTTTTGATCATAAGATTTACATAGTAAATCAAGTATGTGTTACCATTTTCTCCAATGTGACAGAATACTAATTCTCCTTTTAAATAATTATATTGGTAAAATAGTTATTTAAAATGGAAAACAATTGACAAAAGCTTGTTTTTTATTTGCTAATACAATGGATAAATTATATATATTTATATACCCATTACTATTTTTTAACTTTTATTGATGCTTTAAAATATTATTAATAAAGATGTGCAGTTCTATATTTTGTCAACATGAAGTACATATCCTTGTATATTTTAATTGTTTCCCATTGGTAACCAATATTAAGGATAGCTTGAGTTTTAGTAGATTTGGCACAGTGAGACTATCAGTCTGTCAGTTGAAAAGTTGGGAATATTAAAGAACTTCAAATGCGTATTTGTCATCTACTATAGTCAAAGAAAAATGTGTTCTTTTTCATAAGTTGTCTTTACTTCCCTTCTCCCATGTGCTTTGCTTTTCAAGCTATGAAAGTAAGGAGATTGACAAAGTAGCTAATAACTTATGCAAATACAGAAAAAAATTAAAAGAAAGGTAAAGTCACCCTAAGAAAGGGATAGTGAACATTTAGTTTAACCTGTAATCCTAACTACTCAGGAGGCTGAGATCTGATGACAAGGTTCAAAGCCATCCCAGGCAGGAAAGCCCGTGAGACTCTTACCTCCAATAAACCACTAGAAAACCAGAAGTGGCACTGTGGCTCAAGCAGTAAAGCACTCGCCTTGAGGTGAAGAGCGCAGGGACAGCGCCCAAGCCCAGAGTTCAAGCCCCATGATCGACCAAAAAAAAAGGGACAACAAGTAACTAACCTGGGGTTTCCCTACTTCACTAGAGAGAAATTGCCACACAGGCTGGGACCAAAAAGAATTAACTGATTGGCTGCCAGTGGCTCACACCTGTAATCCTAGCTACTCAGGAAACTGAGATCTGAGGATCATGGTTTGAAGCCAGCTAGGGCAGAAAAGTCCCTGTGAGACTCTTATCTCTAATTAACCACTCAAAAACCAGAAGTAGCGCTATGGCTCAAGTGGGTAGAGTTCTAGCACTCTCTAGTGCCCAGGCCCTGAGTTCAAGCCCCATGATGGACCAAAAACAAAACAAAACAAAAAACAAAAACCCACAAAAAGCTGGAAATTCAGAATCAGAAGAGAATGTTAAACTTGAATCATTAAAGTATGTATTTACAGAATCTAAACTATCTGTTTTAGATATTACATATCTGAATGTCACCTGGTACTAAGTAATAGTAGAAAAACAAAAAACAAAAACAAAAAGCAAACTTTCTCTGTCTCCAGAGGTATGTAGTAGAGAGGGAAACCAGGGAAAAAGAATAAATGAACAAAAACACAAAAATAAAGGAGGAGAAAATGATAGACTGGTGTGTAAGTAATAAAGCTAATATGTCTGAAGCAGTGTTGTCACAGAGTGCCTCAAAACAGAACTATTTGTAAGGACAATTGAAGATGACAATTGTCTCAGCAGGACAATGCCTCAATTAAGATCAATGATAAGTAACATATTTATTTGCAAAAAAAAAATCTTAACAGCATCACCAAAAGGAAATGATAATTATAGAAAAATATAAAATGCCTCTTTAAATAGTTGATAAACTTGAGGTTTACTTATACTGTATAGAATACAGTTACAGTTAGTGATATTACTAGATTTGTGTGGCTGACCAAATAATGTGTACATACTCCATCAGTATTTTACCTAAGTTTGTTCATTAGCATCTCAATGGCATCGTTTATTGTAGGAAGTGTGTCAAACATTTGAAAATTCCTTATTAATGATAATGCAGTGACAGATTAGGTATAGGTAAAGGTAGACAGGTTTAGATTGAAGAATTATTAGGTGAACTATAAAATGAGGCAATGCTTTACTGCCAGCACTATGAATCTATCAAATGGTAATTGGATGCACGTGTTAGTAGCAGTAAAAAGTCACTGTCCAGTTGTCCACCTTACATGGGAATCTACTCTGTGTGTCTTCTTTGATTTATTGTTCCAATTAGAACACAACGTTCAAAGAAAGAACATAACTGACCTCATTTAAAAGCAAGGGAGCCTTTAAGGCTGTTATTTTGTGGATGACCTGGCTCTTTCTGAGATAACTTGAATGTTTCTATTTGTGAAAAATCTACACAAATTAGGTACTAGATTTTAAATAGATTCTGTGAAACATCAAATTTTTATGTCCCTTTATCTGGTATTATAGTGTCAATGGTGCAGAGTGGGGTACAGATATCTTTCTTCTCACTCATTTTGAAGTCACACTTCTAGGTAATTTTCTGATATACCAAACTTCTAAAAACAGGTAGTATTTCTCACACATGGCAACAAAAGAATACTGTGATTTTTTTAAAAAGTAAATATTTAAATTGTGATTAATGCACACCTTTTCTGGAGTGATAAATGTAAAAGATCTTAAATCATTGCAATATACCATGAAAGGTTAACATACTCCTACATGAAGATTTTGAACAAGACAAAGTTTATTATCTCTCTAGATTGTGGTAAAACTATGCAAAAATTACAGGCACTTGAATCTTATAACCCAACTTACTGCCACATTCAAAGAGGTCTTTAATTTCTATGAAGGAAATGCTAGCATTTGACTCACTTATATTAAGCAAACATCAACTATTAATGTTGACAAATGTTGGAACAGTAACACTAAAACTGTCATCTGAATTACTCCTCATCGCAAAGTTCACAGAATTAATGTTAGGACAGATTAAAATCACTTTGAACTAATACACATCTATTACTCTTCCTTCTGAAGCATAATAAAGCCATATCATCTGCACTACAATTTTGGATAAGCATACAGACATTTAAGGCTTAGGAAAGATGTAGATATTCATAAGCAGCTCATAAATGTGAGAAGCATTAGGTCCATTTCAAATGAGCTGTCAACTTTTTTCTACTATGTTGGCTTGTGGGAAGTTAAATGCTTGGATAATAAATGGGGTTTGTCTCCAAACATTAAGGCAATTGTTCCTTAAATTGTAAGGAAATGCATTGGAATAAGGTTTTATGTTTATGATGGAGAAGAAAATGTGTACACATTGGCATTTGTTTGATTTTTTGTAAGATATTTCTCTTCTTTTCCTCCTCTTCTTCTACCTCTTCCTCCACCCCTCCTCCTCTTCCTCCACTTCTCTTTCCTCCTCCCCATCGTCATCCAGCTCTTCCTACTCCTCATTCTATGATTCTGTGCTTAAATATCATTTTGAAACATGAACTGTTAAAAGTAGATTAGACCTTTGTGTAATAGGTTAATGAAACTCTTGTGACGTAGAAATTGATGTGTCTGAATTCTTCTCTTCCAATATTGACATGTGATTCCTGCCAACTGTTTTCTTGGGTATCTTCTAGTAGGCAGTTATAAATTGTTTTTATAAAGGGCAAACTCTCAAAGTACTCATTTTTAATGGATTTATGATAGAGCCATCAAAGTGGAGGGTCTATATGGTAGGATTCCAGTAAAAGTAATAGGACAGTGCCATGTAAACGTTAAATACAGTGACTTCCACCTTCATAAATCCTTGATGCTCATGATTAAATGCTGCCAGTTATAAATTATACAACCAAATTCCAGACAGAACCACGATTTTAAATAAGACACCAGTGGAAAGTCATAAATTGTCTATAGGTTTTCTTTCCAGAAGACTCTT
Source organism: Dipodomys ordii (assembly GCF_000151885.1). NCBI lineage: Eukaryota > Metazoa > Chordata > Mammalia > Rodentia > Heteromyidae > Dipodomys > Dipodomys ordii. Next base: position 6,434,750 of record NW_012267257.1, on the reverse strand, counting down.
GAGAATCCCTATTTTCTTCAACAATTATTTTTAACTTTAACTTCCTAGAGTTCATTGTAGCTCTGATTAAAAAGTAATAATGAAAATCATTAGCCCTAGACAGCAGTCTGCCAGATTTATGGGGTAAAGTACCTATTTGATTTGCAGACTCATTTTAAAGCATTCTTAATAAATATAGCTTTAAGTCTCTAGGATAGTACCCTTTCTAAAGTCATATATTAGAAGTTTCTGCTACAGTCCAACTTCCCACAGGTATTTACAATCAAATTATTTTATTACACATGGGAACAATTAAGCATTTGACTCTCAGCTGTAAACAATTACTATACACAATGACATTCATGGATTTTCTTAAATAGTCATGTATTCCTAATAACCTCTGTTAACATAACTGAGATTGATGTATGTACTTTGTGTGTGTCCATAAGCAAATACATCCCATAACATAACACTGAGAGATATACTGTACTAGCAGTGTTTGAAATGGTGTGATTATCTGCAATGAAAATTTTTAACCAATTTGCTTCTGTTACACTTCTAATTCAATTCTAAAAGCCACAGATGCTCACAGCAAAAAGCAAGTAAGGTTCTGGACAACCCATTATTAGGAGATTTCTGGTGAATAGCTCTATTGTTCAAAGTAGCAGAGAAGATTAGATTAGAATTCTAGTTCTGTCAAATTTTAGTTGAATGACCACAGGCAATTTACTTTCTTCAGTCTTTGTTTTCATATTGGAAAACTTGGGGATAGTTCAATCAGAATCAGAGAACTATTATGAGTATCAATGTGATGTCTATTTAAAGAGAAAGGACACATACCATATACTCAGTGCATATTGATTTCTGCATTCTCTCTCATCTTCTTTTCTCAGAAAAGACATTAAGCTGTGGGAATCTGTTTTGGGAATATCCATCTTCAAGTTGTCTCAAGTTTGAGGATACGTTTTCTTTTCATTAGATTCCTTTTCCCTTCAAGTGACAACCATGGCGGAAGCTTGCAGCTGTTTTACTCACATCTACAAATAAGTCAACCATTTCCAGTTGCAAGGGTACGACAGCTGTATCCAGCCTTGATAGACCAGAACTGGAGCTGTGTGGTAATGTTTCAAGGGCAAAGTTCTAGATGTAAAGAATGATAAAACAAAACCTAAATGAGCCTGCACATATCTAGTGACAGATATACCACAGCTATTCTAAATTATTCAAGGTTTCCCAGACTTCTAACAAGAGAAACAAAATTAAGCTCTACTCTCTCTTATTCTTCTCTCATTGAATGGCAAAGAACAAGCAAAAATTATACACCTTCATTAAAAAGTATCTATAATAATCATCCAAACTGAGAAGAGCTTATTTAGCAATATGTAGCATTATTAAAACCATTCAAATTCTAGGAACTAGCTTTGGAGGTATAAGTTAAAAATGATTTTGCAACACTTATGGGTGATTTCCTTCCCTAATTCCATTTTGTTAGTATTTTACTGGCAAAAAGCCTGTAAAACAGTTGTTTAATTACCCAGGACATCACAAACATATGACTCCTTAGATAAGCTGTTACTGTATTTTAACAGCAATAACGTAGGGTCAAAAGTAACAATGAAAATTAATCTTCAAATAAGCAAATGTCAGCAGAGCAGCTTTGTATATTGAAAGTAATTAATAATTTTTTTTCAGGAAAATGTTACTGAAATATGTTTAGGGGACAAGGAGCTGACAACTCTTCAAAGGTATATCCTAATACTGAACAGGCTACCATTGGTGGGCTGACTGGCTGTCTACCTTATAGGCAGGACAAAGGTTTGTTCACATGTAATTTTGCAACATTTAGACACTATCTTAATGATATCACATAGTTTAGCTGAATCAATCCAGCTGAAAATTATAGCAGCATTCTAATTACTGGGCCACATGTGAAATGAAGTTTTGTTCAACCTTTTCACTTGTTATTTAGATACTGATGTTCTTGGAAAGTTTATATGAGTTATGGTTTGACAAAACTTATCAGTGTAAAGCTTCTTCTTTTCATTTTTAACCATTCATTAAGATTGAATTACTATAAAATGTGTTTGGCTTGTAACTTCCAAAAGGAATTTATGACGTGGAAACATTTGCATATTTTGATTAGTTATGATGGAAATTTGCCATACTTGTTTAGATGATGAAAAAAAAGTATACACTTCTTTTCTGAGATAGTTCATATTGTACCAATAAAATTTAGCATATTTCCTGGAAACCATTTGGCCAAGTAATTAATCACAGTGATCATTATTTTAGAAAATAGTAATTTAACTTGCATAAACTGAACAGTTCAGGCTCATAATTGCATCACAGCATAAAGATCCTTAAAATATAGCAGTGGAAAAAATCAAGTTATTATCAAAAGTTTTAAAAAGAAGAAAGTTAGCTCCAGGTGATCATGAAATTCTGTTATGTTTCTTTGGGTTTTAGCTATGAACTAAAACTACAACATCCAATCTATGAGGAAAAAATGTATACATATACATTCCCACCTCCCTCCGCCCAGGCAGGTTCTTCTCTCTGCTGCACACTGAATTCGACCATACCATTTGGTTTTAGAAGTAAACAAAAACACTAAATTTTAATCAGAAAACTATAAACCATAGACTCAGTACCTCATGACTTTCAAGCAAAATCAATAATCATTAATGACATTATTTCTGCAACATTTTGTTATTCCAAGTGAAAAACACATAGAGAAATGTGGATGTTTTAAATATAGATCCATAACATATATGTTATGTATCAGAGCATATATATTGCCTAAATGTGTTTAATGCGTTTAATGTATCTAACACTAAAACTGAAATGGAATGCTTTAAATATTTCTACAAATATTTGTATTACTTGTACACTATTGCTAATTATAGCTAATACAAGCAGTAGCTAAGGAGAAACAGAAGTTAATGCTGTATGTGTGTGAGTCCCAAACAAGAAGCTAAGATTTAATTTATGTAAATCTTTACTTAGAAATAAGATGCTAAGAGTCTGGTCAAGTGTAATTTTCACTGCTACCCATTTCTTTGTAGGCTAAGGAATCTTGAAATATACAGTGCATATAGTTAAGTCAGCTGGAACATAATATGCTTGGAAATCCTGAAGTGCTAACACAAAAAAGTTCCTTGAAAGATGACTTGTAATTAACCAAAGAGATAAAGCTACATAGTCTTTTACAATATTTAAATGTCATTGTCTACCATCTTCAGTGTGCCATTACATAGCCTTGAGATCCTTTCAAAAACAATCAATAGAGAATGAATAAGTTTTCCCACTTGAAAGTAGCTAGGAAAGGAAGCCAACAGAATACTCTGGCTTGGCTGGATTGATTCAAGAACTGACACAATATCCCCCCCTTCTCTCCTCATTCTCCTTCTCCCTTTCCAGTCCACACCCTTGTAAGAAAGACAGAAGAAAAGACAGACAGACAGACAGAAATACAGAAAAAGAAAGAAAGAAAGGGAGGGAGGGAGGAAATCTAAGGATATCAGGCAGAATTTATATACTGAGGGGAAACCCTCACACTATGGGATCCGCTATAACCATGGAAACAGACTTATGACTTTTACTTTGAAAATAAAAGAATGACAATGAAATTTGTGTGAGGTCTGTGTGAATCCAGTCCCAGATGTTTACAATGCTGTAGTAGTATGGCTGTGCAATATGAGAGGTTTCAGAAGAAACAGTACAACAGGACACCACAAAGCAGCGCAGATGCTATTGACAATGCAGACATGAGCATCATGTTACCAACAGAGAAGGCAGGCAGAAGACAAATAGCAGCAGTGGTGCCTGAAAAGCAAACTTCATGGACTGCAGTCACTCAGAGCACCATGAGGGACGTGACCAGCAAACAACACCAACAACCAAAACATCCAAACCAGGAAAAAAGCAAAGCAAAACACAACTTGTGCTCCTATTTAGAGAGGTGAAGGGGAGACTTTTGACTTTGGCTTCTTGGTTTCTCTATAAAGCCCCTACGATGGACATGGAGGAGGAATTACTTCCAGCTCCAGGAGCCTGTCCCAAAGACTGCAAAAGGAAGGAGTCATACTAGGTTTACCTGAGCCATTTTCAGAAGGGGGCGGGTGGGAGAAGGGGAACTTTTCTGGGGAATGAGATGCAAGAAAGGGTCATGGAAAGGGTCATCTGTGCCCTCACAACTCTAGGGCGCCCTGCGTGGTCAGGCAAGTGACAACCCAGGGAGCCAGAGCAAGGGTGGATTAGGGTGGCGAGGGGAAGGGTGTGTGTGGAGGAACTCGCCCCGGGGAGGGGTGCCTGCTGCAGCACCGTGTATACAGGGGGAGGGGGGTGTGATGTAGTGTGAAAGTATTCCACTTAATCATTTTACAGGGGTTGGGGACGTAAATATTTAGCTGGCCACATCTGGAACCGATTTCTACCCCCCCCCCTCCCGTATGGGGTGGGGGTGGATAATTGGAAGGAGGGGAGCGCGCGTTCGTTACTTACTGTACGGGCAGTTCTCCTTCTTGGTTCCGCTGACCTTTCCATTCTTCTCAATCTTGAGAAAGTACTTGGTGAAAGAGAATAATTTCCTCCAGCGGACATCTCCTTGGAGATGATTGTAGCTCCGTACATGCCTCCCCACACTGGAAGGAGAGGAGAAGGAAGAGGAGGAGAAGGAGGAAGAGGAGGAGGAGGAGGAGGAAGAGGAGGAGGAAGAAGAGTTGATGGCCTCCGGTGACACCATGTCCTGAGCAAGAGCTTGGCAGGTGACAGGGAAGGAAGACACCAAGAAGAGCAACAAGAAGCAGCAGCAGCAGCAGCCGGGCAGGTGGGGAAAGGCTGAGGCACCATGTGTCAGTATCCATTTCCACATTGTACTGGAGCTCTGGGCACTGGAGATTGTCTCATCAGAAGGAACATACTGGAAGGGTAAGACCTGGTGCAAGACAAGGAGATCGTTGGAGGAGGTGGCGGCTGCTGGTTAGCTCCCTCAGGGCACGTATCTGGCCAGAAGTGAATACACCAACATCCATAACTCCTTGGAAAGTGCCGGCTGCCTCTTCCTGCCGCTCGGTGCTCGGGGACCCACTGCGCGCGCGCCTCTGCCCGGGAAGGGTCTGCCCGTGGACGCTGGTGGACGTGGGTGGGCGCGGGAGCGGCGGGTGGCGGCGGCGGGTGGCGTGGGTCACCGGCGCGTGAGGTCGCTCCCGCAGGAGTTACTTTGTTCTTTTCTTCACTCTTTTCTTCACCATGTTCGATGCAAAAGGAAGAAAAGTCTCAAAAACAGATGACAGCGCGTTGAACAATACCCGCAGGTCGGGTAGAGGGGGGATAGCTGCGCCCCTCTGCGGCGGGCACTTTCGAGGGTGGTGGAGTGGGGGGGTCCCCTTCGCTGCGGAGCCCCCAGCCCGAGCGCCCCTTCTCCTCCGCAAGCTCTCTGCCCCCAGCGCCTGGTTGTTTTCTTCTCTCTCTCTCTCTCTCTCCCTCGCGTTCTCGCTCGCTCTTTGGTGGTGGTGTTGCCTGTTGATGTGAAGTCTCCCGTAGTCACTTCTTGGGAGTTTTTTCCCCCCTCTTTTATTTGGGGGGGTGGTGGTAGATGGCGGCTGATGTTTTGTTTGGCTCTCTCCACCCCCCCTGCCCCCCCACCACCCTCCTTCGCTTTGGAAAACCCGCTTGTAAACAGGTTGAAGCCTGGAGTCGAAATGTCAGTGATTCTCAGCCAGAGGTGGGCTCTGCCTCTGCGGGTCAAACCTCATTTGCAGGGGGTGGAGAAGCTGCGGGGTGGGGGGGGGGAGGAGGAGGGGGAATGGGGTGGGAGGGGTGGGGGTGGGGGGGTCAAACGGCGGTGGGACATCTGAAACCCTCGGCTGCTGGGAACGCCAAGGAGAAGGAGGAGGAGGAGGAGGAGGAGGGAAGGGGCGGGGGGTGGGGGGGGGGTGGTGGGGGGGAGGAGAGCCAAAGCCGGGGAGCGAGCGAGCGAGCGAGCTGAGTGCGCGCTGCCTTCGCCAGGAGCCGGGGGCCCGCGGGTCCCGCCTGGCCGCCGCCGCGGGCGCAGCGGCCGCCCAAGGCCGCTTCGGACTAATTGCGGCTCCAGCGTCCGGGGCTCGGCGAGCCGACCGCCGGCGCGAGCGGCCGGTGCCCCGCGCGCCCTCCGAGGGGTGCTGTGTTCCAGCCCCGACCGCTCCCCCTGGGGGAGCCCCCTGGCCTTTCCCACTGGCTTCCTAGCGCAGGATTTCTTCCTTGTGATTTCTCACCCTACGTTTGGCTGTAAAGTTACAAGTTACACGGGGGGAAAAGCTGGAGGCTGGCCTTTCCTTTCCTTTCCTTTTTCTCTCGTTCCCCGCAGTGGGAAAGGGCTGCACAGAACACAGCGGACGCCGGGATACACTGTCTCACAGCCGCAGATGATAAAGCGGTAGGCAGGAGCGGAGGGGAAAAAAGGAGGCATCGTTAGCTTCGCTTCCCTCTCCTCTGCCAGCGAGCAAGGAGGTCTCCTGCTTTAATGAATCACTGATTTCTTGCTTCCGTTGCTGAAGTAAAAAGTTCACACTTTGGCCTTCTCTGCCTTTTAAGCTCAGGAAGATTTATCGTCACCCTTAAACGTTGCCTCTCTCGCGGCGCAAATGAAATCGGGGTCCCCAAACGACCGATTTCTAATTGCTAACATGAGCCCTCCCCTGAATCACGCGTGCACTTCAAAGCCAACGCACTTTATTGAGATCGCGGAGTTTACTATACGATTTGGCTCCACGCTCGGCTGTCTGTTTTCTTTTCCATGCAATTTCCTCTTGCACTTTACTATCAAGGGGCGTTTTTTTTCTCCATCTTCAGACTGACTCTTTAAAAGTCCCTGTTTTTACAATGCAACTACATGACCAGTTGCCTTCGCTCTTCCCCCACACAATCTTCCCAACTTCCCTATTGCTCTCAGTCACTAGCTCACATCCCAGATGAGAGACCCGAGTCCAAGCCTAGGAAGTCTTTGGAGTTAAAAGTCATAAAGAAAAACAAACAAACAAACAACAAACGCTACAACACTGGCAACCCACTCCAAGCTGAGTAAGACAGGGTTCCTAAGAGATGACGTCTTAAAATTACACTTCCAGCTAGTCACAGTCTGGCTGGAAAGGACTACTGAACGTGCATTGACATCTTATGTTGGGCAGCTGGACATTGGGGTTTTGTTGACGCATATGAAATTGCCAGTATTTGACTGCTTTCCACCTACAAAAGTGGCAGTTTCATATGGTTCAACATAATAGGCTGCCAATCTAAGATGGAAACATTTCAAAGTGAACTTAGGAGTTGAACAACTGCAACTGTAATTTAGAAGGAACTAATCAGAAGAGCTTGTATACACAAGCCAGAATCCCTACAACGTGCATTTGGTTTCAATCTTCATTGTGAACTGAAGAAAACACAAAGAAATTAGAAATGTAGCGTTAGAGATGGGCACTAAGAATGAGTACCCAACCATATTGCTTAGTGATTTTAAAAAAATGGCGTTACGTGCACTCTTATAGTTTCCTGTACGTTTAGAGCTTTTGAAACAGAACCAGTTAGTGCCAGAATCAGATGTTTAATTGCATTATTTATAAATCCTTGCAATGCTTATTCAAAAGATTTCAACAATGTGGTGAACATCACAGTAGATTTCTAAGTTTAATATAATTAACTCTTATTTTTGTAGCTATTAATTGGAAAGTTAAGCAAATAAAGAACATACGTCAAAGAAATTCTTCCTTCTTTAATTAAAGCATGGATATTGAATAATGAACCCACAGTGCTAATTTCAATTTCCTAGTTCACAGTTTTATACCTGAGTAGACCAATGCCTGAAAGAGAGTATTGTCAGGGATTTGAATTTGCCTAATAGTTTAGAAAACTCCCAATGTTTGAATTGACAAGTAATTAAAACTACATGTTATTTTTTGAAAAAATATAGTTGATGAAACCATACAATAAAGATTCTGTTGTGAAAAGTTACAAAACACAGGAAGTTATTATTTTGGGGTTTCTCTGCACTGGGAACCAACACTATTGATGCCATCTTGAGGGTTTTTCTTTTTGAATAACTCACACCAGACATCCTCTCTTGCCATTCTCTCCTCTTTCTCCCTCTCCTCTCCTTTTCCCACCCTGTCTCTCTTGTGCTCTCTTCTCTCCTCTCTCTCTTTCTCACACACTTCTAATAGCTTTCTGCCCTACTTGACATTATTCAGTTCTGTCAGCCTTTAACTAGGAGTTTTATTTTTACTCTGTCTAAAATGGGGAAAAGACATCTTCAAAACTTCCACATGAATATCTGGCTGCAGCAGGTGCAGTGTTTGAAAGTCTGAGGTCCATTTCGCTGCTCTTCTGTACAGTGTGATGACAGGAAGGGCATTTACAATGCAGCCCAAAGGAAAAGCTGACATAGCTTTTTAGATTATATCGCATTCTTCTTTTCTCTCTTCGGCACAGCCTTTCTTTTATAGCACAGTTGAATCCCTAAATACCCTCCTACTTTGCATTGTTAGGTCACCTCCTAGATTAGCCCGAGAAAGCCTGAGAAAAGTTCCGCAGGAAAGATGCACTATTTAACGGAATTCAATCTCTCCCAATAGATTTGAATCACTAACATAAATGTATGAATGTAGATTATATCTCTGTAATGAGGCCTGAATCATTCTCAGTTACTTCAAAGGACTGAAATTCTACCTTCCTTTTTTAGCAGCAATAATCAGGTCTTAATGGGTTCCTTTATTAATTGTTTCTCTGCTAGGATTGAAAAGGACAGTACAAGCCTCAGATTAGAGTGGTACCTACTAATTCTAAAAGGCCGTCTTTCTCTTTTATCCAATCTCTGGAAAGCACTCTTTATTTCTATGCCCTAAACATATCCTGTTATATTAGGCCAAATCCTTATTGAGAGAAATAGATGCGGTCTTTTGTTAAATGTGGTGTCTTGAGAAATTATTGAGGCTCTTTAAAAGCAAGATCACAACAGTAGATATTAAAGAATCCTAAAATGTGGCTTTTACATGTATAGCAGGCAATCTGTGTGGGTCTCAGGAAATCTTTCAGTAGCTATTCTATTGCACTGGTTTACATTTTAAGCATGGAGTCTTTATGTTGCTCAGCACCATTTGTGGCTCAGTTACAAGATGTGTGTTCTATTATGTGTGATGTTATTGGCAGCGTCAGTAAGCTGCTTCAAATAATGCTTAGTCAGGTCAAAAGTCAGCCAGGCAGTTCCACAATGTAGACATGTGCAGGCCTTCTGAGTGTATGCCCAACTCATTCCCCTTTTCAGATATAGGGATGCCACTGGTAAGGTGCCGTGAGGGTTTATTTTGCTTCCATGCTGCAGCTAAAAATAATGGTCATACTTAGGGATATTTGGACAAATGAAAAAGTGATACATTATGATTATCATCCAGCATTATTATAGTCATTTTCCACTATTTTATTTTTAAATAAAAGGTCCAAGTAAGAGGAAAGAGATGTGGCTCCCATAGAGAATAGTCCAACACATTAGAGCCAGTATGATGGGTCCCATTCCCAAAATATCTCATCATTCGTATCTGATAATTTCTCCAAAACATCTCCAGCCCTAGGGAGTTTTGAATAGAGATACTACCCTATGGAGAGGATCCAATTCTAGGCATGAAATCTGTGTATATTTTACATATACCTTATACACATAGCCTGAAGTTAATTTTATTCAATATTTTATTTTACTCCATTTGGGTTGCAACTCAGCCTGTGAGGTCAAGTGTAGAACTTTCTACTCCTGGCTTTCTATTGGTCATTAAAAGGTTGGATTTTGATGACTTTTGATCTTTGGACTTTTGCATTGAGGATGCTCAACCTGCAATCAAATCAGATTCATGCCTTTTATGGATGAGTGAATGGATGGTCAAGTCACTTAGTGGTAGAATGGAATTCAGAATGCCAGTGGCAGTCTTTAGACTGTAACGCTATAATTTCTATACCTTTTTATCTTCTATCCTTTTCCATTTTTTTCTCACTCTACTCTTCTCCTTATCATTGATCACTCATCATTCTATATGTCTGACACACCAGATAAGAAAAGTTAGAAGGCTTTAGTTATGAAAAAACACTAGGTTTTACAGCAATTGTTTAGCAAGAAGTAATAAAATAGTAACCAAGTAGGTTAGTGTTGAATTATTAACTACCAGTTGATTAATCAAAGTAAAACAAATATCACTCAATTTCTGGCAATTTTGGGGCTATTTTTGTGAAATTAACAAATTTAAAGAGCATTGCATACTGTGTATTTTTTAGGATGTCCAGGGATTTTTAAAAACTTATTTGGAATTGTAAGTTCTTCTCTGGGAAATTGATGTTGCCATTTAGAAAAGTAGATGTATAATTTAGTTCAGCTTTCTGAGACTTAATGTTGGTTCGCTAAAGAAACATTATACTTCAAAGCATAGATACTAGCTCAAATAACTTTTTTCTTTCAAAATTTGAAACTAAGGTAAAAGCTTTATTTCCTTGCCTTCAAACACTTGACGATCTGCTATTGGAAAGGAAATTTGGCCAAGATGGAAAACAGGAACATTGGAAAGAAAAAAAGTTATATATAGGAATGTTTAAAATATGCTCATAATAAGTCAGCAGAATTCTGCATCTTGGTACCAAACACAGCAAACCTATTTCCACAAAACTGCTGTTTGTCCCCTCCTAGATGATGGTAAACAGAATCTCCCCTTGACAAAGTTGTGAACTATCTGAAGACCTTTGTTTTCTGCTTCCAGCTGCCCTTTTGTAGGTGATGTGTGCTTCTACTTCAAGCCCTCTACATTTCTTGAACTATTACATATGTCTAAATTTTAAATCTGATATTAGTTATTTTTGCTTGAGAATGAAGACAAATTACAATGTTTTCTTTAAAGTTTTGGTGTCTTGACACAACAGATATTTACAATGTGCTCATGTGGTTTCTTAATTGGTTTGTATTCAACTGGTGCTTATTGAATACCTACTATATGCTAGCTGACATCTTGAGTAGTGCATACTTTCTCTACTAAATGAGATCAAACGACTTACTCTCTGAAGGACATGCTTGCATGTGTATATAAATGGTTGGTTTAAATTGCTTTATCATCAATAAGGGGAAAATAGGGTTATTTTATGCTTCTAAAAGCAGAAGAAGGGATTTGGGAAGAGTAAAAGAGCCCTTGAAATTATTTTTCTGATTGTTCTTCACAAAAACAGTTCAGCAAAACTCTGCAATTTATTAGCTTCTCAAATTTGCGTGTTCCTAGCATAATCCTTCATTCTAGATTTCTCCGACAGGATGAAGATTTGAGCCACATCCTTCTGTCAGCGCCTCTCACTTCTTGTTCTCCTTTCCTTATGCTGCCAGACTTGTGGTTTCATATTTTATACTTTGTAGATAATTATTTTCATTAACTCCCTATAAAATTCCCCTAACGTATCTTCTCTTCTTTGAAATATAAATATAGTTAAGTGCAATTTGTTTGTATTCAATATACTTTAACAGAGAAGATATATATTTTCTACGATGCAGAAATAATAAAAATTGTGTCATGGTTAGTGTCATATTTGTTCTGCCACTGGTTTTTGTCTTTCAGATTAGGACTCAGCATTTTCCCCATCCCCTTCTCTGCCATCTCTGTTCTGACATTGGTGCCTCCATCCGTGCTCCTCTGACAGATGATTGACATTGACGTTGCCCAGGAGAAAGTGAGATCTCCAGAGGATGGACACATAGGAAGGAGCTCAGGGTATTATTTTTCGTTTGCTGAAACCACCCTTATATTTCTTCGAAATATATATATATACCTCTACTTCTATACCTAATCATTTCAGGTAAACCTTTGAATCAGCGGCAATGACTTCTGTCCTAAATAGGACACTGATGGCAGAATACAGTGTGGCCAGTGCGTGATTATGGGAATATACAAAGTGCATGAAAAGTGCAATGTAATACAAAACATAATGTAAAGCATCGAGTGCTTGGGTGGCGAAGGACTGGTTTCTTTGACTGTATAAAAGATAATGACATATGACATCTGTTCTCAAGAAATCTATAATCTATTATTATATGTATCTATGATTACATTATGATTGATTTGATTCCAGAGCTTTTTATTTAGCTAATGAGTTGGCAGTCCAAAAATCAGTCAATCACTTTAAAGTATGTTCAATAAAATACTTCTATATAACAGAAAAATAATCCAATAAAGTAAAAATTACGTGTACATATGAAATGCATTTGTAGAAATCTGTGGTTAGAGCTCAGGTTTAAAACTGCCTTGCTTCTTTCCAGTTTATTATGACATTTTTAAATGTTTTTCTAATATAAGCTCTATTAATCTTTAAGTCATTAATTTTGTGAATAAAATATTATATTAAACTTCATTTGCAATATGATGCATAAAATGAGATAAATGATTTTTTAAAAAAATTGTGTCCCATTTTGAGCTATTGACAGTTTGTTTTCATCTAAAGAGAATTTTTCAAAACAAAAAGTGAGGCAAGAGAATCTGGGTATAATATCAAACATATGAAGATGAAATACCTATATAGTAAATTTTATAGACTGGTCACTGTCCAGACAATTCTAAAAACTTCACCAATGCTGTCTTAGAGAAATCAGTACAGATCAGAGCCTACAAGGTGAAACCAAGACTTTTTCCTTCCTCTTCTCATACTGTTATCTGAAGCAATTATAGAATTTTTTTCATTCTTTAACTGAAAAGACTTTCATTTTCCTCATTCTATAGCCCTTGCTTTACATGTTTAAAAATAATAAAAACAAAACCCTAAATAAAAACTGGCCTGAAAGTTGAAGCCAGTTGTTAGAACCAGCAAATCAGTAGTGATGAAGCATCACTGTGTAGGCACCAGACTAGAAAATAGTAAGAATTTAAGCCTACCGTATTTAAGGTGTAGACACTGAGAACAGCAGTGATCCTTCCTGAGCCTATGGATCTGAGAGACATGAAGGGAAATCTCTAGGGGCATTTAGCATGTGAAATTGTGGAAAACTCCACATTTCCTTTAATGAGTGTCATTAGAAGATTATGTCTTGAGGCTGAAGATGCACTGGACTATACCTAAATCAGCGGACTCATCTGTGTAAGTACCTTGAAACACAACTAAAGATAGCAGTTTAAAATGTGTCATTTTCCAACTAGCTTCTGCTCAAGAGTTTTTATATTGTTTTCTTCTTGCCTGAAGCATTAGGTGTGAAGTCTGGCTTTCATATTCCCATCTCAGTTATCAATGGAGGTTGGGATGCTTTCAATCAGTATTCAAGCACAAAGGATTTTGAAATATTTAGTTAGACCACTTTGTGGAAAATAAACACTTTTTTGCCTTTGACCATAAAATTATGTTCATTTGCTAGTGGAATAATGCATATTCTTCCTATTTTATTGTACTAGAAAGAAAGATTTTTTGGGCTTATGAATTTATCCATTTTTCTTTTACTATTTCAGTTTTGGATAAAACAGGGAATATCTATGCTATAAAAGTCTCACTTTTTTTTTTGGTTAGTCGTGGTGCCTGAACTCTGTGCCTGGGTGCTGTCCCTCAGCTCAAGACTAGTGCTCTAACACTTGAGCTACAGCACCACTTCCAGCTTTTTCTGCTTATGTGGTGCTGAGGAATCAAACCCAGGGCCTCATGCATGCAAAGCAAACACTCAATCACTGAGCTACCTTCTCAGCCCCAAATTCTCACATCTTTATACAAACAACTTTTGTATGCTTCTATATTTCTTATACCATATGGATGGTACCAATGTGTATTATAGCTCGGTTCTATTTTAAATGTTATTTAGGTGACTCCTTACTTAATTTTATTTTAGGAGCTAATTTCTAGAATATCGGGAATAATGCTAGAAAAAGAATTATTTAATACAACAGGACAATAAAGGTATTGTAAATGGAAATTTTCTAAGAAATTTAAATGTTTTAAGAACAGACTTTCCTGTCTGACTAGTTAGGAGAGGAGGTAGGAAGGAATACACACCACAGATTTGCATGTCCAAGTCTAAGAAGGTGAAATAATTTGCCCAAGTGGCCAGATATAGGAATTGTCCAAATTGGACACAGTCCTTTGCATGAAAAAGCTGTATGTAGTCAGATTAAGTGCTTTAAACCTCTGTAAGATAAGATGACAAAATTTGGAGGTAGCTCTGTTGGAAAGATTTAAGACTGTAGTGTTTTTATTGGTGTTTTTGTATTTTTGTTTTGTGTATCTAATTTTATTGTTTATTCTAAAAAGTTTTGGGTTCTGAATATATACTCAAATAAAAGGAAATCCTTTGCTTCTGTGTCATGTTCTCAAATGCAGACATTGGTTTCATACAGCTGCCTCCTCTGATGATTGATACCACAATAAGTAAAGAGAGTCTTTATCCCTGAGTTGGGAATGCTCTGTGTCAAATGACCCTTCTTCCCCTTCCCCTGGGACAGAGACCTAACTCCTGGTCTACTTTTGTGCTAAGATGAAAGATAATTTGGTTATTTTGCTTAGAAACACAAGGCTGGAAGGCTGCACAAAGCTTCTATGGAATTTGTGGAGAACAAACTCTTCAAACTAGTTGAGGACAGTCCCTGCTAGCATTTGGAGCTTCCTTCAGTGACAATGTTGAAAACAAGATCCCAAGGTGACCTCTCAAGATTGGAGGCATGATGCCAATTCTTTTTTTTTCTTTAAGAGAACAAAAGAGGCTATGAAAAATAAATGTTCCTACTTATACTTTATTTAATAATTAGAATTTAGGTAACAAACGTCATTTTTAAACCTATTTTGGAGTTGAATTTTTAAAAATGTATTTTGAAAGTAAACATTTAAAGCCTGACAAGGAAATCTAAAATAAAATTGTTTAAAATTTTAAAAAAATATAAGTAAGTGAAGGGGAGATGACTAGTTTGTCTTTTGGTAAATAAGAAGGGGAAATAAAATACAGACAACAACAACAAAAACCCCCTACATTTGGTAAAGATAGAAATCTCAGATTCTATTCTTTTAATAAAGCAACATCCACATTTAGTAATAGAAAGTACAGCAGGTTTTAGTACTTAGAAACATTTTATTGATAAACACTCCCGTTTAAGGCCCACTGAAATTAAACATGGCTGTATGTTCATGATAGCCAACTAATAATTCAGGAAGAAGTTAATTGTTGTATGAAGTTTGGGGAGCAAGCTTCTTTTTTAAGTCTCAGAAACTTTTGCTTCTATCATGAGGTCAGAATGCTTTATTATTATTTTTTTCCCAGGTTGAAGTGATTTAATTACAAAGTGAAATTTTCAAGACTACTCAATGAAGGAAAGGATGAGTGACTATTAGAGAAAATTGGAAACTGTGGCTGGTATTATGTTGTTGGAAGGGAAATGGAATGCTTTGGTACTGTGACTTCCAGGAAGAAAGAGCACACTCTGTAAATGAGCTATTAAGGGAGGAGAAGGGAAAAAGTTCAGTGTTACGTCATGGAACTGTTTCCTACAAGCATCCAGTACAAGGGGTGCTAGGAACCCTTGTCTGGCATTTGGAGGGAGCAGGCATCCAAATCCTTGTCTTTCATTAGATAACTGCAGGAGTAAAAGCCTGAGTCTATGCCCCTCTTCGGTGGAGAGTAATGGAAGAGACACTCTTCCCAATTTGAGGTGTGTGAGGCTCCCCTGGCAGGATTTAGACCTCCATTAGGTAGGAACATAGCAGAATGGAGTAATAGATCCTTTTCAGTCCATCTTCCAAAAGTGATATCATTTTAAGATTCCCCAACTCCCAACAAACAACCTCATTGCTCAGACAGACAGCACCCAATTGTACATTTTGATGACCATTTCATAATAAATTGACAAAATGTATAGAGCATGAAATCAATGTGTTCTGAATTGGACCAAATATTGGAACAAAGCAATGGTTGCCTCAGAAGATGATATGTGTGTGCTTTGTGGTGCAGACTATTCTTCTGGGTTTATTCTCTGACAAAAGGACATTTCCTTGGAACACAACATGTCAGCCGTCACTTTGAAGGCTTCCCAACTACTGAAAAACAGGGGCCACAGTTCAATGTTAGTATGTTGCATTAATGATTATTCTAAACATCAGAGATTAAAGAATTTTAGAACTAAATCACCTACTCTTTTTTTCTAAATATTATGACAATGCCATATAACTGTTAGTGTCAGAACCAGATGTATATTCTCTAACTTATAGACCTAGTATCATCTGACAATGGAATAATTACATTAAGCCTATAATAGTTACATACAAGCCCAAACAAGTATTCTCTATTGTTCCTCCCTTTCTCACTTTCCACCAAACACAAGTTCAAGGACTAGTCAGTTGGATAGACTAAAAAAATGTGATTAACATTTCAATGAGTAGATGGAATAAAGACTTCCCTTCCTACAATTGGAGGACCTCATGCAATCAGTTGAAGGCCAAATGTGAACATAAAAGACTAACCTTCCCAGAGTTCAGGGAGATTTCCTCCTGTCTAACTTATGGAGCTGTGATATTGGTCTTTTCCTGCCTTCAGACTCATGCAGGAAAATAAGTTTTGGGCTATCAAACCTATGGCTTGCTTTTGGTTTTTTTGGTCGTGGGGCTTGAACTCTGGGCCTGGGCACTGTCCCTGAGCTCTTCAGCTCAAGGTGAGCACTCTACCACTTGAGCACCACTTCCAGTTTTCTGGCAGTTAATTGCAGATGAGGCCCATGGACTTTTCTGCCCGGGCTGGCTTTGAATCGCCATCCTCAGATCTCAGCCTCCTCAGTAGCTAGGATTACAGGCGTAAGCCACCGGTGCCCAGCTAAGCCTATGGCTTTTATACTTACATCTCAGATTCTCTGGGTTCAGAATTGGACTCAAACATCATAACCAGTCATCCTGAACCTCCAACTTTCAAACTAAGGATGTTAGGGCTATTCAGCCTTTGTAATGATATGACACAATTCATCGTAACCATTCTTTCTTCCCCCCACCCCCCCACAATTTTTTTAAAGAAAAAAATCTTAGTACAACAATTTCCCTTTGTCTGCATGTTTTTCTAATGTGAATATCTATTAACCTGTACCTTTCTCCACTAGAAAACTATTCTTGTTCCATTTATACACATAGTTGGAATTAATTCTTATCTATAATGATCTTACTGACTCTGCAATTAGATGGAAGTAAAGCTTACTTCTCACTTTATGCATTTTTCAATTCTAGTTTTATGAAAGTTATCTAGTATGTAGTTCTAACAGCACCACACTGTATAATTGTGGAGCCCACAATTCCTATCTATCTATATGAAAAGGATTACTGCTTTTAACATGCAGATGTTTAGGTGGCATACATGAATGACTGCTTAGCCCAAGACTGATTACTTTGTTGACACTACTTTCAAATAATTGAGTGAGACCATTGTCTCCTTCAATCCATATAGTTCATATACGAAATGGAACATAAAATTGTCATTGACACAGGTGGTTGGTTTTAGGATAGCCATGGGACACTTCTGGTATAGAGGAAGGCTTCCAACAATGTTACTGATATTTTCTTATGCTAGTCATTGTCATACTCAGATACGGTCCCTGGAATTGTGGAGAATTTGTGACTATCCGGGGTGAAGTTTGAGGGCCAGCTGTGGGGCATGCAAGATGATAAATCTGTAATGGAGAACTACAGCTTTGCTGCTTAAAACACAAAAAGAAAGAGTGATGATCTTCGCCACTGGAAAGTGAGGGGCAGACCTAGAAACAAGAGGGCCAGGGAAGAGGAGCTGCAATGTCTCTGTAAAACTTCTATACAATTATCTGACTAACCAATGGAACATGTGTGGAAGGGACCACGGCTGGAGATGAAGTACAGAGCTGAGATGTGAGCTGTTGCAGAGCTTATAGCTTGAGAACAAGCAAATTAATTCCTGGGAGGACTGTAACATTATACCACATGTCATTTACCATGTCCAGTGTCCAGTCGAAATTTATTCAACATATGCAAAAATCAGTGACCCGCTCTCAAGAGCCAGGACAATCGGTATATTGGGGATAGCTCCAATGATGGAGTTAGCACAGAAGGGATTTGAAGTAGCTATGCACTATATTCCAGCAAAGGACAAT
Organism: Dipodomys ordii; assembly: GCF_000151885.1. Lineage (NCBI taxonomy): Eukaryota > Metazoa > Chordata > Mammalia > Rodentia > Heteromyidae > Dipodomys > Dipodomys ordii. The sequence continues at coordinate 6,416,667 of NW_012267257.1, read as the reverse complement.
GTCACATAAAGACTACACAAGCAGAGCTCTAAGCAGATGGCTAAAACTATTCAAAAGAAAAAAAGTAGCAATTCTAGCACCAAAAAATCACAATGTTTATAATAAAAATTTTATTCAATAGTATGGATAATTGAAGGGATTTGGTAAGCTTAGCATAATTCAATGACAATTATAGGTCTAAAAAGATAAAGAATTGTTTTTATTTTTGGAAACAGGCTGTAATCTTGCTATGCAGGGTGGCTCAAACTGTCCTCAAATTCATAATCTTCCTGTCTCAGCCCTCTGAGCACTGGGGCTGCAAGAGTATACTTCCTTGTTCCTTTAGAAAATAATCAAAAAGCTTTTACAGAATGAAGAATGACACTGAGATTTATAGCACGATACTATAAGATTTCAATATAATATCGCCCAAAATCAAAATATGAAAGCATGTGACAAAAAGAAATGACCAAGATTTCTCCATAAAAGTGAGAAATACGAGTTTATAAATATGCATAATCTTCCTGACTCCCAAGCAATGTGAATAAGGGCCCTGTTAAAGAAAGTGAACTTCTCAGTGCGAATTTGGCCAAAAGAAAGCATGACAGATGATGTCACCGAAGAGTTCTCAGAAATACTACAAGTGAATAACCTCAGTGTTGTAAAAAAAAATCACTAAAGGAAAAGAAAAGACATTTTCAACTTACTATGAGTCAGACAAAGTAGTCTGACAAAGACATTGCAAAAGAAATTTAAAGAATAGCATCTCTCCTGAATATATACAAATGGTTTAAAATTATCATGTAGAATAAAGTACATATAGAAGGCATATTAAATGTAAGCAAATTTTATCCCCCAAATATATATATATATGTATATGTGTGTATATATATGTATATGTATGTATATATGTATATGTATGTATGTGTGTGTATATATATATATATATATATATATATATATATATTCAGTTCTGGAGATCAAGTGCAGGAGTTTGTATTTACCAGGCAAGGATTTTACTACTGAACTATGTTCCCAGGTCCCCTCTTGTGTATCTTTAGCATTTGAAACCAATCTATGTTAATCATCATTCTGATAGGATAAGAAGGAAAAGCCCATTTTAGTCGGTGCAAAGAAAAAAATTAAGAAAATTCAGCACCCATTTGTGATAAAAAAAACAAATCCCCAACAACTAAGAGGAGAGGCATTTTCTGATTTGATTTTTGGTGGGAGAGAGCAAGTTGGTGTGGCTAGGAATCTAGCTCAGGGATTTGTGTATTATCAGCCGGTGCTCATCCACTGAGATTCATCTCTAGTCCAGAAGGGTTTTCCCCTCAAAATTACACAGACAAGAATAAACCTTTACAGTTGAAATGCGTAATGAGTAAGGGAAGACACAATTTATCAAAATGACTTAAAGCACATTAGAGATTTGGGAAGATCAATTACCTAAGCTTCTATCCCAAGAATAATATAATAAAAGAAAGTTAAGTTCAAAGTAAGCACAGCCACAGAAAGAATAATAAAAGAACAGAACTCAATGAAATTAAAAGCAGGAAATCAATAGAGAGAACTCAAAAAAAATTTTTTTAAAAATACACATTGTTTGAGAAGAATCAATAAGCCTGTACCAGTCTAATAAAAGATAACAAAATGATTAACATGGGAATTAAAAGAGGGAAAATTGTAGGTCCTATGAATATTAAAAGGACAATAAAGGAATATTACACACATCATTTCCCCAAGTATTTTATAAACTAAATGAAACGAACCAATTCCTTGAAAGTCACATCTGTCAAAATCCATGCAGTGAGAAAAAGAAAATAAATACAAGCAGGCTTGTATCTATTAAAGAAACTGAAATAATAATATTAAGGTTTTCCAAGTCAAACCTACTGAAACAGAATGTATCAAGCTTAACTGTGTTCATTGGTGAATTTTAACCAATATTTAAATAAGATGAAACCAAATATATATAATCTCTTCAGAAAAAAATAGAAACAGTACAGAGTCCAACGCATTCTATGCTATCAGCCTTATCCAAATACCAAAACCAGATATGTATATTATAAGCAATAAAAATGATAAACTAGTATCTCTTATTAACATAGATATACAAATTTTCAACAAATGTTAGAAATTGAATTCAACATCTTGTAGAAGTAAATTTATACACTACGATCAACTGCAATGTATCCCACGGTTTCAATACTGACCAATAATTTAAGCTGATAAATGTAACTGATCACATCAGCAGACTAAGAAAGAAAACATTCATATAATCAAATCATACAGAAAACAAAAGGTCAAAATTCAATATCCACTCATGCTAACCACTTGGGTAACTAGCAAAAACTTCATACAAATTTGTTCACAGAAATATTTGTAGCTAATGTAATTCATTACTGCAAAAAGTTTAGTTTTCGTCAAAGTTTAGAAACAAGGCAAGATTGACTCTTCTTACTACTGCTTTTAAATATTACATGGGAATTCCCACTCAAGTAATAGGACAGGGAAATAAAGCATACATAAATTAAAAGGAAGGGCTGGGAAGGTGGCTCAGTGTTAGAGTGCTTGACTTGCATGCATGAGGCCCTGGGTTCAATTCCTCAGCACCACATAAGCAGGAAAAGCTGGAAATGGCACTATGGCTCAAGTAGTGGAGTGCTAGCTTTGAGCTGAAGAGCTGAGGGAAAGCACCCAGGTCCAGAGTTCAGGCCCCATGAAGGGCAAAATAATTAATTAATTAATTAAATTCAAAGGAATAGTAAATCTGTCTTTGCAGATGTCATGATCATCTATATAGAAAACCTGAAAGAAATAATTAGTGTATTCTTGGAACTAATGCATGGTTTTAGCAATGCTGCAGGATATAAGGCTAATATGCAAGTCTATCACACCTCTATCCAAAATGAACAGCTAGAACTTGAAATTAAAAATACAATTCTAGGGTTAGGAAGGTGGTTCAGTGGTAGAGTGCTTGCCTTGCATGCCTGAGGCCATGGGTTCGATTCCTCAGCACCACATAAGCAGAAAAAGCTGGAAGTGGCACTGTGGCTCAAGTGGTAGAGCACTAGCCTTGATCTGAAGAGCTGAGGGACAGCACCCAGGCCCAGAGTTCAGGCCCCATGACCGACTGAAAAATAAAAATAAAAATAATACAATTCTATTTACACTAAAATGAAGAGCTCAGATGCAATTTTACAAATATACATACACATATGTACATCAGGAAAACTACAAAATTCTAAGAAAAGATAGCAAAAAAAATCACCCTAAAATTAAGAAGCTGTGTTTATAGATTAGTATATTGAACTAATAGATTGTAAGACCAAGAATTAAAAATGATGTTAATAGTGGACTTGGGTGTGATAATGATGATATACCAATGTAAGGTTCATGAATCATGGAGTAAATAAATGTAGGAAAATGTAACTGTAACCTCTCTGTACAGTATCTTTACAATAAAAAATATGTATTTAAAAATATAAATGGTGAAATGTAGATGACAAAAATTGAGTCATTCCAAAATTCCTTGCTACAATCTGTTGAGATTTTCCATATCAACCCTTTCAAACTTAGTGAGATAAATGTGTACGTGTCTGTCTCGGGAAGCTACACAGAATTGTGAAGCAAGAAGGGAAGGTAAAAATGTTCCACATAACCTTGCATCTGTAATGATCAAAAGCAAATCTTACATATCCGTGTGTGCGTAGCAATGTGGGTAGAAATGTTAAAAATAAGCAAGCTTGCGACAGTAGATATTGAGGAGAATTAAAATATTTTTGCATTAAAATATCATTGTAAGCTGGGCACTGGTGGATCTGTCAGATGGCTATCTATCTATCTATCTATCTATCTACCTATCTATCCACCAACCTACTTATCACTTCATTTGTGATTAGAAACACTTACCTGGAGCCTGGCAAGAATTCATTTTCATAAAGGTATGAATAATATTTTTGTTGTAAAAGATCGTACATGAAACTAGGCACCTGGGTTTCATGCCTGTAATCCTACATACTCAGGGGGCTGAAATCTGAGGATCACAGTTCAAAGTTGGCCCAGGCAGAAAAGTCCCTAAGACTCATATCTCCAATAAATTACTCAGAAAAAAACAGAAATTGCACTGTGGGTCAAGAGGTAGAGTGCTAGCGTTGAGTACAGGGAGGCTTCAGGACAGAGCCCAGGCCCCGGATTTAAGCCTAAGGACTGGCAAAAATAAAAAATAAAAAAGTAAAGAGAGAGAGAGATTGTGTATGTATCTATGATAATTAAACACTACAAGTATTATTTGATCTCATTGGGTTTGTATTTGTTTTTGTTTAATTCCTCATAAGTTAACTTAGATAAGTTTAAATCTCATTGTGTAGGGTATGTCTATCAAATATTTCCTGAATGTCTTATAGATTTCACAGTACATTTTAAAAGTTTTTATTTAGAATGTCAGTTCTTATTTATGAAGCATTTTAATTGATACTATATTTTATCAAAATGTAATTATGATCCTGTATGTTTTATATTTTTATTTAAATTGAACATTTAATATAATTCATGTCATTATATCCTAATGATGATGATTGTTTATACTTTGTTCAGCCATTATAAATGATATAGCCATTATTATGTTGCTTTTTCTATTAATTATTCCAGATAATGTGTGTGTGTGTGTGTGTGTGTGTGTGTGTATGTGTATGTGTGTGTATGTGCGCACACGTGCGCGCTGTAATTGGGGCTTGAACTCAAGGCCAGGGCACTTTCCCTCGCATTTTCATTCCAGGCTGGCACTCTACCAATAGAATGCTGGTTAATTGGAAATACCATGGCTTTTTCAGGCCAGGTTGGCTTTGAATTGTGATCCTCAAATCTTAGCCTTTTAGGAGCTAGTGTGAGACACTACTTCCCAGATCCAAATAATTTTTGTTACAGTTGCACTTTTTAAAAAGTATTTTTCGTTATATGTCCTTGGTGGTAATGATTGAGAAGTTATTTTATTTCTAATTTTTGTTGTGATTGGTGTATATTCTCATGTACTAATTTTAATAAAATGTCTTTATAAAAGAATATCTTATTATACGATCACATAAAAAGATTTTTATTGCTACAGAGATTCATAATAGTATAGTTTGAAATTAGTGCCTCCCCAAAGTACTTATGTTGGGACCCAGCATCCAGTGTAACAATATTAGGGGTGGGTAGTCTGAGAATTCTTTTTGCCATTGGCCCCACCCTGATGAATAGCATTAGTGTCTTTTTTCTTGTGAGGATACGAAGGCTTCACAGGTGACCAGATATATAGGCAACTTGATCTGGGACTTCATAGCTTCCTAAACTGTGAGAACTCTATTTATGCTGTTCATAAATTACCCAGAGTATGGTCTTGTTTTTTTTTAAATCACATCTCAAATGGAGACTGATGCAAGACAAACATACATAAATATTAACCACCCTCCCATATCCTCTCAGATGCATTAATTGACTCATTAGGTTTTCATCTCAGGTTTCTTACACTTATGGTTCTATTAGCCTGTCAAAAATGACTCTTAAACTACTAATAAGAGAGCCAGAATTGCCAGCTCAGTGGCAGTTGTAGGTAATGATGGTTTGGTGCAATATCACAGTATAGATGATACAATACTGACATTTTGCCTTGGGAGGATAACTGAGGTGAAGCCTGTACTCCAGAGATTCCTGGTGGGATCAAAATATAACTCTCTTTCAGAGGGGAAGTTTTGCCTGAAAGTGCATCTTATTTGGTGTGTTCATCTTCCTCTCTTACCTTTCTCACTAGCTTGCTCTTTCCCCCTTTTTGGGAGTACTTCATAAGTCACTTGCCAATGGATTCTTGTATCGTTGCTTGTTTCAAGGAAACTCAGTCTAAGATCATGCATTTCAATTCCCCAATTTTGCTCTGTAGCACTTTATCTTTTATTTTTCTGGGGGCAACAAATTAAACTGCTCTATAAAGGGATTAATGAATAAGTGCCTCGTTAAGATTCTAATATTTTATCTAAATCTTCTGCCAATAGCTTCCATATTAGTTACTTTATTAGTTAAAATTCAAAATTTTATTTGAAGATGAAGTCAATGAAGACTATGTTTAGGAAGAGCCAAGATTTATCAAGGTTTTCAACTCAAGTTACATTTGTAACTATTTATGTCATATTTCTAAAAGTCCTCTCTGGTGGTATTAATTTTGATCCCAGTTAGTTTTTAAAAGTCAATTTGCTTATTCACTATTCAGTATCGAGTCCTTTAAATATTCTGGCTTGTCTCATCTTATGCCTCACCTCTAACCATGACGGCAGAAACTTGAGAACCTGGTAATTACCTCCCAGTTCCAAGTTTGGTCCCATTGTTTCTTAATGTAGCTTTCCTTATTTCTTGGTTGTGTTGGCTTTGATTCTCAGACTTCCTTGCTTTGACAGCACATTTGGACACATTTCTGCAAATTGACCCTTGGCATCTCTTCTTGGAACACAACTTGGTATTTGGACTTTGGCATCATGTACCACATGTGCAAGTAAGTGTCACTTTTACCTTCTAGGGGGGGCCCATCTAGCTGTAGCCAGCTTGGCCAGGCCTGTCCAACTTTCCTTCAGAGAGAAGGCGTGAAGACTTGACACTTATTTTCCCAAATGTCATTACTGAAGCAATATTCTGAAGATAATGCATATTACATTCTTTGCTAGAGTTCCAACTCACAAATTCTATCATCCTCACTGTAAGTCTTTCTTTTCCCCCCTTAACTTTACTTTGAATATACCTACATTCAACATAAATTTTCTAATCTTGTATTTGCTCATTAAATCTTTAACAATAAAAATCAGGATAGAAAACTTCCAACCGTTATCTCTGACCTCAAGATGTACTTTAAAATCTTATCGAAATAGGATTTGTAATCAATCCTATAAATATTGCTAAAATATGATGAATAGCATCTAGCAAATGTAATTTATAATCAATGTAAATATATATCCGGTTTATAAACCATGGAGTCATTTTTCTTTCACGGGATCTCAGATTTATAAACATAAGGAATCAATTAATTTCTAATGACTTTGTTGAGGCCTTACCTATTATCTAGAATTTTTCTTTAGCCAGTGGTCATAAAGCAATATTTTATCCAAAATGCTGCATATGTAGCTTATGGCTCAGTAGGCCTCTCTGGAAGCAAGAGTGAGGAGGTAGAATTAAAAATCTTCCTGAAATGTATAGATCCAGCCACATGAACTAATGATCAGAGTGGTATTGAAATTCTGTGTATGGTGTGGCATCAAGTCCTGAAACCAGTCACAATACATCGACTCTGGAAGATGTAAACACTAGGCATACCAAGAACTCTGTCTGAATTGCCGAAGGTCTTCATTGCTTCTGAAATACTTATGGATAGTAAAAAGTAAAGTCAATTATCTAGCAAAAGCAGTCCATATATTTTTCATTGGAAAATGACTTTCCATAGAGATACTATATTCTCCAGCTCTCTTCGCCTTCATATATTAGTATGTGACTAGGCTATTATCCAATGGAACATGATAGGAAAGAGTAGTACTATGCCAGACCTGGCTTCTAAAGTTCCATGTCCTCTGTTTCACGAGTCCCTACCTCCTGCCCTTGTTACCTATAGTACAGAGCTCAGTCAATTTTGAAAGCCATGTGTTGAAGATGACAGCATCTCAATAAGTATCTTTGAATGCATGAGAAGACACAGCTCTATAAACTTGATCTTTCACCTTACACCTGTCACATAATCAAGAAAATATCTGCATTGCTTTGAGCCTTATGCTCTTTTGAATCTATTTGATATAACCATGAATTTACCCTAGCTAGCTCAGATGACCATATCAACTTGCTGTAGAGATCTACTCTTTCAATCACACTGAATGTGTGAAGATAAAACATTGAAAAGGTTACTAATATGCTGTCATTCTGTTAGAATTGAGAGCTTTAACTTTGCAAATGTAAAGGTAGAAACATACACCTAATAGGAACAGAGGTCTGTTTGAGGTAACTGAATAGCAATGATGGAGAAGGTAGATGCTAGAAGTCGTTGTAGATTCACAGTTTAAACTAATATAGTGCATAATATGAGGCAGGTTTTGTTGCTGAACAGGTGGAAAGGTCAATGCATTTGAATTCATAAGAAAAAATATAGTAAGTTAGGAGCAGCAATATGCAAATACTATTAATATTACTAGTAGTATTAATACTCTTAGCAATATGTATATGAATATTCTCATTACTCATAATAGTAATATTACTAGGAATAGTAATTAATATTATTACTACTAGTAATATGACTTAAGATGTATCATAAATTGGTGACATATTTATTGTCTTATGCTATCCCATAATGACATGCAAGGCAAAAATTCAACAAATAACTTAGATTTATACATGAAAGCTGTACTGATAACAAAGTATTTATTGAGAAGGCTCTATTTAAGTCAATCAACAATTTGCAGTAGAAACTGTGCTCTTAGCCACTTCTGACAGAAGTGGTGAAGTGGCAGATTTTGACTTATACTCTTTAAATTACTCAAGCTTTCAGGAATATTCACAGACATTTGGTATTTGAGTTTGTTCAGATGCCTCCATTACCAGCACATCCTGCTAATGGCCCATGCCCTCTTATAAAATAATTAATTTCCTTACTTATCAACTAAAATTTTCTGCTATCTATGTGTCCTATCCAAAGTAAGGAACTGAACGGGGGAAAAAAAACCTCATACTTTTTCTTATTTCAAGATCTGTTTTCTTTCCTTTATATTTCACTTTCTTTAGAAGATGTTATGGTATCAAGATAATCCAGTCTATTCAAGTTCCCGGAATCCCAGGCTCTAGAGAACTAGCGTTTCAAAGACATTGTAGCCCTTTTGAAAAACTATTGCATTGACATAAGCACACTTGCAAATCTCAATCTTTTAGTACCATAATTAAGTTGTTCTTAGCACTGAAGCCTGTTTTTTAAAAAATAATTCAAGTCTCTCATTTTGAAGTGAATGTTAATCCAGTAAGTGGAAGGATGAGAGACAAATGATAAGATCAATCAAGTTCTCCAGTGCAAGGCATCTTGAGATCTTAAACAGAAAGATTTTCTTGATATTATAGCATCTTCAAACAGAAGCAAAATACAAAATATAAGGGAAAAGTATATAGGCCCAGAAATAAGGAAAATCATTTTTTTGTTTGTTTCTAGTTCTTTAGTTTGGCTAGAAAGAATACATAGGCTAATGGAGTTTTAATTGGTAAGTAAAAGAATAAAATTTGGTTTCACAAAAGACAAGTGGTCTCATCATGTATGTGGTAGTTAAAACAGTATGATGCTAATTAGAAGTGACAATTTTGCTAGACCACCTTAGGCAAATATTTATTTGGTCAAATGCCAGTTTAAATGTTGTAGTATTTTAGTCAGGTGAAATTAACATGTAAATCAACGGGCATTCATTAAAATAGGTTAATCTTTAAAATGAAGATTTGTCTCTTATTTTTCTCTCATTAAAAGAAAAAAAACCCAAAATGTTCTTTGAGGAAGAGGGAATTTTTTGCTTCTAGACAGTGTTAAGAATAAAACTTTAACATCATGTTTTCTTAGGATCGATAGCCTGACAGTCTTCATTGAAAGATTTGAATCTGTCAGTCTCCACAATTCCATGAATAAATCTCCTTTCTCTGAATAAATATGCAATCTCTCCTCCCCGAGCTATCACCCCCTCCCCGCCACAACTGGTTATGTTTCTGTGAAGAACTCAGATTTACACACAGTTTAGAGATTATTCTCTGAAATGTCTATCTGTATTCCGAGCCTCATCTAGCAAATGTTTGTGTATGCAAAGGCAGCACAAAAAACAGCTCAGTGAATTACCTTTAAGATGAGTATGGAAATGGCCAGCTTGTACTTGACCTTTAATCATCACTTCATTTAAGCAGGAAAAAAAAAATACCTGATGAAATCCAAGTGTTTTCATTAGACCACAGTGTTTCAACTTTGGCATTAATATTATCTAAGGAACTTGTTAAAGATACCAAGATTCTGAGACCCATTCCAAGTCATTTTGCCCAAATTTTGTGTAGTAACATAATGATTATAATAGGTAAATAGTGGTGGAATCATCGATCTAGATTGGCTAGCTCTGCAGGTCTCTCCCTCCATTTCCTTCTCTCCTTCCTTCCTTCTTATCTTCCTTCCTTCCTTCCTTCATTCCTCCCTTCCTTCCTTCCTTTCCTCCTTCCCTCCTTCCCTCCCTCCCTCCCTCCCTCCTTCCTTCCTTCCTTCTTTCCTTCTTTCCTCCCCTCCCTCTCTCTCTCCTTCCTTCCTCCTTCTCACTTTCCCTTTTTTAAGAATTGTTTAAAGAGGGGGATTTATTGTTACATTTTCAATATATGCATACAATCTGTCTGTCAATCATTCTCCCCAAGCCTCCTCTCCCTATGTGGGGGACTGAAGATGAGGACATGAAAGTTGGGAAATGCATTTGGTAATTCATGAATACATCCCATACATGCATCCCAATCAGGCAGGGTGGCAATTCCATAAACATTGATTTGCATCAGAGAAGGAAAATCTGAATGATGAAATCTCACATCTTCTCTGCAACGGTTAGTAGATAGATGGAACTCTGATGGTTTAGGTATCTTGAAATATGTATGTTGTTAGATTTTTCTTGCTGATGTTTAAGTACCTCATTACTTTATAAATACCTTATTTTTAATTTGATATTCATAACTTATTGTAAGGGTCTGTCATTCCCCTTACTCCTACTTCATTATGTATCTCAACCAAACTTACCCTAACTCTCTCCTAACCCTACCCCTTATAAACCAGATTGAACAGGTTCCATTTTCTCTTTTCTTATATGCAAATAAAGTAATTTGACCATATTTATTCATATTTACACTTTAAAATTTGGAAGAAAATTTCACTGAAAGTGTTCATTTTTAGATTTATGTTTACAATGTTGTTTTCTTAAATGCTCTATTAACAATGTCCAGAGAGTTCTAGCCATTGTTGGCTTTGAGTGATGGTATCATTGCATCAAATTAATGAAGCTTCTTCTTTTATTTATTTATTTATTTTTGTTAATGTTGTTGGCCATGGGGCTTGAGCTTTGGGTCTGGACTCTGTCGCTGAGCAATTCAGCTCAAGGCTAGTGCTCTACCACTTAAACCACAGAGCCATTATTGGTTTTCTGGTGGTTTATTGGAGATATGAGTCTCACAATTTTTCTGTCGGGGCTGGTTTTCACCATGATCTTCAGATCTAAGCCTCCTGAGTAGTTAGGATTAAACCTGAGCCTGCTAAGCTTCTTATTTTAAATGGCACCTTTTCACTTTAAATTTCTTTTGTTGAGATAGTTGAGAAGCCCAAACCAAGCTATAATTTCAGTTTGTCAACTTTAAAAGAAAAAAGAAATGCCAGAATAAGACAATTGGGAGTAGTCTAGGCTGCCTTAGATGGTTGGGACAGATATTTTCAAGACTTAATATGGCCAAGTAGTCCAATTTGTTATGAAGCTGGGCAGGGGATTTACCTTTCTGTTCTCCTTTCTACTTCCACCTATTTTACATCTGATTATTTTTCTCCATGGAAGAATGCTTTCTTTTTTTCCCCTCGCTTATGTGGTGCTGAGGAATCGAACCCAGGGCCTCATGCATGCAAGGCAAGCACTCCACCACTGAACCACTTTCCCAGCCTGGAAGAATGCTTTCTATGTGTACACTACCATCATATGACCACTAAAAAACTCAGGTGAGATATTAAAAAATAAATGGACTTTAAAATTATTTATTTTATTTTTTGCATAAGGTCTCATGTTTCTCTCCTAAAGGTTGGCCTGGACTGTGACTCACCTCTTAATGCGTAGCTAGTATGAATGGCATGCATTACCATACCAGCTTATTGGATGAGAATGAGTTTTGTTCCATGTTTTATCTGGGCTTGCTTCAGTCTGCAGTCTTCCTGATCTTAGTCTTCCAAATAGCTAGGATTACAAGTGTGTGCCACTGTTCCCATGATTTTTTAAAAAAATGATGATAGGGAAAGACTTGAATATTCTAAACCTGTTTTGTGTCAGCTATTATTATATTATTCATCAATTATATAAATAGGACTATAGAAGTTGTGTATATTTAAATGAAAAAAGTGTCAAAGTATTGTCGAATACTAAAGGCATTTTAAGCATATGTGACTGTAAGTGCTTCTGCCTAATTTTTAATGGGACTTAGTGGTAAGATTACTAGAAAAGGAGAGGATCTCAGGTAGTCACACATCTCACAGCTTCTGCCTTGATGCCATTTGACAGTGAGATCTGAGAACATCCCAATATGCAAAAGAGTATTACATTTATTATTACATTTATTATTATATATTACATATATTATTACATTTATTGCATGCTCCCCAATTTAGTCCATTGGTAAGGGAAAAATAGAACATACTTTGCTCAGAGAAACTTAAATCATCTGAAATTCAGTGAGCTCAAAGTAACCACATTCTGATTAGCATTGCTAATTGTCCTGGTCTCAATTCACTGTAAGTCCTATTCCTAGGTCTACTCTTGGCAAAGATGCTGTTACATTTTATTACGAACTAAACGTATATGGAAGGTTATGGAGAATTCAATTTCTGTTATTGAATGATAATCAGATTCATTTGTTTATAGATAATCAGATTCATTTGTTTATAGTAAGTTTATAAAAGAAATTATTTAACAAAAAGGTAGTATAGGAGAATGAGCAGCAGGACCCAGAAACTAGTTGTCCCAATAGTAGGATTCTTGGAAATTCTGGAACATTTTGCTCCAGATCTTCATTTAAAGAAATATTTCTTGGTTTGGCAACCAGTGCCTTCCTTCCATGCTCAATGATCTTATAAATACTATCATCGGGTTCTATAACTTTACTCTTGTCTTGGTCCTGACAGCAATTACACCCTTTTCAAAACAATGGAATAAATAATTCATAAACTGAAAAAGAGGCCCCTGTATAATTGAGCTATTATGTTTGAATAGATAATAGAAATCAACAGACCACATGTCATTTTAGGGAATCATTATAGTATTTAGAGGTATTGATGTGTATTATATGACTCAGAGACCAAGTCACAGCTATTTAAATTTAGGAGTACAAACTTTCCATGAAAAAATATCCCCCCTTGTAAGTTTCTTCTGAAAGTTTGGCTTCAGAACTGCTTGGGACTTTATCTGTTTAATCATGATGCATATTCATTAGTAAATTTTCTGAACGTTATTAAGAGTAAATGGGTAATTGAAGTACTATGATATGGTATCTTTTGCCTAGCATTAACTTAAAATGTATACAATATGTTTGGGATTAAGGAAAAGTTTTAAAAGTGCAGTTATATATTCCATTTTCCTTAAGCTGCAAGTTATTTTTAAAGTGTATGAATAAAATATGATCATTAACATTCAAATGAGTGCATCTTTTCATCACATTGCAAATTATTGCTAATAATTAACTCAAAGAACTTAATTTACATAATGTGACTATTTATTGGTTGGCTCTTTTCAGCAAGCAAAATTCATGGGCCACAAAAAATAAAGAGTTCCTTATTTCTCCCCTTTCAATGCAGAACTCAATACTGATTCTCCCAATCGCCAATGAACACTGGTAAACTATATTTGCTGTCCTTGAGGTCACAAACTAGGGGGCAAAGATTTTAGAAAAAGTGGAAACCCACCCAGCCCACTGTACAGTTCCTTGTAGCCATCAGAAGTTCCTCATGCATAAAGAAAAAAAAGTCTAAAGAGAAATCATTGGAACAGTTATGATCATTTATTTTTTCCATTCTGAGTAGTGCTGAGAACTAAAATCTTGTGAGAAGAGCACTAAATAAAAATGGAAGAGATAGCCAGGCCAACAGAGACACAAAACAGAACTTAGCAACATTTGTTTTTCTAAGCAAGGCTAAAGCTTGATTTTCCAAACAGTTCATAAATCCTTAATAATCAAATACAAAGCTACCTAGTGGCTGAAATGCCAGAAAAAATTTCAAAAGTCCACTTTTAAGATAATCAATAATTTTAAAGATAATACAAATAAATAAAATGAGACAGTCAATTCAAGATCTAAATATGAAAGTCATTAATATGGATGAGAAGCAAGGATTTTAAGATTTAAAACAAATAAACAATCCTTCCCCCAAAATATTGGAAATGAAAAGGTTGACAAATTAAATGAAAGTATTATTATAAACTAGACAATGAGTTGAAGAAAAAGTAAAATATAAAAAATAACATATATATCAGGGGTTGCGAAGGTAGCTTAGTTCTTCCTTGCATGCATGAGGCCCTGTGTTCAATTCTTCAGCACCACATAAACAAAAAAAGCTAGAAGTGGTGCTGTGGCTCAAGTGGTAGAGCGCTAGCCTTGAGCTGAAGAGCTGAGGGACAGCACCCAGGCCCAGAGTTCATGCCCCAGAACAGACAAAAAAAAATGTATAATTAGATAGCAATAAAAGAAAAACAAGCAGAACCACAGTTTTCACCACCCTGGGATGTAATTAGGAGAGCGGATCTAAGAATACATGGTCTTCAAGATAGAGCTGAGCTTGTGCAGGCAGCCTGGAAGCTGCCATCTAAGTAATGCAGTTTGCAGCAAGCAAACTTAGACTATTTTTTCAATTAATCACCAAAAAGCTGAAAGTGGAACTATGGCTCAAGTGGTACAGTGCCAACCTTAAGTGAAAAAGCTAAGAGACAGCATCTAGGCCCTGAGTTAAGCCCCAGTATAATCACACACACACACACACACACACGCACGCACGCACGCACGCACGCACGCACACACACACACACACACACACACACACTGAATTGCAAACTAAAGGCATAGAAAACCTATTTAGTAAAATTATTGCAGAAAACCATCCAAATCTAGGGTATATGTATATAATTGAATGCAAAGTACATACAGAACCCCACGTAGACATACCCAGGAAAGATTCTGTGTGTATTGCAAGATAACCAACACAGTGATACTACTAAGCCAGTAGAACAAAGAGTATCCAAAGCTGCAAATTAAAAAAAAATATCAATTTACTTTTAATGTTAATCCCTTCAGAATTCCATGTGATTTTGCAGAAGAACACTTAAAAGCCAGCAAACATGGAATAATATATTTCCAGTTCTCAAGTTAATAACAGGTAATCAAAATTACTATATACAGAGAAGTGATCCTTTAAAATAAAGACCTCTTCAGATAAGCACAAACCGAAGCAACTCATGAGCACTAGATAGTCCATGGAGAAGTTACTCAAAGTAATCTTACATACTGTTGGAATGAATGCAAATTAGGGAAGTCACTGTGGAAATTGCTGTGGAGGTTCCTCCATAATGAAACCCAAAACAGAAAGACTATATGGTCCTGCTTTCTTACTCCTGGGTTGATAGCCAAAGGAATATAAGTCAGCATATAATAGAGATCACTGCACACCTTTGTTTGTTACAGCATTATTTATAGTACCTAAATTATTGCATTGGCTTAGGTGTCCTTCAACCAATGAATGACTAAAGAAAATGTGGCCACATATAGACACAATAAAGTTTCATTTACCTATAAAGAATAAAATTCTGTCATTTCGGGAAAAAATGGTCAGAAGTGGAGAGCATCTGGTCAAGTGAAATAATCCAAGTGCAGAAAAACAAAGATACTTGTATAATTTAGATCTAAATTTTAAAAAAGTGAAAAAATGAAACTGGACATGAACATAAAAGAGAGGTTATTGGAATAGAGGACCAGTGGGAATTAGAGGGGAAAAGGGGGAAGGGAATGGGGAAAATGTGGTTGGAGAACATATTATGCACAGATGAAAAGACATAATAAAATCCATTAAAAATGATGTTAGAAAGGAATGGGGCAAGAGCAGGTAAAAGAGGAAAGAATACAATCAGTACATTATATGTATATATATATATATAGACATACATATATATATATATATGTAGAATGTATTTTAAAGAATATTATAGGAAATTTTCCAACATTACCACCACCATTTTTCACCAGAGACCAAAACTTTTCAAGAATAATGGATATAAAGAAAAAGTCTGATGTATGTTTCATTCTCAGTGTGACTACTGGTTCTCTTTTAATTTCATATGTAGGTACATTTCAATAAGTGTCTTCTGACTAGCTTGGTGACATATTTCTCAATTAGGATGAAATGAGCAGGGGAACAATTGACTGTTTACTTAAAAATAAAACATCTTCCCACTCATGAAAATTTCCATGAGATTTTTCAGAAGAACCCTTAAAGGCTCTGTCTTCAGAGAGCAACACATCTGTATTTTTCAAGTGTTTCTGAAGAAACTTTTGTTAGAGAAGGATTGGTTACAAAGAGGTGAGAGACACATCCAGTTATATTTCTCTTAAAAGGAAATATTTTCTTAGCAATGAAAAATACTTGGAAAGTTAGAGTATGGTCCGTAGTCACTGCAATAGATAATACTTTGTGGAGCAAATTAAAGGGTATGTCAAGTTGGAGACTTTGGAGTGGGTCACTGCTCTTGGGTTATGTGAGACCACAGGGAGAGAATAAGCCTTGTTTTCTGGAAGCTTGGGGACTATTTCATCAGAAAGTTGTGTTGCTATACTAAGAAAGCCCAGTAAAAATAATCTCCTGTTCCATCTTCAACCATGATCTAAAATTATCAGGAGGGCAGCTGTGGCAATACAGAGGAGAATGATTGTAACTGCTTCATTGTATAACCACAAATTAATGTTATTAGGCCTAGCTTATAAACATTACAATTATTCAAGTAATTCTGATCTAAGAAAACTTGAGAGATCCAAAGTACAGAGAAAGAACTTTCCTAGTTAAGCATGTTGGATATTTCCAGTCATAACTATCTCCTAAATATTGAATCTGTGTCAATTATCTGAGTTGATTTAAGCAATAGATGATAGAGTTCTAATATAACTATGAAATAGTCTGCACAATATAAATCATGTTATTTTCTGTTAAACAGATCCAGATGATAAAAATCAATTTGTAGGGTACATGCCCACTTCCAATGGAGAGAATTTGATTGAGAAGAGTTGAGAAAATGACATCACAATGGACTTTCAGAATGAAAGGGAGATTGATGGGGAACACAGTGGAGTGAGAGGGTTCAAGTGCGGCAATTTACAGTTAAGAGGGGATTATTTTTCTTCCCGTTTTTGATGTTTTTAGTATCTTTAAGTAGTTGTACAAAGAAAGCAAGAAGGCAAAGAAAAATAAGCAAACAGAACTTGGGTGGGATGAGACTTTATAAGGACACATTTTAGACTAGCCTCCAGCAGAAGGAAGATGCTTCTTTGAAAACTTCAAGGAGCTCCACTTGCCTAAGGCAGGGCTTCTAACTAGAATAGTAACCAGAAGGACAAGCTCTCAGTGGAAAAAGATCCACATATAAATATTTCTTCTGCTGTTAATGTAATGAATAGAATTCACTATACCGCAGGGACCTTACCTATACTAACACTAACTCATCTAATCTTTATAGCAACCACATAGGAATAGGTACATTTTTATCCCAAGTAATACCTCAATAAAGTAACAGAAGTGCTAGGATTCCATATGTTAATTCATTCAAAATATATAAAGAGAGAACAGGAAAAATACTGAGAAGTCAAATAAAAAGGAAAAGATAATGAAAGAGTGTTTTGTTTATTCTATGATTTGATTCATTTACTTACTATCTAAGTTTCTTACGTCAGGATCGATGCTAAGTATTAAACATATACAATGTAGGCACTGCAGGTAATGTACATGGAGTTTATCCTGTCATTAAGGAAGACAGGTCATGTTACAAATGGAATTTTTTGTTCTTGCTATTGCTAAATAGAGTTTTAAGATAAGTAAGATCTGACTAGAAGAGTTTGCTTAACATTAGAAAAAAATGTCACCTTCCTTCTTGTCAGTGTCAGTGAATGAAAGGATTATTCTTGGATATTTTGCTGGTGAATGAACATTATGCCACTTTGAATACAATAATTCTGGGAAGACTTCCTTATAAAACCCAAAATTCCAGGTCAGCCTTGTCACCAATAGCAGCAACTCACCTCTGATGACCTCCAAGTAAAGAAGGACAAATTATAGAAAACATTTAAAAGCTGTTTTAGGGTTTATCCCAAAACACACCCACGTACACACATGAGAGGAAAATCCATAACATCTCTAAGTTTAGCACTTTTTAAAACACAATCTGTATATTTGAAGAGAATTTGCCTTTATCTCTTGATTATTTTTGAATTTTGTGTTATAAACACAGTGATTTCCTTATATCTAACAACATAATATTGGAAAGAAAATAATTTCTTCCTTATCATAATGAAGGTTTTATAAAAATTTTCCACTTAGGATTTTTCTTTTTTCTTCCTCAAACATGGAATTGGTAGATAAAATAGAGGGTGTTTAGTTAAACTTGAGTTTCATATAAACAATGATGGCTTTACTGTAAGGACTTTGTCATTTGATACACATGGCAAACGTAAAGTGCTCTTCATAAGCTCCTGTTATATTGGTCAATTCATTCATTTTAATGCATTTATTCATTAAATTTCTTGAGTAGTAGTTATGATTATACCCATGCTAGTTGTACCAAGTCAGTCAGAGTGAGCATATTTTAAAGCCTTTTAAATGACATAAAAGTACATTGATTTAAAGAACTGCTTTTAGATGGTAGAATAGGATCTCTTCCTCCAAGAATCCTCTCCTTTCTAATCCTTCAAAAATCTTCCTTGAAGGTTCCTCAAAAGACTACACATAGAGCTCCTCTGTGACCCAGCAATCCCACTTTTGGGCATTTACCCAAACTATCACAAATAAAGCCTCACTAAAGCTACTAGCACAAGTATGTTTATCACTGCATTATTCCAATAGCTAAGATATTGAACCAACCAGATGCTCCTCAGTAGATGAATGGATCAAGAAAATGTGATACACACACACACACACACACACACACACACACACACACACAATGGAATTCTATGCCTCCATCAGAAAGAATGACATCACCCCATTTGTTAGGAAATGGAAAGACTCAGAAAAAATTATATTAAGTGAAGTAAGCCAGGCCCAAAGAAACATAGGCCCCATGGTTTTCCTTATTTGCAATAACTAGTATTTGTCTAGGACAAACAGAAAAGGTCAAAAGCTATGTACATATGACCATATAAGATGACTTTAAGTGAAATGAACCTCCAAATAGGGACACAAGAGGTTTTATCTTTCTTGCTGCTGTTTTTAATATATATATATATATATATATATATATAATGTACTATGTGGATTTTTTTTGTTTCTTTGTATGTTCTTCCCCCATGGTATAACCCCTGTTTTCACTGTATTTGATTCTGGTGCCTTGCATCTTGTATATACATTTTTCTAATTTGAGGAGGGGAAGTGAAATAACAAAAAGCTGAAATAAGGATACAGGTTGACCATTGTAACAATGAGATGTGCAAGACACTATGTTGAAAATGAACTTTACAACTTCCACGGTGGGGTGGAGGGAGGAGTTGGGGAGGTGGGCAGGGAAGGGATGGTGGGGGAATAACAAAGGAGGGGGTAACAATGCTCAACAGAAAATGTACTCATTATCTTACTCATGTAACTGTAACCCCTCTGTACAGTATCTTTACAATAAGAATATATACAAAAAAATCTTCCTTGATACTAACATTGACTTTTAGTAGAAAACAACTTACTTCAAGGCAAAAGAACTTAGGAATAATTATTTTAGCTAAATATTAATAAAGTTACACCTATATTAATCCAGAAATTAGAATGTATAAGCTTCAAGCCTTTCAACATATTATCTTTAGTCTGCTAAATAGGAAAGTTGAGTTTTCCCAGTGTCTTCATATTTGCCTGTCCTTCTGGATTTGTGCTTTCTGATTCCGTTAAGCTGCTACAGCCACCTGTCTGTATTTCTGCCCTCAGCCACCTCCCATGCACTAAACATCCCTTAGTAGGATAATCTGAACACGCTGTTGCTCTCTGTTCATTGCTTTAATCATGAATTGCTTGCCACAAACTTTTCCATAACACACTAGCTCACCCTTAATCCTTCCGGCTTCTGACCACTCCTATTTTCTGCCTTGTCTTGATCTTTAAATCTGCCATTCAGTGCTGTTTTCCTTTCAACTGAGATCCAGGCATTTTCTCCAGCCACAGCCTTAGGTAAACAATGTCCCTAATATGACCTTGCCTTGGATGCCTATGTAGCCATCTCTCATCATAATCCTGGGATCCAAGCTTACTCTAGCTCTAGGGGCAAGAATAAGACTATCTTTCAATAAGTAAGGCTTAGAGCATCTTCTGTGCCATTTCACTGTTCTTTCACTTCTTTTATCTTACTGAAATATTCTCTTTTATGCTAGCAAAATTGAAGAGTTCTACACAACCTTAAACCTTCATTATATGTAGTAGTGATTTACCTTCCCTGCCAAGTCTTTGCTTGAACAAAGTATAAGGTTTCATTGCTATGATAACCAGTTCAAACCCATCTCTTAACATTTTACTTCCTTGATTTGTACTCCAAATATTGCTGATGATCTGAACTCTCATTCACACAACTCTTGTCCTTCCTTTTAGTCTTGTTTTAAGCTATGAATTCATTTTTTCAATAACATTTATCTAATGTATTCTATTGTAATAGTTGATGTTCATCATTCTATTTAGTTTTTTAGTTTTATCTGACAATGGTCCCTCTCCCTTAGATTTCTGGTCTGTAGAATAAAGCTGGAAGGTTTCTACACATTCTTGTGCAGTGTTTTCTACATGTTCATCACTCTTGGAGAATAATCCTGGCTATGCCAGATTCTGTTCTTTTCTTCTTTTGGTTTATCCAATCATTAAAAATTTCTAATCCTCTATCTACAAAATTTCCACCTCTAAAATAGGAATATAGCTAGTATTGTGTTTCAACAAATCATTCTGTTTACTGCTTCGGGTTTCTTCGTTCCCAAATTTCCTTTGTTTGTATTTAGTATGATAAGTAGGTGATACTAAGCCACAGGACTTATTAAACTTGCTTATTTATCTTCAAATTACATTTTTTGACTGTCAAATTTGTTTTAGGTACAGCGCTAGGCCAGTAAGTAGATAAGTCCCTGTCAACTGTCCAACAAGACAAAGGTAAATATTTTAGGAAGAAAATCCAGCTACTGATTATTTTTGTAAATTCCATACCATCTCTCTCTATTCTAGTTCTCCTCTGTGGATCTAGAGATTTCTTCACATTCTTTAACTATTGAAGACTCTCTTCTAAAGAAGACTTCTACTTTCTTTGCTTCAGTGGACCAAATTTTGGTCTCATTTTTCTCTCAGGTGAAATAATCTTACTTTTTTTTAATGTACTTTTCTTGTGGTGATTTCTCTCTGCCTTCTCAAAACCTTGCACCTTTCTGATTCTCAAGTTGCATTTCTGCTTCTAGGAAGATGTTTTCTTTTTCAATATTGCAAAGTATAAAAATCTGTTAATTCTAGTATTTTAATATTTCCCAAGAATTTACTTCTCTGCAGTTACCAGCATAATATTTGATTAAAGTATTTTCTTATTATGTCCTTCATACAGTTATTTCTATTTTTTCTTTCTGTTTTAATTTCTGTACTCTTTACCTTGTATATAAGCTTATCTGATCCATGGAAAGGAAAAGGAATCACAGAAACAGCAGGACAAAAGATGAACTAATGCAACAATGATACTCACTAGATATTACGTTGGAAATGAACTTTACAACTTGTGGGGGAAGGGAGGGGAGAGTGTTAAGCAGGAGAAAATGAGGGAGGTATAACAGTGTTTAAAAAGAAATGTACTCATTACCTCACTTATGTAACTGTAACCCCCTGCTCATCACCTTTTCAATTAAAAATTTTTAAAAAGAAAAAAAGAAGTAACTGTTTATCACCTTTACAATAAATAAAAAAAAATTCTTTCTCCCTCTAGTAGCATATGGAGTATTTTAGGTGATTTTATGGCCTCATTTCTCTACTTCTTGTGAACATTTGATTTGTACCTGATGCTAATATGTTAGCTTAAACTCTCGAATATTATACTAGAACTAGACAATAGTCACGGACAGCAAATAGAAGCAATTACTTAACCTTATTAAAATGCAAATTCTTTTCTCATATTATTTTTCTACTTTGTAGGTAGCTGTTGTATCAACACCTACATGACACCTGAAATTTCTCTTATCTTTAAAGTATTCCTTTAGGTTTATAGTGCCTTTAATGGATCAATTAAACAACCTCTGTGGCCTAAAAGTTTTACATCTCCCACTGAGGAAGGATAAATGGGAATGGAATTTTACATAATATAATAGGTACTAGGGGGCATATTAAAACCAATAAGTGTTTTATTACTCAAAAGTAAGTTTACTGCATTATGTTTCAAATGTGGAAAGAATTCCATGTAAAACCTGAAATATGATTACCAATGTGTTAAACAAACTAAAATGCTTTATGTAAACTTCTGGATGGAAGTCAATTCTGTTCACTTTTATGGCCTTTCAGACACAAAATCTATGAAATGTTTAAATATGTCCTAAATAGACAAGTTGATGATAGATGATAACTTTCCTCTGTCTAAATCAGATCAGATATAACTTGTGCCACTAATAAAAGGAGGGCAAATGCATGATGCAAGAACATCTTTTATGGGATACATGTAACTCATGAAACTTTATGTGCATAATCCCCCGAGACAGCTCTTTTTTTTTACATGAAAAGAAGCGGAAATTACAAAATACCTACATTTAAATAAAATTAGGAATGTAACACAAACTGAAATTAGCAGATGACTTCTTTTTTTCATCCGTTGTGGTTTCCAAGAAGAACTGGACTGAATTTAGAGTTCTCTGGATCTTTTGTGACTTAATTTAAAATCTTTTCTTTATTTTAAATGGAATAGATTTCCTATGACGTGCAAAGAGTAGTTGGGGATGGAAAATTCTGAAGTGTAAAAACCATGGGTTTCACAAAATTGGAAGGGCTTTCAAATTAAGCATAATGGGCAGTGACATGTTTGATCAATAATGGCAAGACATTTAATCAGAAATGCCATTCAAAAATAAAGGCAAAATTCCAAATGATCAAAAATGTGCTCTATTCTTAAAATTATTTTTATCCTAGTTACTAGTATGCAGCTACATCCCACCGTCTATTTCAAGTCTCCCCCTATTTGAGCAGTTTCAGTGGTACGTAGCGATCCTATTCTGTAATGAACCATATTCTTTACAACATGGAAAAACAGAATATTGGTCTGCCCATAGTTACATAAGGAAGCCATGTGTGTGTGTGTGTGTGTGTGTGTGTGTGTGTGTGTGTGTGGTGTGTGTGTGTGTGCATAAGAGATAGGTAGAGTAAGAGAGAAGAGAGAGACTGAGAGAACGTGCATGTGCATCTGATATCTCCATGGCAGTTGAATATTCAAATTCATTAACCAATGAGTTTGATAATAGACACACAAACCTCCTTGGTATTCCACACAGTTCCAAAGAGGTATGATACACCATTCTAGGGTTTGAGGAAAAAGTGTTCAATGTGGTTGTTCAATGGTCATCCACATGATGACTCCCAGGCTCTGTAAACAGAAGACAAGAGCTTTATGAAGAATGCACTTAAGTATACCATGAGTTTCCAGCTTTGCAGGCAATGAAGTAGCATTTCATCACCTTTGTCAATATAAGGAGGGCTAACTGCCCTTCTGCTCGGATAAGAGACAATTCAAGATAATTCATTGAAACTAAGAGGAAAATATGACTTGAGTTGTAGAGCACTAGCCTTGAGTGGAAAAGCTAAGGGATGACACACAGGCCTTGAGTTCAGTTCCCAGGACTGGCACAAAGAGACAGAATGCAGGGAAGAAAGAAAAGAAAGAAAAAGAAAGAAAGAGAGTGAAAGAAAGAAAAAAGAAAGAGAGTGGAAGGAAGAAAGGAAGGAAGGAAGGAAGGAAGGAAAGAAGGAAGAATTCAGTGTTTGAAATGTGTAGACAGGGAAAGCTAATGAAAGTTAAACAAGTGATCTGGTAATCATGGGAAGAGAAGAGGGATAATTCTGAGAGCAGAGAAAATGGGAATTCTGTTCCATATTGAAGCAGTTCACAGAGGATGAGACAGAGTAGTTACATAATGATGGGTAAGATGAATACTCAGTGAATAATGGAGTAGAGATAAATAAACATCTAAGAGAAATAAAGTGTGATGAACAAGAAAATGAGAAATATAAGTGTATGCAAGGCCATACTTATCTAAGTATTGTGATAAAATATTTGAGTTTGATGCCATGGAAAATGGATGACATTGGACATTTTTAACCTGTTAAGAGTACAAAAGTATAATACCATTGTTGTGGTAGTTGACTAGAATACAATTTCAAAATGAAGTGCCAGAACTGGATGACTAAGCAACACAAATTTGTTTTCATTCTGAAGGTTAGAAATCAGAGATCAAGGTTTTGGTAGGTTTGATTCCTTCTGGAGGTTGTGAGAAATAATCTGTTCCATTCTTTTCCTTTTGCATCAGTTTTACTGGTGTTCATGGATATATCATTTCCATCTCTGCTTTTACGTTCACATTCCTTTTTTCAGATTTCTCAGTTTTATAAGAACAGCAGCCATAATGGATCTACTGTACTCTAGTATAATCACACACTAATAAATTACATCTTCAATGGTTCTGTTTCCAAATAATTTCTTATTTTTAGTTATGGAATCTCAACATATGGTAATTTTGAAAAGTACACTAGACTGTAAGGATTATATAATATTAAATATTTAAAAAGATTATCCAAATACCATTCTTGACAGTATGCTTAAAATAAAACTGGAGTCGGGGAAGCACTGAGAAAATGCTTTGTAGAATTAAAGAAAAAAAATGGATTGAACTATAAAGAGAACAACATTTAACTATTCAAGAAGTGGAATTGACAAGAAAACACAAATTTGTTGAAGATGTTATGGCAAAACAAAAGATGGAATGACTAAGCTTTCTAGGATATTGAACAAACTGTGGATAATAAATAAAATAATGTTGTAAAAGAAAGTTTGAGCAAAGATCATGAGCTTATTTTATAAAATTCAGCAGAACCTTAAGAGGGACACAGCACATGAACAATAAACCTTATGTCAATAACAGAGATTATACATTTGGAAATCAGAATAATCAACATAGTAAGCAACACAATGTGTAGGTAAAACAAGAAGTAAAGAAAATGGTAATATTTAAGACAGCTTATTGACTCAAAATAAGTAAACACAGAAGCAATGTATAAATCAGAAAAGATTGGTTTTCTAAAACTAAGAAAGGAGAGAATTAATAAGTAGATAAAGTGGCCAGTGCTAGTATTGCAGCAGAGTTTTGGTAACTCAAAATTTTCTATTGGAAATCATGGTGATTACAACTTGGCCAATAGTAATATATGGTAAAGATATGCAGCATCTAATTCACACTCTTGGAACTCAGTTACACACACTCATCCAAAATGAACAATAGTAATAATAATAAGTAATACGCAAAATTCTGCCCAATATTCCACTTGATATGGTTATGTCTATACATCATAAAGAAGCATTAGAGTAGATCTGATTTTTGTCATCTCTAATTCACTTTTAGACTTATACTTAGAATATATATATTATATCTATAATATACTTATATTATATATATATATATATATATATTATAACTTTAGTCTTATAAGGCACCTTTTAGCCAGGTGCCAGTGGTTTATGCCTGTAATCCTAACTAAGCAGGAAGCTGAGATGTAGAGGATCATGGTTTGAAGTCAGCTTTGGCAAAAAGTTCTGTGAGACTTGGTCTCTAAAACAACTAACTCTGCAATAAACAAATGAAAAACAAGGCAGGTCTAGCACAAATGGTATAGTACCAGAAGAGCATGTGTGAGGCCTGAAGGTCATATCTCTGTACTGAAAAGAAATTCCTGAAACAACAATTAAAATACATAATTATTGTGTATCATGAAAGTTGGCCTACAAGCATAAGAAGTCACCAATTTTCCAGATGTTCATCCAAAACAAACAAGCCCAGTTTCATGTTTTGTTTTGTTTTAATGCTTGGAGGAAAAGTGGATGAGGTTAATTTATAGAGAGATAGCAGAGAAGTCTTCATCGGAGTTCCTCATAGCACTTTTGAAGCAAATTGCATCCATTATATCTTTGCTTCTTTGTTGACTTGAAATCCAAATTATCTATCTGTCTATCCAAATATATATTTATACATATATATAATACATATATATATATATATATATATCTAAAAATTACTCTATCTTAAACTCCAAATGGTGGCATTTATTAAATATCCAAACTGCTTGGGATACTGAGAAAACAAGAATGGAAGTAAAACTGATGTAAAGTATAAAAAAAAATCATACAAAAGCAAAATAAGTGGTTTGAGCCAATCAATTGTGTTAATCTATTGATTCAATAAAGCAAGGTTACTTTCAACTATTATTATTTCCAGAAGGAAAGTGGAATTACTCCTAATAGTATTCAGATACAGAAAACCTAGAAGTCTTGTCTTACTCATCAGTCATCGTCATACTGAGCAAGTATAAGCAAAACACCAGAAGCCATGGAGTGTTGTCTAGGACACAATGCTCTTTCATTACCACTCTCTTCCAGAGTCTTGGAGCTGGAACAACAAATAGGAACTGAACAGGGATTGATTTCTTCATCTCATATTTAAAGCATACAAAAGTTAATCACGGTGGGAGAGCTTACTCCCAGAAGCAGGGACATGAACAAGATGATCTCAGAAGAGTCCTTACTGACCTTCAGGACTCTGTGAGATGTTGGGAATTTTCTTAAAAGGGATACATAATGACTACTAAATGTTAGTGAGTGTAATTTATTACAAAGCTGAAAGGGAGTTTTAAGCTAATTTTCTAAAATAAGTACATGCATGGCGGTTGGTAGGCAAAGGAACAAAAATAGAAGTCATCTTATGGATTCTGTACATGTTATGTAATGAGTGAAGAGTGAGAATGAATGAATAATTTTAAGTATGGAAAATTGGTAGAATGGAGTTCCTATGGGGATAATTGGGATCAAATAAGCTGACTATTAAAAACATGAGAGTAGAAAAGGGGAAGAATTTGTTGATGACAAAGTATTTAGTTTAACAAAGAGCAAAAGGAAATAAATTCTGGAGGACTATAAAAAGTAATAACTGATCAACACAAAAGCATCTAAATTCAACACAGACAAACAAGCACCATGGGGGAAAAAAAACTAATGACAGGAAAATTTGATAGTTTATGTATGCCAATAGTTTGTTAATGGTCTGTGGCCCTTCAGCACAAACATTTGTTTGTGTGTGCATGAACTTATACTCAGTTTTATTGGTTTTAGTGACTTGGGGCAAATTTACAATCTAACAGTATGACATGGAAATTCTAAAAGGAAATGATTTGTACAATTTTCTTTTCCTCACTATTACTGTAATCATTTATGTTGTTCTTATTTATTATGATAGATATCCTACTGTACTTAATTTATAAATGAAATTGTATTGTTGGAATATGTATACAGGGTAAAAGATACTATATAGAGTTCAGTTCTCTCCCTGGCTTCAGACAACCCTGGGCATCTTAGCATGCCATCTGCTGAAGGTAAGGGAACTGCTGATGCTCTTAAAGTAAGCTAGTTGAAGGAATTAATGAAATAATTGTAAAACAAATGTAATAGAGAATATATACTAGGGTTTAGTAATGTTCTAATAAGTTATTTGTGAATTCCTAGTTTTAGGGAAATATGGAGAAGAGGTTTCACTGGTTTCCGGTATTTGTAGTATTGATGATTATTCCTCATAGTTTTATTAGTTGTTCCTGAGAAGACATCAACATTACAAAAAGATCAGGTAAGAAGCAGAGGAGTAACTGGTTTGTAATGAAAAACAATTTTTTTTGTTCAAATTTTTACATAAAGGTAGGAGAAAAGAATATGGGAGGAAGAATCATTGTTTTTTCCCTTTCCCTTAGTAATAATATGCTTTCCATCTGTTTTTAACTTACTCAACTGTCAAACATGTGTTTATACATACAATCACTTTCTTAATCTCCTTCTGCTTACATAAAACATTTCATAGATGTTCTCACAGAATCTCAGTATTTATGGTTAGGTGAAGATGAAGAAATTCTGTACATGGCTTAGTGGATGAGGGAAAATATGATAATATGCTTCAAGGCTAAAGGATTGGAGATGTATTTAAGAGAAAAGAATAAAAGACTTAGTATTTCACTTATAAGGAACTAGAGGTACTAATATGTTCACATGATGACATAAAGGTCATTAAACATTGAAATATACTTCATTAACCTTTCAGCATTAGTTAGATTTTATTAGATGCACAGTAGAAAGTCAAGTTTGTAAGGAAAGGTTTACTTTGGCTCACATTTTTAGAGGTGCTATTCTATCATCATGTAGATTTGGGCCTGTGGTGAGACAGAAAATCATGTAGAAAGTTACAGTGGAAGTTGTAATGGAGAAAACCGCTCAGCTCATGGTTAAGAAGCAAAAAGAGTTCCCATTTAAGATAACTGTCCCCCACCCTATCACCTAAAGACCTCCCACCAGATCCTCCATAGCACCATCCTGTGGCTCATGAGCCCTTATGGGATAGTCATAATCCAAATTATAACACACACACACACACACACACACACACACACACACACACACACACAGAGTGATCATCTGCTAACTCAGTTCCACTCTCTCATTATGTGTATGAACAGAATGGCAGATGCTGCAGATTACATTAATCAATGTACTGTTCCTTGTAACCTCCTTCTTTGGTGTTTTCTGGTTGAAAATCTTAAAGAAAAAAAAGCTCACTATTATCCTGGTGCTAGAGGCTCATGCCCTATAATCTTTCTACTCAGGAAGCTGAGATTGAGGCTTGCTGCTTGAGCCAGCCCAGGCAGGAAATTTCATGAGACTCATCTCCAAGTAACCACTGAAAAGCTGAAAGTAGAGCTGTGGTGCAAATAGCAGAGTGTTAGCCTTGAGCCAAAAAAAAAATGCCAATGACAACACCCAGGCTCTGAGTTCAAGCCCCAGGAATCACACACACACACATTTTCTGACGTTGCTAGCAGCTATAAGTGAGCATGGAACATAGATGCAACTAAGGTTGCATCTTTCCTGCACACTGACAGTGTTATGAAACTAATGGCCACTGTACCAGCCATGCACTTCTAATCACTGACTTCTGTCTACTTATGCTTAGCATAGCATAAACATGTTTTTTTCTGTCTTCCTTAAATGTAATTTTTAGTTGTTTTTAGTTGCTATGGATTGATAAGAAGTACATAAAATAACGAGAAAAAAAGAAAAGGAAGAAACAATAAACATAAAGGCAAAAGGATCCTCCTTCTAGAAGGTTCTCTAGAGTGGTATGAATTTAGAAATGGAAGTCATCATTCAAAGGAATTTCACCTTGATGGTTTGTATCCAGGAATGTAAAACAGATCCTAGCTAGGGTGGGAACATGAGTTGGAGAGGAGAGAAAATGAAGTGGGTGAAGGCAGTGAATATAGTCAAAATCCTTTGTGTACATATCTGAAAATGGAAAAATGAAACTTGTTAAGATTGGTTTGGGAAGGGAGGGCTGACGGAGGGTGTCAGGAGAGGTAAGTCTGATAAGGGTACAGGGCAGACATACATAGACCTGTCAAAATTTACCTTACTGATACTAATAAAGTGTGTCTACAAATCAACATTTTTTTAAAGAAATAAAAATATTCAGTGTCCATCTATATGCCAAATGAAGTAAAAGACAATTTAAACTCAGGGTCTGGGTGCTAGTTCTGAACCTCTTTGTGTTCCACTTCCAGTTTTTGAGTGGTCGAGTGGAGATAAGAGTCTCAGAGGAACTTTTCTGTCTAGCTGACTTTGAATGGCCATCCTCAGATCTCAGTTACTGTGTAGCTAGGATTACAGGTGTGAGCCATTGGTGCTCAGACTCTGTTCAATTTTATACATGAAATTTGATATTCCATTGCTTCAGTGATGTTGGTACACATTAATATACATACATATGTAATGTACATACATATGTCATATACATACATATATAATGTATGTACATTAATATCTTTGCATAATAACATAAATATAGCTGCATTTTTAGTACTTTTCAACATAAAAGCTAAACAGTCATATAATAGTTAAGTTTGGCACTTAAATATTGGTCATGAAAACTAAGTTTGGGTTTCCATAAGTCTTTGGTATTTGGGTTCTTGAGTAAGTAACTCAAACTCAAAGTGAAAACTTGTTGCTTAAAAAAAATATTGTAAAGGTGATGTACAGTGGGGCTACAGTTACATAAATCAGGTAATGAACATATTTTTGTGATACTTTTATAATGGAGTATTCTCTCTATATTAATTTATAGATGAATGGTTTGATAATTCCCATTTTACGACCAGAAAAAAAAATGGAGTGGAAAACAGTAAGTTAACTTAGCCAGCGTCACCCATTGAGAGGCTATGTTTGGACCTGAATACACAAAGCATAGTGCTAGAATCTTTGCTTTAACCAACATGCAATACTTCTCACTTAATATATTTACAAACACACAGATTTATAAATGTTATAAAGTAGATATGTTTGAAGCATTTACTTTTATTTTTCTTAGATCTCCTCTAAATAAAATATGCCCAACTTTCATATGCAATTTAAACAAGTTTATAATATCCTCAAGCAAAAACTGGATTTTTGATTGGTCAAGAAGTGTTAAAGAACAGTTTTAGGAATAAGACAGAACAGAAAGAAGGAGGAAAATGAAGGATTCAAAACTGCAAGGAGGGAGGGAAGGAGAAAAGAATGAATGAGAGATAGGGAAAGATTGAACTGGAAGCATACTACAACTCCTAGAAGTAAAATATATTTATTCAACAAAATTGCTTGATGTTTTTAATATCACTTGCAAATTTGACTTTAAATTGAAGCAGATAGAGTAGTTATCAGTCTAGGTAGAATTCATAAAAACCAGTCTTTATAAAAGGAAGTGGTAAAGCAGAATAGCAGAAAAAAGTCCTGGAGGAAAACAAAGAAATGACATTGTGTGTGGGCAAAGCGCCTCCATGTGTGATTACACTGATTTGGCTCTTCCTGGCATATACAGTTCCCTGCTTGCCTCCAAACTCCCAAAAGGTGAGGACATAATTATGTAACAGAACAACAGATACAGTTTGTGGAAGAAAAAGAAATCACACTACGTGAGGAAGATAGTTGCTGAGATGTTTAGATTAGCCCCTACTAAGAAGCTCTACAAATTTTGTTTCTATAGGACAACAGGAAAAGTAAAGGAATTCTAAGAATGGCTAGACATCTCTCTGGAAAGATGCCTGCTTGTAAACCTCGGATTTCACAATGTTAGGAGAATTTCACAAACATGTCTCAAGAGATGGAAAGAGTGGCAATAGAAAAAGGCAGGAGGCAGAACAGAAGAAATTATCTTCATGATATAAAGAATTAAGAGTGCCTTCACTAACGCCAGGATTAGAAGGCCCAGTTCATTCAAAGCTGGCATCTAAGGAACAATAGGGTTTGGTGATTAGAATTTCGAAGCATTGGAAGATGCTCACACAATTTCTCATTATTTTGGTTTTTAAGACTCCAAACCAAACCACCACAACTCAAAGCCAGCTTAAGTTTTCGAATTAACATTTGCTACCAATTAGTTCATAACGAGTGTTTGTCTGAACTGTTTAATGACCATGAGAAATCTTTTAAAATGGAAGAACTTTCATGTTTCAGACTTATGGTACCCTGTCTGATTTATTATTGCAACAAGTCTGATCACCCGAAGAGTTCATAAAGTTTTCAACATGAAGGCTTGGCCCTCAAGCAGGATGCAGGGTTCTGGCCCCTCTTTAACATCTTGCATAGGAAATAACTCAAACAAAGACTAGATCTCAATTGCTTGTTTTGTACTTAAATCTCACACTAATCCCATTGCCATCAATAGAAAGTCTGCATGTGGAAAGAGTATGGGCTGTCCATTCACAGAGCCACCAGGGAAGGAAATGCCCCTTTATTTCATTGTTAACTCATTTTCTTAGCGTTTTGATTTCCTTTGGTCTAATTAGTACCTCAAATAATCCTTCTTGACCTTCTTGGGAATGCTTCTAAAGGTTCACGATTACTAGCAAAAGTAAGCTTTTCTGTTCTTTTTTGGTTAATTTTTTTTTTGAAAAATGACAAATGAGCACTTTAATTGAACGCTTGATAACAAATTTCTATACAAGGTCCTAAGATTGTGCCACCCTGGACTATTATGTATCTTATATGAATGACTATTGTAAATTAAAATCACCCTTGCACTGCTTGGAAAAGCCATTTATTAGGTCATGACTTTTAATTTACATTCCTAAATTCCATTTGATACTATTTTATGTAGGACCTTCACACTGAAGGAAAGTCAATATTTATTTCTGCATTGACTATCAGGTTTCAACTAATCGTAGTAATAAACTGATAGCCTGTTTAGATGTTTGATTTTATGTATTCAAAATTAAACTGACATGAAGTTGGTTGTAGACATCACTTATATTTTTATTTTAGTCATGGCTCTATCTCTAGTTACCTTCTCTTTATCATTTTTAACATTTATTCTTTCTTACTACTTTTCCCCTTAGTCAATCTTTCTAGGAATTTGTTTTATTAATCTTTCCACAGAATAAGCACACAAAATAATATCCAATTGTACTGCTTTACAATGTGGTGATATTCAAATACAGTTAAACATCTCCATAATATCCATAGAAATTTAGTTACTTTTTTTCTAGAAACATCATGTTATTTTTCTTGGGTTTAACTCTATGCAGTCATTTACATTCTCAAAAATGTGCCATTAGACAAATTTGTTTTTCGTGTCACTATCAAAGGGTATATTTATAGAAACTAAGGTAGTCATGACGTGATGGGCAATGTTATTTAATGGAACTACAGTCGTAAATGAAGTCTGCTCTTCACCAAATCATTTTATGGCTCACCACCGTATTTGTAAATTTCAGCCTATTCTTGGCTCAAACATCTCTATGTGGTTCATTACTATGTTTGTAAATAATTACATTGACCTTGGAAATATGTTTTTCTCTGTATGAATTATGTCTCCTTCAAAATGGTGCTTCTGTAATTGAGGAAACAGAGATCACTTGAACAGAGCCATGACAGGCGGGAGACAGCAGGAAGAATCAGGCACTGGCTGAAAGTCAGTAACAGTGGATTTTATTCAAAATAAGCACAATGAGCACTGATGTTGGAGGAATTCAAAGCAAGGAGATTATTCATCAGTAAATCCAATATGAATGTCTATCACATTTTATTGCAAATCTCTTAATTCATGGACATCTTCTTAGGGTCTGTGTGAGAGCTAACACTACTAAAATAACAGTGGGTTATTATGGGTTGCGATAGTTAATTTTTTTGCGGGGGAGTCTGGTCGTGGGGCCTGAACTCTGGGCCTGGGCGCTGTCCCTCAGCTCTTCAGCTCAAGGCTAGCGCTCTACCACTTGAGCCACAGCGCCACTCCCAGCTTTTTTCTTTTTGCTTATGTGGTGCTGAGGAATCGAACCCAGGGGCCTCTGGCATGCAAGGCAAGCACTTTACCACTGAGCCACCTTCCCAGCCCCAATGTGATAGTTAATTTTATATAAACTTGAGTGGGTGAAGGGATGTCCAGGAAGCTGACAAAATATTATCTGAGTGCAGATATGGGGTCTCTGGGAAAGATTAGGACCTGAACTGTTGGACTGAGCATAGCAGATGGCCCTCCTAAATATGGGTGGACATCTAATCCATTGAAGACCCAAATAGAACAATAAGGCTGAGTAAAGGCAAATTCACTCTCCCCTCTTGAGCAGAGACATTTATGTCTTCTTACATGCTTGGAAATCAGTGTCTGGTTTGGGGGATTTAGACTCAGACTTGGATTGAATTAAACCTCTAACTAGTCTGCTTACCTAGTTTTCAGATAAGAGATGGTCATGGCTTACACAACTACATGAATGGATTCTTACAATAAATCTCTTTCTATATCTCCATCTATATCACAGCAATTCTGTTTCTACAGAGTATACCAATACCCAGCATTTCAGTACAGTAATTTAGATGTTTGCTTAGTAATGTAAGAATTGTAGGTGAGAGTAGGTCTATTGTAGCCAAGTCCACACTTGCTGTGTTCCAGTGTTGCTATCTCTACTTACTATTTGGGGAGATGATTCAACCTCTGTGCATTCGTTGTCTTATTTGTAAAATGAGGAACTACAACAACTATCTTGCATATTTGTTATAAAGATTGAATGTATTAATATATATAAAGTGTTTAAAACATTTCCATATAGTAAAGGTTTAAAATAATAGAACCTTTGTACAATTATTAATTGTCATTGTGGATATTACATATGCTCAAAGTAATTGGATGTCATTCATATAATATACTTCACTCATCTACTATTTCTACTATTAGATATAGTACTTATTATCCCTGAATCTCAATTTTCTCAGGTATTTCAACAACAGGTATTTCCTGTATCTATAAATATTATAAACTGGTAGCTAGATCAATAAATATTAACTTGCAAAATAAGATTTGAGGTCTCTATCCTCATATTTATTACAATAAAATTGGGTTCTTGGTAATCCAAAATCACAATATAAATCTCTTGAATACGTGTGTCACATTTCAAAGATTCTAAATACAGAGTCATAGTAATAATTTTAGAAGCTTTAAGTCAAACAGAAATCAGATAATCTCATTTCTACTTTCAGTTTTTCTACTCTTTCTGTGAACTTGAATGGATCTTGAATGGTGCTTTTAGTGTTATAGTTTGATGCTCAGGATATATTTCTACTTTTGAGTTAGCCTTAGAATTTCCTCTTTTCTTCATTGTCAGAAAGTTTAAATTCCTCATGAAAACTTGGAATCTTGCTAGCCTCCCTCAGCCATAGCATCATGTGCTCCCAAAGGTTTCATAGCAAAAGAATCTGTGGTTTTATTTTGAAAACGAACTTTACAACTTTGGTGGGTTGGAGCGCAGGGGGGGGGGGATAGGAAGGGATGGGAAGGGGAAACAAAGGAGGAGGCTACAATGCTTGATAAGAAATGTACTCATTACCTTCTCATGTAATTGTAACCCCTCTGTACAGTATTTTCACACACAAAAAAGAATCTGTGTTTAAAACACAGATGCTAATTAAAAAAAACAAAACACAGGTTTCAGAGAACTTTTATCAATGATATTTTATGATCATGAAGATAAAACACCATGCCTGTTATTGGCATTTAAAAAATTATTCTTATTAAGCTGATGTACAAAGGGGTTGCTGTTTCTTCTGTTTCTTAAGTCATGCATTCGTTTCTTTCTTATTTTTTTAAATTTAAATTTTATTGTAAAGGTGATGTACATAGAAGTTACAGTTATGTAAGTAACGGAATAAGTACATTTATTTTTGAACAGTGTTATCCCCTCCCTCATTTTCTCCCACACCCCTTTATCCCCCAACTCCTCGCTTCTCCACGTTGTAAAGTATATACTAGACACTATGTTGGAAAGAAGTTCATTTCTTTTTGGGTGATGTCATCTCAGTTTCCCCTTCTGTCTCTACTCTCAAGTTGTATAGTTTGTCTTTAGTGTAGTGTCCACTGAGTATCACTGGCATGTAAATTTGTTTTGTGTGTGTGTCCATCATGGGGCTTGAATTCTGGGCCTGGGTGCTGTCCCTCATCTCTTCAGCTCAAGGCTAGTGCTCTACTACTTGAGCCATAGCGTCACTTCTGGTTTTCTGGTGGTTAAATTGGAAATAAGAGTCTCATGGACTTTCCTGTCCAGATTAGCTTTGAACCGTGATCCTCAGATCTCAGCCTCCCCAGTAGCTAGGATTACAGGTGTGAGTCACCAGCGTCTGGCTGGCATTTTAATTCTTAACATGTCAGGAACTGATGCTGCACGAGTATTTCAAATTCACTTTTTCTTGCTTATTGGAAGCTACCTATAATCAATGCTTTGGGTGCAGTTAAGCACATTGTGCATTGTAAATATTGTGGATTTCACTCATAACATAAATATAATGCTTAAGCTTACTAATCAACAAAGCAGCTTTGCTATAAAATAAGTTCCTCTTTTATCTTTCAATAAAGTTATTTACCTACCATTGTGATTATAGATAATTTGTAAATCATTATCTCAGTGAAATTACAGAACATACTACTACTCCTAAAATGTGTGTGTGTGTGTGTGTGTGTGTGTGTCTGCATGCCATTCATCCTTGCTCTTTCCTACCTTAACATGTTTTCTGGCTCTGTCTTCATTTATATTTACACATAGCTATGTGTAGATACAATTACATTCTTCATTGTTTTATTTCCCACTCCAGGTGTCTACAACTACAAAGTGGATGTAGACAAAATGTAG
The DNA here is from genome assembly GCF_000151885.1 of Dipodomys ordii. Taxonomy (NCBI): domain Eukaryota; kingdom Metazoa; phylum Chordata; class Mammalia; order Rodentia; family Heteromyidae; genus Dipodomys; species Dipodomys ordii. The sequence goes on along the minus strand of NW_012267257.1, from coordinate 6,380,231 downwards.
CTGCATTTTGCAAGTTAGTATAATATTTTTCAGTCTTTTGATTGATCACTTGGTGTACTTCTATTATATGGGTAGAATTTCATATTTTGTATTACTATTAGTTTCCTGTATGCCTTACTTTTAATGTTGTATTTTCTGCAGATTTCTGTTTTGCTAAACATTTTAGTGCATTACTTTTATTTCTCTGTTGAATTAAAACTATATTCTTAAACTGTTTTCTCATTTCCTGCTCTAGATGTTGCAACATATATTTAACTTCTGCTTGACACTAATCTAATTTTGTAATACAGTACCCTTGTTCTAGAACAGTCCCATTGATCTTCTATTCTTTTGTGTTATTATCGCATATATTACATGCTCTGTTGCTTAAAACGAAGTTTTATAATTTTTACATTAAAATAATCTTAGCTTGTAAGAGCAATCAAGAGAAAGCAAGTCTGTGTGCATATGTGTATGTATTATATTTTGTTAAATTGATAGACAGTTACTCAGTATTCTGTTCTCTTCTGTGTATTTGTGTCTTTCTATCTGTATTTTTAGGAATTTATCTCCTATCTGTCTGTCTGTCTATCTATCTATCTATCTATCTATCTATTTTTACCATTCCTGGGGCTTGAACTCAGGGCCTGGGTACTATTCCTGAGATTTTTATTTTGCTCAAGGCTAGCACTCTATTACTTGATTTTCTGGCTGGTCTACTACAGAAAGAGGAAGGGGCTGTCATTGGACGTCAGCCCCAAGTTATTACATCTTTGGGTTTCCTGGCTAGTTTTCTGTGTAATTTTCTCCTCCTGTCTTTCTCTTGTGTCCATACTTCTCTGTAGCTTTTTTGAACTGGTATTTGTGGTCAAGTCCGTTATGGCCAAACTACCTGTTCTGCAGCCTGAGCAGGGAACATAGCAACACCTAGGTTAGAAGACTTCAGAAATTTGTTCTTATTAGCTGAAGTTTTAGCTTAGTAATTTGTTGAAGATAGAATTTGATAAACTGCATATCATAGCACCAAAGATCTCTTAAACCTTTATAAATATTGGAATATATATATATTTGCTAGTACTAAGGTTTGAACTCAGAGCCTCTTGTTCTTGCTTAGCTTTTCCCTACAGTCTGTGACTTGTACCGTGCATCTTCTTCTGCCTTTTAGCTAGTACATTGGAGGCAAGAGTCTCTTAGATTTTCTACCTGGGCCTGCTTGGAATGGTGATTCACTCCAGCTCAACTTTCTGAGTAGCTAGGACGATAGGTCTGAGCCACTGTCTTCCAGTGGGGAATGATTTTTTTTTAATAACAAACAACAACAATAATTACAAAGTCTAAGATAGTTCTCTCTTTTATCTATCTTAGGTTAGATCCTGATTCCAGACTCATAACTTGGTTGGAAATATTAAAGTTTTTTTTTCCTAAAGTGTCTTTGAGATATAAGACAAAAGGAACTTTCTGTCTGCCCTAGGATGCTTTGGTAATTGAGTCTGCTGAAACAAGAGGAGTAAACTATTCAAATTCCTTACCAGCAGGTAGCCATGAAAGGAAAGTGAATTTCCTATAACTTAATGAGATATTGAAGTTTTTATACTCTTTCTCCATAAAGGAGAAGAATATTGAGGGCCGTAGACAATTTTTCTAAATAGTTCTTAGTAGAGATCAATGAACTCAAGGAATAGACAAAGGTTTGGGCCAAATGTGTCATGTTTTATCACCTCTCTCTACTGTGAGCAAATCTCCCACATTGGGTGTGATTATAGGGAGGAGGCCAGACAATCATATCTACTAAAAGCTTCTCTCAGTCAGATAAAGAACCTGCAGAGAAAGCACTTCCAATTCTTCTGCACAGATAGAGGATGGAGTAAGTAGGGAGGGGGGAGAGGAGAGGAAAGAGAACTTGACCTGCTCTTTTACTTCAAATGACCCAGTATGTTCACTGGCATACTTTCTGAGCACCCACACAGCATTTTCCTAAATGAAACACTGGCTTAAAACTATTCTTAAGATGGCAAAAGGATACAATCTCTTTAAAGGGTGGAGACAATTTCTCAGAACATGGAAAAACATCAGAAATGGTACAGAATAGATGTCAGTTGTCAGTGATCCCTGAGAACTATTAGGGTGGTTTTTTTATTTTTAAGGACTTTTAAACTTAGAGATGTAAGTGACCTAAATTGAGTCTTAATTGCTCTTCCGCTGCAAAACAGTGACCCCCCAGGTGGACGGTTGCACTTTATAATGAGAAAGTAAGGTAAACCAGCCACTCCTTTTACAAAAACATCCTGTTTTGGTTTTTAGTGGCCCCAGGCAGTGGCAAAACTCAAGTGGGAAAATTTGTTTCTGAAGGGCATTTAATTTGAGAGTTGCTTTTGAGAACACACACACAAACACATGCACGTGCACACACGCACGTGCACACACGCACGCACAACACACACACACACAAGGCTTTCTTTCCAGAAGCACTCTGTGATCAGAGGAAATAGAGAACTAACAGATGGTAAAACTCCCTCAGCATGGATTTAGCCACTTCAGACTGATAGACCTTAAATACTAGCATTTTTCCAGCTCTAACGAGGAATGGTTAGCCTTCAGGCAGAGCAGAGTTAGCCAGTGGAATAGCCTAAACATCATTAAGTGATTTGCTGATGAAAGAGAAATGTCTGTTGAGAAGATGTACCATGGAAGTGTTTTTATTCTGCAATAACTTCAATTTAGGGAAAAGGCATTGGGATTAGTGAAAAGTTTGAAAAGTCTTTATAAACTGTCCAGTTAGTTTTGGCATTTATTGGTGTGTTCAAGGTGAGGGCCTCGTAAGTAAGTTTTTATCCACATTAGTAGGGCTTTCTTAGGGAATTGATAAAAATGAATCTGTAAGCAGCTGCATATGGCTTACCATGAATGTGTTAGTGGTTTCAAAAAGAATGGGTGATTTTGTTTTGTTTTTGAAGTCTTTTGCAATGTTCTCTATTATAGCAACTAAATTTGCGTTTTCAAAAATCAATAGTTATATGTAATCTCCTCTGAATGCCTTTGTGGAACATTTGGTGTCCCTAGGGATCTTTTAGGACATAGGACGCCATATTCTTTCCTATCCCATCTTGGACAGTTGGCGCACTAGCCCTCACATGATTCTGGGCAACTGGCTCACTATACCTGCAGGTCATCAGCTCTAACTCTGAATGTAAATAACGGTGATAAACAAACTGTACAAAAAGTAGAGGAACTTTCTCTTTCTACTCCTGTCATACCATTATACACCTATCCTACAGTCTGTGGACTTGACCTATATCAAACTCTAGCCTGACTTCTTCGTTTATCTCTAGTTTTAGGGAGAAATTATATAATGGTTAAGAGCACAGGACCTAGAACCAGTTGTGTGACAACCTTTTTACCATTCTTCTTAGACATGTTGATTTGAAGCTGAAGCTTAAAATAATAACCATATTTTTGCTGTGTATTATCAGGCATTGTTTTAAAGTATTTTATTTTAAAGTATTTATTTTAGCTATTTCCTATAGCATCACAACTACTGGTATTTGTATATGGTGATGGTTCCATTGTAAGGAGGAGAAATGTCAAGCACACAGAAGAAAACTTGTGTGTTCTCAAGTTTGGTTTGGACTTTAAAACTAGTTTGTCATCCTCACAATCTCAAACACTTCCTGAGCTGACAGCTCAGAGTTCTACTGGAATCTTCTGCACAAACTTTCATTTGTGGCTTATTTTGTGCTTATGGACATGATTTTTTTAAATGACTTCCTTCCTTCCTTCCTTCCTGTCTGGTATATTAAATAGGTAGGTTTTACTAGGTAGCTGATGAAGAGAACACCACATGCTATTCAGGCAGGAAAAGAAGTTTATTTATGGAACTGCAGCCCCTGCCATGCATAGTGGAGAAGCAGGGCTAAAAAAGGGAAAAGGAGGGTGGGGGAGACGAAGGGGGTGACCCACCTCTGGGCCAGGACTTATCTAGGCCAGGGACAGGAAGAGGTGTGGCCAGTGGGGAAAGGTGTGGCCACACTGGATCTGAATATGACCTCAGAGTCTGGGACCCTCCTAAGGTCAGATGGGAGGCATGTGACCAGAGGTGGCCCAGGATGTGACCTAGCAGGAGGGGAAGGTACCTAGGTAACAGATACTGGACGGAGACTTAGCCAAGAGGGAGGTGTCCCTGTTCAGACCTTTTTCTTTCTCCTTCTTTCTTTCCTTCCTTCCTTCTTTCTTTCTTTCTTTCTTTCTTTCTTTCTTTCTTTCTTTTTCTCTTTCTATATTTCCCTTTAGTCATTTTTAAAATCAATGATACTTATTCACTTATTCAGACGGCTCATCTAATTATAAAACTGACTTGTAAAATGTCAAGATAAATTAATGCTTCCACTGTAGTTTTCTTCTTCCCCTTTTGCTTTTCTCCCCTGATTCCTCCTCTTTTCCTTATCTGTATCAATTCATTTCTCCTCACAAAACATGGAAAAATAGAAAACATAAAAAACAAGACATAATAAAATAAAAAAATAAAACGGAAAAATAAAACATAGAATCTCATTTTCATTTCTTTAGCTTTTATCTACTTCAAATTTGAGTGGATTATGGATGTCATGAATGAGATATTATAAAGTCATGAATAAGTGCATATCCAAAATATTTGTAAGAGGAAACTAATGCCATTGAATATGATTATTTACTGAATTAATTTGTTGGATTAATTAGCTAACTGGGTTAATTAATTCATTATTCATTGAATCAATCCTACTGTATAACAGAAAAATGAGCAAGCAAGCAAAAGCAAAATAAAATAGCAATACCCCCCCATGTTATATTGGTAGAAGATTAATTGTTAATGTAAATTTTCAGCATTTCTGTAATTTTTTTTCTTTGTCCGTCATGGGGCCTGAACTCTGGGCCTGTGCGCTGTCCCTCAGCTCTTCAGCTCAAGGCTAGCCCTCTACCACTTGAGCCACAGCGCCACTTCCCGCTATTTCTGCTTATCTGGTGCTGAAGAATCAAACCCAGGGCCTCATGCATGCAAGGCAAGCACTCTACCACTGAGCCACCTCCCCAGCCCTCCATATAAAATTTGAAGGAAGTATAATAGTCACAAGTTACTCATTTAGCATACCTATCACCATGTTTTATTGCTCTGGCTTTATTATAGAACTTTCAAGATAGCTTTTTTATGTTTTTTTTTTATTGCAAAAATAGTGTACTGAGGGGTTACAGTTACATGAATAAGGTAATGAGTACATTTCCTATCGAGCATTGTTACCTCCACCTTTGTTTTTCCCCTACCATCCCTTCCCTCCCCAGTTTTCTTATACATTTAAGTCAATAGCTGTTTAATTTTAAAAAATTATTTTCAAATGAAATGCATCCAGTTACGCTATATACTGTCTCCTCCATTGTTGGGGAACAAGTGGAAATCTTTTCTGTTAACTTAGGAGTTTTTCTGGAGGGTTTGAAACAGTAGGTTCAATATTTTAAAAATAGACATTATTGTTTCCAGAATTCATTAGGAAATGTTACAAGAACCAATGCTTCCATATGCATGTATGCATGTATGTATGTATATATGTTATGTATTATTTATTTCTCGTCATCTTTTTAGAAGGTATTTGCTAACTGCTGATTATATGGAAGATAAAAGCACAACCGATTCAAAGAATTGTAGGCTGCTGGAAAATTCTGTGTGGATCTTTTCTTAAGTTTTCCATCAGAATGAAATGTTGTTGTTTTTCCCCTTGATCATTTTAGGTATATCAGTGGGAAGATGCTGCAAACCTTCTGTGTTTCTGGGAGAGTGTCATAGTACATATTTGGAGCTCAGTGTCTTTACCTAGATAGGGTAGGTGTTGGACCGAATCAATGCATCCTGAAAACAAATTCAGGCCATGATGGGAACATGGTTCAGGGTTTCTCATTCATTTGCAGGAGTCTGGATTCGTGTCAGTGATCCCTTTTCTTCTGTTTCTGTTGTCAACAATTAAAGCTTCAAGTATGTCTCACACACACACACACACACACACACACTCACTCACACAAAACTAAGTGGTTTGTAAGTGTCTTCTATAATATATTCCAATACCCACATTTATGTCCATATTTATGCATATGTCCATATGGAAGATTATAACTCATTTTAAAAAATAACTTGTAGAAAGAACACATATGTAAATAGGATCAGTTTCAGCAAATAAATGGTAAAGAAATTAAATATGTGGAAAATAAATTATGTATATTTAATTATAAAAACTCTTGAGAATATTTTTTTAAGTGCTGTAATTTCTTCTATTTCCCAAGTATCGCCAGGAGTAAGGAGAAGAGAACAAAATAAATTTTTACTATCACACTGTTACAAGCACATGATATAGGACTAGAAAACACTATGCTTTCACATATTTTTGAGGGACATATTGGATGAAACAAATAGTATTAAGTCATTTTGAACTTGAATAACTAAACTGCACACACAGACACACACACACACACACACACACACACACACACACACACACACACACACCACATTTAGTCTAAATTTAGCAACATTGTTAATAGAAGCCAGTACATTCTCATGAGAAAGCATAAATAAAAACCTGACAATTTAAAAATTTTACTTTGGCAGAAGAATAGAGCATTACTATTGTCTTTAGACACTGATTCAAAACATTGCCATTAAACTTACTAGTTATTATTGCTATTGATATTTTGCTTCTTATTCTGCCTTCATGGAAGTGGTTATTTCAAGTATTTACTGATGTTTTCTATTTTCTTTCAGAAGTATCCAGGGCCTATTTTTCTTATTAAATGCATGTTATGTCTTTATATTTAATGCTTTCTCTAGGAGCAACTCAATTGTTTTGAAGCCTGTGTATCTTCACAGCTTTTTTTGTTGTGTTTTTGGAAGGGTTTTGTCATAGTATATTCTATTTTGGAAAAACAAAAAAAGAGAACTTAAATCTCATTTATGATTGCTGATAACCCTGATTGAGAACCAAAATTGTTTTTCTCTTTCAGAATCCAATGCAGGATGAGATTTTTTTGTAGTCATTTCATATTCAGACCCAACGTATTTATATTTTCCTTACACAAGCAACGAATGCTGCTAAAGCTAAAGCTCCAGAAGATGTCTAAAATTTTTGTCACTACTAAGGCATTTTGACTGATAATAAATTTGATATATGTGAGGTGGCTTGGATTAGTACAAAATTATGGGTTTAAAATTCCAACTTTCATTTATTAAAAAACATGCAATCTCTCTCTCCTTGGTAATATAAGCTAAAGATGTGGAAGAAAATCATAACAGATCAAATAACATTTTCCTTGAGCTGATAGATTGCATCTGATTGTGAAAGTCTAATGTTTCAGAGTATCCTTATGCCTCCATTTTTTAGAGTTAAAGATACTTACCAGATGGACACCATCTGCATCTGTCATTAATAGACTGATATTTCTCTACAATGGTTCAAGATTAATAATAAGTTTTCATAACAATAAATAGCAAATGGTTTATTCCTCATTATTCTGACCAAGGTAAAACATACCCTTAAAAGCTGGACTAGAGGCTCAGTGGTATACTACTAATACCACAAAAAGCAACTATTTCAGAAAGTCAAAGAGAATTCATCAGAGAATATAATTTGATGATGTCTTCAGCTAGCACAAAACTGGGAATCTTCAAAAATGACACTGAAAGCAGTCAATAAAATATGTATGAGTTTATTATCCAATATATGGCAATAAATACTGAGCATTGAATAATGGCCAAAGAGAGTCCCAATCTTTCCTTAGAGTTCTTTTCCTTAAAATCATTTATACATGTCTTTATTGCTTCCAAAAATTAAAGCTAACTAAAATGATTTCCTCCAAAGCAATCTACAAATACAACAAAAAATATATAAACTATGACTGCTACAAAAAAGTATTATTCAAGAAAAAGAAGATATTTTCAAAACTGTGGATGCTCACATTTTTCCCTATAAGTCCTTCAATGCTCATCTATTATGTTTGAATAATTTCAGTAATTCAAGTCTAGGAATTCACATCAAAATTTTACTGAAGGCTTTTGATTTATAAAAGTTTCGCCATACATTTTCACTTAGTACTTATACCTATTTGTTCTTATTTGGTCAAAATAATACCACAACAATCTGTAAACTAACACATTTATAATTATATTTGGAAAGATTTCAAAATATGTTGCTAGATATTACTGTGCTATGAATTAATATACTGATTAGCCTTGGAGGATAATTCAGTGATTATTATAATTATTTTATATAAGATTAAAGCTCAAAGAGAAGTCTTTTAAAAGCCACGTAGCTAGCAAGGGACAGACACCAATCATGGTCATAGGTTCTAATATTAACCAGATTTTTCTACATTATTTATATCCACAATACCTCTTTACTGAGCAATCAAAATTGTGTGTGTGTGTGTGTGTGTGTGTGTGTATGTGTGTGTGTGCACATGTGTGTAGGTCATTGAATTCAGGGTGATGGGCACTGTCCCTGAGCTTTATTGCTCAAGGTTAGCACTCTATATTTGAGCCATGGCTTCATTTCTGACCTTCTGGTGGTTTATTGGAGATACAAGTCTCATAGACTTTCCTGCCCAGGCTGGCTTCAAACTGCAATCCTCAGATCCCAGCTTCCACAATCATATTTGTAAAAACATAATGGTTTTTTTAGATATTTTGATTTTCTAGATTGTAATACCAGTTAGTATCGTGTTTATTAACTTGGATTCTGGTGCTACATCTTGTTTTAAAACTGCAACTTGTAAAAGTGCCTTGGAAAATTTAACTACCCAACTTATAGACAAATAAAAGTACATATTTTTTGCTGGGCACTAGTGGCTCATGCCTGTAATCCTAGCTCCTGAGAAGGCTGAGATGTGAGGAACTCAATTCGAAGCCAGCCTGGGCAGAAAAGTCTCTGTGAGACTCTTATCTCCAATAAACTACCCAGAAAAAGCTGGAAATGGTACTGTGGCTCACGTGGGAGAGTACTAGCCTTGAGCACAAAGAGGCTCAGGAACAGTGCTCAGACCATGAGTTCAAACTCCAGAATGAGCAAAAGGAAAAAAAATACATAATTTGATTCAATGAAATGATTAACACAATGTCATTTGAATAGAATTCTTGATGGATAGGGAATTTGTAACTAGGGATGATTATTTTTACTTGATTATATTTTTTATTATCATCTTTATTTCCCATGAATCCATCTAGTTTTTACTTCTGTACTTTGTCATATGGTATAATTTAAAATTCCTTCATAGTCTCTGTTATATTTCTCTGGATTGAATGGAATTATCTCCAATATTCTTTTTTTTTTTTTTTTTCAGTTGTGGGGCTTGAACTCTGGGCCTGGGCGCTGTCCCTCAGCTCTTCAGCTCAAGGCGAGCGCTCTATCACTTGAGCTACAGCGCCACTTCCGGTTTTCTGGTGGTTTATTGGAGATAGGAGTCTCACAGTCTCTCCTGCCCGGGCTGGCTTTGAACCGCGATCCTCAGATCTCAGCCTCCTGAGTAGCTAGGATTACAGGCGTGAGCCACCAGCGCCCGGCTTCCAATATTCTTTAAGAGAAGTTCAGAACACAATTATTTTCAAGTTTTTTGACTTATTTCTCTTAACATCCACAGAGAACAAATTTCACTACTAAGAAATAGTATTTTTGTAATTTTTTACTTCTAAAACAAAAAGCTTCTCGCCTTATTCTATCATGTCATTCTGTATTTCTTAACATACTCTTCTAAGCACCATGTCATAAAATTTTAACTTTTTTAAACCATATATCTACATGTCAGCTGAAGTAAAGCTGCTGTGGTCTCAAATTAGTTACAAGCTCTTTTTTTTGGGGGGGGGGGTCCGGTTGTGGGGCCTGAACTCTGGGCCTTGCGCTGCCCCTCTGCTCTTCAGCTCAAGGCTAGCGCTCTACCAATTGAGCCACAGTGCCACTTCCAGCTTTTTTCTTTTTGCTTATGTGGTGTTGAGGAATCGAACCCAGGGCCTCAGGCATGCAAGGCAAGCGCTCTACCACTGAGCCACCTTCCCAGCCCCAGCTACAAGCTCTTGAGTGAGTTGAGTTCTCTTCTTTGGAATGGTAGCTAGCTTAGCTATATTCTTATCTTGATTGCAGAAGGTCTGCATGCATAATAATTGCCACTTCTGCCCACATTTCATTGATTAAATCAAATCATGTGACTGTGCTCTAAGTGTAACATGGGGCATGAAAAAGGAGCCTTTTTAGTGAAAAAGACTGCAAAAATGTACTTTTTGTTGATAGGGAAAGAAAAACTATTACACTAATAATATGGTCTGCCATAAAAAATTAATTAGAAGTTGAGTTATAAAGTGAGACAGGGAAAAATCATGAGATTCTCAGTTCCAATCCAGCTACCCTTTAAGTCAAAGCAAAAGGTAGAGTACAGAATAAACTGGATTGTATGGACCCTCAACTAAGCTACATGATTCTATTTCCTACTCACTGAAAACTTTTGTAGTGCCTCTCAGAACTGCCAGCAGAGGTGCAAGGTCATTGAGAGACCAGATAAAATAACCTCTAACCTGAGCTCATGACCATTTTACTTTATTTATAGCGGCCCATTATAGAGAGAAACTAATCAACATCCTAATTGATTCTGTAGTTATCTATTGCATTGCATTCAAACTTTCACATGTTAGATGAGGAGTAACCAAAGTCTCTAAATACTATCCAAAAAGTCCATTTGCATGAAAACAAGTCTACTCTTTTTTCTATTTCTTATCAGCATAAGAATGGAATGAGGTAAAAATAAGATTAGAGGGCAGGTGGAATTTTGTGATTCTAAGCACATCAGCTTTTGAGGTTGTTTCTTACAAATATATGTTTATTTCCATGCCAGTCCAATAAGGTCTAGGAAAACAATCCTATATTTCATGTAACTATGCACCATTAAGCCTTTTATATATTATACCTTTTATATTCTGGTTATATAATAGGTGTCAGAAGGACAAGGGATTCTCACATCTGGATTATTTGTTAGAAGTATTAAAGTTGGTGCTTCTTTCTCTTGGTCTCAGAGGTTCAGAATTTGTATTGATCATTCTTTTCATTTAAATCATTCTTCAGGAAAAAAATGAACCAGAGCTAGTCTTATTAATAAGAACACTTATAAAGTTATCTTCTTAATGCAACTGCTCGTTTAAAAGAGCACAAAGGCAACGATAAAAACAGAGACCATGAACTAAGGTCTGGCATCATTCTCCATGACAGATATTTTCCCCTTTCATGATGCTGTCGCGTTTATATTTTCACTTCAAAGTTGAAAAAACACAACTTTCATCCTCTATGTACATTCATGAAGCTTGTTTATAATTATTGGCAACACAGACTCAGAAGAGTTTTAAATGAAGAAAGGCAGAATTTTTCTTAACAGCAATGGCTCTTGTTTAAAAGTACTTTACATTGGTCATGTATATTTCAGAAGGAACTCATTTTTCTAACTTTGAAATCTTGTATGTTAGGGAAAATTAAGTAGAGACAAATTCTGTCAGATAATTTAATATTAGTTAAAGTCTCAAATTTGGAAAGTGCATAAACATAGATCACATTAATATATGGAAAACCATGTTAGAATGCCATTGCTTTATCAATCATGTACAGATATCCTTATACTTCTGTTATATCAATTATTCTGTTTGATTGGACTAGATTAGATGTTTGCTTGTTGATATTCTGTAGTGTGCTTTCTAGACATGATTAATTGAAGCTGTAAGAATCTGTGTCTACAGACATAGTCTCCTGCAGAAAAATCTAACTAGAAAAAAGGCTAAAAATAATACACTACAATTGTTTCTCTGCATTATAATGTATTATGATGTTCTGTTAAAATGTTTTTACTGGCTGATTATGTAAGACGATTGGTCCTTTCAGTTCATTTTCACCATGCTTCTGGATTAAGTCTGGCTCTTTTGCCTATGTTCCTATTTATATTATACATGAGAAAACTGGGAGTCAGACTATCTAATTTGTCCATCCTTATGTATCTAAGCAAGCAGTAAGACAGGAAGCCTTTAGAACCATATTCCTAACCATCATATTATCTTGCTGCCAGCACATAAATTTCTATGATGACATTTTGCTATAGTCTGGCATGTTTGGGACATAAGATGCTCCTTTGTCTTTGCCCATATTGTTGTTTAGTGTATGATGCTGTATTCACACTTCAGTTTCTTGAAAGCTTTTTATGTTCCATCCTAAGTTTAAACCTAAATCTAATTGTGAAACTATTTTTTCTTCAATATATTGAAAAGATTTCTGTATGCTTTGGGAGTCTCACTTGCTAGATATTGTATGCTTGAGTGGGACTTAAAAGGAACTTACATTAATCTACTTTTATCACATTTTAATTTTGTGACTGGTTACTCTCAGTTGCCACTTATAATAGGACCTGTATTCTATTGTCTCCACATATATATATATATATATATATACATATATATAGGTATATACATATATACTTATATATATATATAATTGTAAAGATACTGTACAGAGGGGTTACAGTTACATGAGTAAGGCAATAGTACATTTCTTATTGAGCATTGTTACCCCTCCTATGTTTTTCCCCTACCATCCCTTTCCTTCCCACCTCTCCAACTACTCCATAGCTAAGATATGGAACCAACCCAGATGCCCCTCAATAGATGAATGGATCAAGAAAATGTGGCATCTATCTATCTATCTATCTATCTATCTATCTATCTATCTATCTATCTATCATGGAATTCTATGCCTCCATCAGAAAGAATGACACTGCTCCATTTATTAGGAAATGGAAGGACTTGGAAAAAAAATCATATTAAGTGAAGTAAGCCAGGCTCAAAGAAACATAGGTTCCATGGTTTCCCTTATCTGCAATAACTAGTATATGTGTAGGACAAGCAGAAAAGGTCAAAAGCTATTTGTACATATGACCAGATAAGCTGATGCTAAGCGAAATGAACCTCAAGATAGGGACACAAGGGATTTTATCTTTTTTGCTGTTCATTTTAATGTATTTATAATGTACTATGTGATTTTTTGTTTCTTTTGTATGTTCTTTCCCCATGGTATAACCCCTGTTTTAACTGTATTTGATTCCAGTGCCCTGCATCTTGTATATACATTTTTCTAATTTGGGGAGGGGAAAGGAAAAAAACAAAATGCTGAAATAAGGATACAGATTGAACCATTGTAACAATGAGATGTACAAGACACTATGTTGAAAACTAACTCCACCCTTTTTAAGGTAATAGTTTTGTTCCATAATATCTCTTAGCTGAGCCCATCTGAATTGAAATGTAGAGCTGCCATGAGGCCTCTCTCCTCCTCTTTTTTGTTATCACTATAATAGTTATCACTATTATTTTATATACTAACAAGAAGCGCCTTAACAGAGATGGTTGGAAATAGTTGTCCTTATGTCTTCTTGAATTGTATCGGTGACATCTAAATTAGCAGGTCTTTAATTTTATTTTTCAAAGTACTAATAGGTCTCAATTAGGGTTTATAAATTGTTATTCAAGATATTGAAGGTTTGAATGAATTGCTTTCATTTTGTGAAGTAGATAACAGTCAATAATTGAGTGTACAATAATATTTTTATTCACTGAAATTCCAATTTCTTAAATTGGTGGAAAAGATGCTGGTATCACCACTTGTTAGAATGTCAGTGTTAACTCTTTCTTCTTCCTAAAAAGCACTGAAATTTGTAATATATGTTGTATTGTCTCTAAATATACAGTTTAATGTGCATTTCTACTCATCCATTATTTGCTTAGTTTTCTCTGAAATGCTGATCCAGGAAATAATACATTATCTGTCACATATTTAAAGTAGTTAAACAACTTTGTCTTTGTGAAGCTAAATGGCACTACTTGTCAAGACTTTGTTTTCCACAGTTAGCTTTCTTAATCTAAAAGTTATAAGCAAGCACATCATATAGAATTTGATCTTGTACTTTGATGATTATATATTAATTACCAGAACTCTCATCGTAAACTTTTTGGGGAGCTAAATATCCTTCAAGTTGGAGGAAATTTGAAAATGCCTGTATAACAGAGTAAGAACAGAACTAGAATAAATATTTTTTTCTTTATAATTCAATTTAAAAATTTAAGATGGATTTATTTCAATGGAAGTTGGCAACAAAGCAAGTAGTTATTCTAAGAGAAAGACAGGAATATGAAAAACAGTTTGTAGAAGTCAATATTGTTAAATACTAGTGTATTTTTATAATAATTAAAATAATTTTTCAAGTATTGCCAAGTACTCTCTCATAAATAGTGCTATCATTAAAGAAAAACAACAATACTGCAGCTTTCTCTACACCCTGCCTTCTGTTCTTTGTCTCTTAACATTACTGTACACAATCATGTTCATATTTCTAGGCAATCTATCAGATATTTATGAATATGGATATTTGAGGGACAATGGAAATGAGTTTACACCATGCACAATTAAAAATGTGAGCTAGAGAAATGTCAAACACTGATGATCTTCTACCTAAAGAATTGTGTTTAAAATGCAGTTTTTGTCTGTTTCTTTTCTGTGTTTACTTAGTATCAAATACCAGTCTTTTGTTTATTGCATCTTATATTTACAAAGGAAAGACAAACGCTCAGCCATTTTTGAAGTCATCTGAATGTCATGTTTTAACATATGGATCCTCCAAATGGAGCTTGGTCCATTTTGACCATTAGCTGGGTCACTAGCTAGGCATGTGGGGCCTCACCTGAGTAATTTGAGGAGCCCATCAGCATGGCTCTTTGCTTTGGCTTTCACAGGCCAGTACTTTTTATTTCTCATCTGCCTGCTATCATGTTAACAAACTCTCAGCAGCTCATTGACAACATAATAAAATGAGATTAGAATTTCACTGGCTAAAGAAAGCTTTATTACGGCTTTAGACTTGAGACTGTTTTCATGTGTCATTCTATAATCAAATAAGGAAAACACCTCACATCAATCAATCAATCACTCAAACAAACAAACAAACAAAACCCAGAGAAATCACAGTGGTTACCCACAAGGACTAGGAGTCCTGTGCTGGGTCTGATTGGAAACCAGATAAGTCTCAGACCAAAACAACAGTCTTTCATGTTACTGACATATTACTAGCAGGCTTATCCCAATGTTGTTTTTGTAGCACTAGAAACTAGCACCTAATTTACATCCTATTCCTATGAGCTGGAGTCCAGATGATGATAACATTTTTTAAGTGCTGGAAGACAATGGCTTCATTTTAGAAACTGGAGACAAATAGATGGACTATGTGGTCACTAAATGCCTACGGTAGACATTACTTTAAGTATCTTGTGGCTACTGAAGATTTTGGCAAATGTCTAAAAGCATTTTTAACCAACACAAATAAAAAATTGGGGAGGAGGCAATGTTTATTATGCAAGAACAGTTAGGTGTAATATTGTGACAAAGAGCTGTAATTTAATATCGAATCACAAATACATGCAAGGCATTTTTTTTATCCTTCTAAGTAAGCTGACCAGAAGATGAAAACAAATTGTTTTAATTGTGTTTATATTTTCCAGCCACATTTTCCATATACAACTAAGTTATTTAAAGTTCTTCAATTGAAGCACTTGTCTTTAATAATAAGGTCTAACTTTATTTGATTACAATGTGATTTGGGATAGTTGGATGCCTAGCATTTTGATTAAGGAAATTGCCTTTAATTTCTTGGTATTATCCTCTATGTTACAAGTTGTTTTGTCAGTTACACATGACATGTAAACAGACTTAAAAAATTAGTTCATTATTACTCATCCTGCAAACAGAAAGATGCGTGTGTACTACCTTACCTTGCATATGCTAGGAAGTTAGGCAAATAAAATGTCTTTCATACACCCCTATTCATTACTGATTAGTACAACACAAGGACTTAAATGGCTCTGGAAATTTTACTATGAATAATGTTTGCTGAAAAATAACAACAACAAAGCCCAGCAGCTTGGTAACAAATCCTATTTCCCAAAAATACTCATCTCATCCATTGCATTTACATTCTTGCTAGTGCTGAAAGGTAAAAGAAAATTAGAAAGCTGAATGACTGAAAAACACAAACAGATCTTAAGATGTTTTTTCATTTCCATTCCTGTGTCTTGAGAATTTGCCATCTGGATTGCATACTATTTTCGATGTTTTAGCCTTTGACATATTTTTTTTTTTTGTGAAAATACCCTATAGAGGGGTAACAATTACATGGGCAAGGTAATAAGGACATTTCTTTCTTTCTTTCTTCCTTCCTTCCTTTCTTTCTTTCTTTCTTTCTTTCTTTTTCTTAATATTGTGAGAATACCGTACAGAGGAGTTAAAATTACATGGGCAAGATAACGAGTACATTTCTTATCAAGCATTGTTGCCTCCTCTTTGTTTCCCCTTCTCATCCCTTCCATCCTCCCCCTCTCCCCCACCCGAACCTCCCCGCTAGCGTTGTAAAGTTCGTTTTTCGACATAACGACTTGTACATCTCATTGTTGTAATGTGTCCACCTGTATCCCTAGTTAAACAATTTGTTTTTTCTCTTCCCCCCCCAAATTATATCAACATCAAATACAGTGAAAACAGGGGTTATACCGTGGGGGAGGGACATACAAAGCAACAAAGAAAGCATCTTATAAATATGTTAGAAACAATTGCATGAAAAAAAAAACATTTGAATACTTATCTTGGGGTTAATTCCCCTATTTCTTATCAAGCATTGTTGCCTCCTCCTTTGTTTCCCCTTCCCAACCCTTCCCATTCCGCCACCCCCCCCCCACCCTCCGCCAAAGTTGTAAAGTTGTTTTCGACATAAGGATTTGTACATCTCATTGTTGCAATGGGTCCACCTGTACCTCTAGTTAAACGATTTGCTTTTTCCCTTCCCCTCCACAAATTATACCAACATCAAATACAGTGAAAACAGAGGTTATATATACCGTGGGGGAGGGACATACCAAGCAACAAAGAAATCATCTTATAAATATGTTAGAAACAATCGCATGAAAGAAAAACATTTGAATCCTTATCTTGGGGTTCATTTCACCTAACATGAACTTATCTGACCTTTTCTGCTTGTCTTAGACATATACTAGTTATTGCAAATAAGGGAAACCATGGGACCCATGTTTCTTTGGGCCTTGCTTACTTCACTTAATATAATTTTTTGCAAGTCTTTCCATATCTTAACAAATGGGGCAATGTCATTCTTTCTGTTGGAGGTATAGAATTCGATTGTGTGTATATATACCACATTTTCTTGATCCATTCATCTACTGAGGGGCATCCACTTTGGAAAATAGCATGGAGGTTCCTCAAAAGACTCCACACACAGCTCCCCTATGACCTGGTAATCCGACTTTAGGGCATTTATCCAAATGATCACAAACAAGACCATACTAAAGCTACCAGCACAACTATGTATATTGCAGCATTATTTACCATAGCTAAGATATGGAGCCTTTGTCAATTTTTGAACAACAACTTGGTAGCACTTTGGGGATGTTACTTCATGAGAAAGTACATGTGTCATGTATTCAATTATATTTTAAACTCCTCATATGTGTCTGATGTACATAATGAGGACAGGCATTTTCTGGTCTGGCATTGATACATCACAGTGGAGGGTGGAATGATAAGAACAATGCCTGAAGTTTTAGTTCCTAATTCATGGGTAGTTAGAGGAACATATGTCATGTCAAATTTTGCTTTGCTTTGGGATTTCTCAAGGTTAATTAGTATCCAGCTGATGAAGATGTTTTATCTATCTTTAATACTATCATTTCAGGGTGATATACTCCTGAGGCTGAACTGTTTCTTATTAACCCTATGTGGTCATGGAAACTATGAGATGTACCCTGAATTGGAGTCCTTGTTTCTGAAATTACATAAATAAAAGTGCAGAAGTCTTACTCCATGTTTTAAATGTATAATAAGATAGAATAGAATGAACAAAAAGTCTAGTTGTTTGGAGAACCCTTTAAGACATGGTCATTTTTTTCCTTCTAGAAGCTTTATGAGATGATGCAAAAAAGAAATCTTACTTTTGCTTCACTGAACTCAATTTGGTGTCTATTTGTAGTGAATAAAATAACAAACTCAGTGTGATTATTATTTGCATGCAGACAGAAACAATGAAGTTTAAGTATTTCTAGAGACATCTATGTCTTTCAACCCTTCAAGGTAATCTTTGCAATGTTATGTCTTGACCTAAAAGAGAAAAGTAATTTTAAATCAGTTTATGATTGTCATATTTTCCTTAAGTTAACATTTCATACTGTGCTTCCTATTCAACTTATTTCACCATTAACTGGAGAAATTTTAACATATAAACATATTTATACCCAATGAACTTGACCATAATGTATTATGTGCTTTTTAATTTTTTTGGGTTGTAATAATAATTCAGTGAATTTCTGTAAATGGAAGATTTACTAGAAAGATAGCAAGGAAAAGCATGGAGAATATTCAAATATCCTCATGAGACATTGTAGACAATGAAAATTTTTTTCTGATATTTACTTGTTTTTTTAATTAGAAGTTTAAAGCAAGTCTGATGATTCAACTGCAATTCCATGAGTTATTACACAAGCAACTCCTACATCTCTATTGATCATGTTTACCCCATTACCAACTCACTGATACTTCCACATCTGTCTTTCTTTCTTGCTCTCTCAAATGGGAAAAGAGGTTTCAGTTCATTTAGTAGACCACCTGTAGATTAGACACATTGCTCAGTCTTCTTTTTAAGCTCTTTGCAGAATGGTTGCTTGACTTAGTTACCACATCTGTTCCAATTAGTTTTAGTACAGGTAGGCCGCCAATGATGAAAGAAGGAAGGAAGGAAGGAAGGAAGGAAGGAAGGAAGGAAGGAAGGAAGGAAGGAAGGAAGGAAGGAAGAAAGGAAGGAAGGAAGGAAGGAAAGGGAGGAAGGGAGGAAGGGAGCAGGTGCCAGTGGCTCATGCCTATAATCCTAGCTACTAAGGAGGCTGAGATCTGAGGATCATGGTTCAAAGCCAGCCTAGCCAGGAAAGTCCATGAGACTCTTGTCTCCAATTAACCATCAGAAAATTGGAAGTGGCTCTGTGGCTCAAGTGGTAGAGTGCTCTCCTTAAGCTGAAGAGCTGAAGGACAGAACCCAGGCCCAGATTTCAAGCCCCATGACTGACTAAAAAAAGAAAGAGGGGGGGTAGGGAGGAAGGAACGAAGGAAGGAGGGAAGGAAGAAAGGAAGGAAGAGAGAAAGGAAGGAAGGAGAGGATGACGGCTAATTTAGATACCCAAAGCACATCAGACCGGGGTTATGAGCATGTTGGTTAATGTGAGATTTTTCACATGACTTCTATGTAACAGGTAGATAATTTGTGCAATTGGACCATATATTCATATGACATGATATTTCATGTTATCAAAAGGTACTATTGTAGTTGCCCAAACTATGATTAATGAATAATTTAAAAAGAAACTACTTGAATCAAGTTGTAGTAAATAATACATATTACAACAAATCCTAAAACTGCCTTTATACTTAAACACATTGAAACGTATATTTTCATTCTTGTTGATGAGTGCTATATAGTGCTATATATATATCATCAATTGATAAGGGTTCCAGTAAACATTAACATAAGCCTGTATGGTTGGTCCCTTAATATACTTGAAGGAATGTATATAAAATAAATTGAACCAGGGGCCAGTGGCTCATGCCTGTAATCTTACCTACTCAGAGGCTGAGCTCTGAGGATCACTGTTCAAAGTAAGCCCTGGCAGAAAAGTTTGTGAAACTCTTATCTCCAATTAACCACCAGAAAACCAGAAGTGAGACTGTGGTTCAAGTGCTAGAGTGCTAGCCTTGAGCAGAAGAGCTCAGGGACAGTGCCCAGGTCCAGAGTTCAAGCCCCATGACCCACCAAAAAAAAAAAAAGAAAGAAAGAAAAAGAAATTGAACCAGGATGAAATGGGCTAGTCTAGGAAATAAGTGGATATATAGTGGACTGTATCCTACATAGTGCAACAAATGAACAAGTTTCAAAAGAAAGAAAGGTCATGCAAATGCTTGCAGACCCAAAGGAATAAAATTTTTTAAGTACAAATCTAATGAACTAGATAAACTGGTGTCATGCAAAAGAGACTCATCCTCTTCATGAAAGACTCATCTGAAACCACTAAGGCATCTGTCCCTTTTTAGTAGCACAGCACAAAGGTGCTGAGACACAGGCCTCACAGGCTCTCCTCATGCACTCTGGGTAGGCTTTGCTGAAATGCTAACAAGCATGTTCAAAGAAATGGGAATCCTCTATACACTGTGTGAAAACTTTGATTATACATACATGTCTATGTATTATTTTTCCCCACAGAATTTTCTTCACTGAGTCGTTATCATAAAAGATAGCTCAGACCCAATAGACTGACCAAGGTGAAATCACTGATAACATTCTCAAGCTTCAGTGATTCCACAGATGTACCACAGCAGATTCTCTCCTTTTTAGTATTGAACAATTTTTCATTTTTACGGTTACTCATGACTCTAGACAAAAACATGCAAATATACACTTGAGAGTTGAAGACAAGGCCTTCCTTTCTAGGCAGGCATTCTAGCATTTGAACATCTGTCTTGAGTCATACATCTAGTTCTTCTTTGCACTGAGGTAGGGTCTCACTTTATGCATGGGGCCAGCTTCTATTTTCCTATGTATACTTCTCTGTAGTTGGAGATTTTGGCATGTGTGCGGCACTGTGCCCAGCCATTGCACTTCCCTCATAGCTGGGATACGAGATGGGGATGTGAGTCACTGAACCAAGCCTTTGGTTGACTTGGTGTCTTGGGAAATCCCCATCCCCTCAAGATGGCCTTTGAAACTATAATCCTCAGATCTCTTCCCACAAGTAGATGGGATGACAGGCTTGAGCCATCACCCCAGGCTAAACCACTGTATTTTGAACCAAAACCAAAAGCCAAAGACACAACTCTATCATATACATTCTTGAACACTTAAAATGAATGTTTGTAAATGTTCTAACTCTTTATTCTAGTTGCATTAATTATTAATGTAGGGTGATAATTCAATGTCAGCACCTTACAGTTTGAAAATTACTTTATTAATTCTAACTCCTTCTATCCTGATAGTTTTTCTTTCCTTAATGCTATGTGCAAGCCCCTTTAGTGTTTCTCTAGGAATATGTTATTGCTCCCTGGTTTCCAGTAAAGGCTGCGTTTCTAATCAAAGGTCACCATTAAACAGTCACAGAGGTTATTGTGTGGCTATGTTTGTAGTTAGTAGCTCTTAGCTTTATCTACTTGGTGGTGGTTTACAAATTCCGGCTATTGCTAAATTAGAACAGTAATTTCTGGTGCTTTCTACTCTTATTTTTCCTTTCCCCTTCGCCTGTTGCAGATCAGAGATGGAGGAGGGAGGAAAACAGGGAGCAGATAAAAAGCTTTCACAAACTCACACTGTAGGGCTGTGGATAAGGAAGATTAGTTGTTTGGCTTGGGGATCTGGTTCTTATTAATGTCACCAAGCTTCTCCAATCCTCTGTGGCAGAGATCTTGACTTTTCCTGCAGTTAGCAGGTCTCACCATGAGGTGAAGTTCACTAAATTTTCTGTAACTAAATAAAGTCAGGGATTGTGAAAATTTCCCTTCTTTCCGAGGGTTAGTAGGGATGTCACCACCAGTCAGCTGTTGGAGAACCCCAAAATGACACTTATCAGAGCACATGGTTCTACTTGGTCTGCTCCTTCTTTAGGCATTAACATGCTTTCCTAAATTTGGGCTTCAAAACATGTAGTTTTATTTATTTATTTTTAAACATGTAGTTTTATAAATGGCTCTAAAAGGAATATGTATCATAGTGATTTTTTCTTCATTGCATTTGATCTTATTGTCTGACTCGAAGCCAAACTTACATTTTTTACTTATAGATTTTTTAAAATATTCTTATTATGCTTATGTAATTGTGCAAAGGAGTTGCCATGCACCAAAGCAGGTTGTAAATATAGTGCATCACACCTCAATCAATGCCATTCCTTTCAATATGCTCACTCACCTCTCCCAACCCACCTGTTCCTTTACTTATCGTAACAAAGCAGTTTATTATATGTACAATATTTCCTGATCTGTGCCATCTCTTCAACATCTTTACTCCCCTGCCAACCAATCCTTTCCCTTGCATTTCTCAATTTTGTGGAATATATAATGAATTCTTGCCCGAATCCCCCCTTTCATTCTTTTACCACTTTCCCCTTGGTCCCACTCTCTCCTCTTACAAGAACCCATTTTCTGATCCTTATTTTGTTGGGCCTTGACTTAGTTTTTTTTTAATTAATAAGTTTTTTTAAATTGTGAAAATACCGTACAGAGGGGTTACAATTACATGAGCAAGGTAATGAGTACATTTCTCATCAAGCATTGTTGCCTTCTCCTTTGTTTCCCCTTCCCATCCCTTCCCTCTCATCCCCCCCAGCCAAAGTTGTAAAGTTCATTTTTCGACATAACGTCTTGTACATCTCATTGTTGCAATGGGTTCACCTGTATCCCTATTTAAACAATTTGTTTTTTTCCCCTTCCCCTCCACAAATTATACCAACATCAAATACAGTGAAAACAGGGGTTATAGCATGGGGGAGGGACATACAAAGCAACAAAGAAATCATCTTATAAATATGTTAGAAACAATAGCAAGAAAGAAAAACCATTTGAGTCCTTATCTTGAGGCTCATTTCTGACTTAGTCTTTTTTAAGAATTACACTTCAACTTACACTTTGCAATCTGACACTCCATATTTCAAGGACAAATAACAAAATCAGAAAAAGGTTGAAAGAGTATTCAACTTTACAAATGAAGAATGTGCTTATAATTATTTTCTCATAATTAAATGATTTAGGATATTTGTTAAAATAGTTTTACTTCCTTGAATCAAATACATATTGAAATGTAATGTATATATACATGCATATATCTACACATAGGATGTATGTTTATATTTATACTGATATATGTTCAAGTACACATATCTAGTTTAGAAAGACAGGTAAGTAGGAAATTAAAAAAAACTTTAGAACTTCTCTAGTTGAAGATTTTAAATTAATTAATACCAAAAGAAATAAATACCAAAATTCCAAATGACAAAAATGTTGGCACAGTCTAGCCTGGATTTTCCATCCTTGGATTTCTGGTCTGTGAGGTTTCTACAATAATATGTCAGCTATCTTGTGTGTTAACAACACTGAGTGATCGAGTGGGTGGACGGTGTCCACATCATGAACAATGCTCATTCTTATAAACAGCACTAGAGAAGCCTTAATTTTGAAATCATTTATAGATTCAATTTCTCATTTAAGAATCCTTCTTGAAGTCCCTATCTTTAAACTCTTCTAATGAGCAGAACTTAGTGTTTTGCTCTGACTTCATATTTTACTTGATCTCATTTAGATCCAAATTTCTTGTCTTGACTTTGCTTTTTTAAAATTTGACCCTTAGTGCCACAGTGGTGAAAAGGGGCATTTTTTAAAATGTTACTTTAGGTTTTTCTCACTTTTCACTTGCAATATCTGATAATCAAATGTCCCTCCCCCCCAATTTTTTTATTTTAATGGTTATATCTCGCCAAACAAAAGAATTCTAATTTCCTTCACCTTTTCTCTCTTATTTGTTTTCCTTATGGTAGAATATTTAACATAAAATAATAGACTTTGGAAAGGAATCATGAGAAATAATTACCTCTTGGTATGCATAGAGTTTCAGTTGGGAAAGATGAAATGTTCTAGAGATGGTCAATAGTGAAGGCTAGCTAGCACACTGAATATATTTAAATCCATTGAACTTAAAATGATAAATGTTGGATGTTATTCAGTCTTTCATCATTGAGTATGACACTAGCTATGGATTTTATATCAAATTTTTGTTTTAAAACTTATTTTGCTAGCACTAAGTATTTTCCACATAGGGTTTGCTTGCAATATTTAAATATATGCACATACTTTACACATACATATAATTTATTTTGATCAAATCACCATTTGTAATTTCCTTTGTCCTTTTCCCTCCTCCTTTTATTTTTGTGGTAATTGGGTTTGAACTTGGAGCCTTCCACTTGCAAGGTGCTCTATCACTTGAACTATGTCTCTTGCCTTGACTTCAGATGTGTCTAAATATTATTATTTCATGACCCAATCTTGTTTAAGTCTGAAATCATGCCATAGTATTTCTACTCCATATATATATATATATATATATATATATATATAAAAGATTTATTTATTGAAACACATATTTTCCTCAACTTAAGAAGTACAAGAAGATGCAGCATATGTTGACATATATGTGCTTCCTTGTTATCAGTATAACTTTTGATGTTTCTTCTATCCTCTTTCCAATAAGCAAGTGCCAGATTCTTTGGTTTATCACTACTCCCTTCGAGTCCAGATAGGAGTCTTGCTTTCCTCCTTTTGTACTATTTTTCATCTGGCTACAATTCAGACCTACACAGTCAGTTTACATGCATTAATTGGTCCTCACAGATAGGCTGTTAAAGTAACTTATCACCTAGGTTCAATTGTTGTGTTAGACTAAGTTCTGTGGGGACAGTGAATTCATACTTTGCAAACAGCAGGTTCCTTTGAATGTAGACTGAAAACTGGCTCATGCCTGTGAAGTAATTTCATTATCACAGCACTCACATCTCAACAGTCACCAACATATGCTGCTACTTGGGACAGTAGCATTAAACAGCTACTAATTAGTTCTGTGAGATAATGCAGCTGTGGGCCATGGTTGAAAAAGAGAAAAACAACCACTACAGTCAGAGGCAGCAAAAAAGAACAAATGCACTGAAAAGAAAATATAGATCTGGCACTCATTTAAGAAATATTTTAAAGAAGGCATATCAGTATAATACTGTCTGGAAAAGGCAAGAAACATAACTAAGCAACTAAAAATACAAAAACTTTATAAAATAACTTTAAATTAGAACTAAAAAATAAGTATAGTTAAAATTATTTATTGCCTAAAGCTAATGGTCTAGAATATCACAACCTCAGAGAGTGTGTGGGGATGGGTGGGGGTGTGGGGAAAGAGGGAAGGGGCGGAGAGGGAGGGCAGGGGTGGGAGGAGAGGCTGGGTGCTACCCTTGAATTTTTTGCTCAAGGCTAGCATTGTGCCACTTGAGCTACAACCTCCCTTCTGGCTTTTTGGTGGTAAATTAGAGATAAGAGTATCAGAACTTTTCTGAATTAGTTGGCTTTGAACCATGACCTTCATCTCTCAGCTTCACAAATAGCTAATACCTCAATGTATTCATTTTTCCTTTGATGAATTATTTATTGTTCTTATAAAGATGATATACAGAAAGTTTACAGTTACATGTCAGATAGAGTACATTTCTTTTTTTAAAAAAATGTTACCCATTCCCTTATATCTCTTCCATCCCTACACACAAGTTGTATAGTTCATTTTCAACCTAGTGTCTAGTTGCATTTGTTCTCCATTTCTCCCACCATTTCTGTGCATCTGTTTATCCTGAAGACAGATAAATTAGCAAATAAAATAATAAGAAAACAAAAACAGCAACAAAGGAAAAAAACCTCTTGTTTTTATTTCTTGGAGTTCATTTTGATAAATATTATTTTACCTTTTTTTTTTTTTGGTCCAGTCGTGGGGCCTGAACTCTGGGCCTGGGCGCTGTCCCTAAGCTCTTCAGCTCAAGACTAGTGCTCTACCACTTGAGCCACAGCACCACTTCTGGCTTTTTTCTTTTTGCTTATGTGGTGCTGAGGAATTGAACCCAAGGCCTCAGGCATGCAAGGCAAGCGCTCTACCACTAAGTCACCTTCCCAGCCCTGATAAATATTATTTTATATGATCAGATGCACATAGGTATTGTGCTTTTGTGATCCTGTCATGAGAATATCCTCCTTTGGTCTCATTGTGTGCAAATGCTTAGAGACCTGAATAATTTATCATGTCTCAGTGTATTTTTTTCCTTTACCATCAAGTGTTTTTACTCATAGATTTATTGGCACCTTCTAGCTACAACAAATGAGGGAAACCATGCAACCTATGTTTTTTTGGGTCTGATTTACTTTGTTTAATATAATATTTTCCAAGTATTTCTTTCCATTTCCTTACAAATAGCACAATATCATTCTTTTTGATGGATGAGTAGAATTCCTTTGTTTATACATTTTCTTAATCTCTTTCTTAATCTCTACATTTTCTTAATCTCTTCATTCACCGAGGGACATCTGGGCTGATTCAGTATCTTTGATATAGTAAATGATGCTACAACAAAAATGATTGTGCTGGTAGCTTTAGAGTGATTTTTGTTTGTGTTCTATTGGATAAATGCCCAGGAATGCAATTGCTAAGTCATAGGGAAGCTATAAATTTAGAAGAAAGTCAGCCTCTTTAAGAAATGGTGATGGAAAAATTTTCTATACACATGCAGAAAACTGAAGCTAGATCCTTATACGTCACCCTGCACCAGAATCAATTCAAAATTAATCAAAGACCTCAATGTAAGGTCAGATACCATGAAAATATCACAGGAAGAGGCAGGGAAAACACTAGGGCCACAAAGCTTGCATCAAAACTTCCAAAGTAAAGATCCAGAATCACAACAAATCAAAGAAAGACTAGATAAATGAGATTGCATCGAACTAAGAGATTCTGCATGGCAAAAGACATAGCTAACAAGATAAGTAGCCCACAGAATGGGAGATTTTTATCAGTTATGTTTCAGACAAGGGCCTCATATCTAATATAAGCTCAAAAAATTAAATCCCCCCAAAATAAACCCTCAAAGAAACAATAATCCAACTAATAAACGGGCTAAAGACTTAAAGAGAGACTTCTCAGAAGAAGTAAGAATGGCCAACAGACACACAAAGAAATGTTCCCTATAAAAGAAATGTGAACCAAAACAATATTGAGAGTCTGCCTTACCTCATATAGAATGGCCATTATCAAGAAAACTAACAACAACCGATGGCAAGGATGTTTTCAAAAGGGAATGCTAGTACGCTGTTGGTGGGAATGTAAACTTGTTCGACCACTCTGTTAAGCAGTATAGAGGTTTCTCAAAAGACAAAACATAATGCTTTCCTGACCCAGCAATTGCACTCCTGGGCATTTATCCAATAGAATACAAACAAAGCTACACTAAAGCTACCAGCACAACCATGTTCATGGAAGTATTCTTTATCAGAGCCAAGATATGGAATCAACCCAGATGGAAGAATGGATCAAGAAAATGTGGTGTGTCTACACAACGGATTTCTACACTTCTATCAGAAAGAATGCTATTGTAAGATAAGTAAGCCAGATCCGAAGAAACATAGATTGCATTTTCTTGTTTGTTCTAACTAGAATGTGCCTATAAATCTACAAATAAACACACTGGCTGGTAAAAAAATATATACACTTGGAAATAATAAATTATACAGGTCTCTAGACATTCACACAGTGAGACTAAAGGAGAATATTCTTAGAAGAGGATCACATATGCTCAATAGCTATGTGCATACGATATTTATGGAAAAGAACTCCAAGAAATAGAATCAGGGTTTTTTTTGTTACTATTTTTATCCTTTGTGGTTGTGTTTTTTTTTTTTTACTGTACCTTTTGTTTTGTAGGTAAGTCTATCTGTTTTAGAGAGGGTAATGGGGGAACACAGAAACAGTGGGACAATGAGTGAACAAATGCAGCCGTGATAGTATGCAGCATGTTGAAAATGAACTATACAATTTGTGGGGGAGGAAGATCGGGAGGGAAAATGGAAAAAAACAAGGGAAGGGGTGACACTAAGAGATATGTACTCATTATCTGACTTATGTAACTGTAACCCCTCGATATGTAACTATATCAAGAAAAAATAAAAACTAGAGCAAAGATTAAAGAGTAAGTGCTTATTGATAAGCAGCATGCTTTTATTCATTATTTTACACTTGATATGTAAGGAAGTCAAAATGTTTCCTATTTCTTCTGTTATACTTTCAATAAATAATATTAGCCTGTGCTATATTCCTGTGCCAGATGAAAATTAATATGACACTTACCCACACTCAGTACATCAAATTCTCCCTTTATTAACACAAGAAGTACTCATGAAGACCTTAAGTGGTTTCATCCATCTCCTTTAAAAAGGGACAAGAGGCTAAGAGACAAGACAAGCAATGAACACTCCACTATTTTGTTTTTCTCTGGGACCTCTCTGTTCACTCACCTCCCAATTTGTCCTCCTTTTTTTCCCTTTAGGTCGCCCTATGTGGTATCTCTCCTCCCTCAGGAGACTGGAGCAGACAGAACCTTTTCCCAAGGTTTTCACAATTGCAAATGCCAAGCTGCAAGCTCTTAACAACCAGCACATGCACTTTCTGTAAGTACATCAGAGAGCACTGAGGGAGATGGTGGAGGTCTGAATGATTGAGGTCATGGGGAAGGAAAGAGGCACCAACTGTTCAGCATCAGCAGATTTGTGTTAAGGAAATCAATTATAGCAGGATCAATTATAGCAGATCTTTAGCAGGATCAATTATAGCAGATCTTTAGGATTGTGTTTTCAAGAGAAACCAGAAACCTATTTTTTTTTCTCTACAGCACAAAATCCTTCACTTTCTAAAAGCTGTCACATGTGTTATGTAAAACTTTAATGTGGTCCAAAGAAAATGTGTGTGGCCTTGATTTATCCCGTGGGTCATAAGTTCGTGGCTGAGGCCTTTACAACGAGAAGCAACACTGTGAAATGGGTAGAACACTGTGCTCAATAGAGTATAGGTCATCTCCAAACATATTATCTTTCAGTGGGGGGGGGAGAGAGATAGAGAGAGAGAGAGAGAAAGAGAGAGAATGATATCACTGTATGTTTCCTTGCAAATTCCTTCTTTGAGTTAGACAATGGTTCTCATTCTGCATCAGTTTGGAAACTTCTCATTAACTTCATCCGTTTGAATGTTTCACACGAAATTTCCTAACATTTGTGACTTCTAGTTGTGAGCTCAATTTTCATATATCATATATCATATATATACATATATACTGCTAAATTGCTATTTAATTGCCAAAGATGTATCACTTCTGATGGATATTTCAGTGGATTTTGGTTTTTTAAAAATGATTATAACCTGATTAGACATCAATAGAGGTCATCATAACATACTATACAGATCTGTTTTTTAAGAGGAGATACATAAACAGCACGAACTCAAATACAAGGTCAGCTGGAAAATAATAAAGACCTCTTTGGCCTCTTGTTCAAATCTTGGCAGCTATGAGTCCTATACCTATTAAGGGCTTTATTAAGCAAATCCAAGGAAAGATAGCCAACATTGTAATTATTGTTCAATTATGGACCAAATAGGCCTGTGTTTTATTTGTTAAATAAACTGGCTTTAAGTGACTTGAAAAGCCATTCTAATGAGTAGTAGAAACTGTAGGTAACATACATAACTACAAAAAATGATAAAACCAAACAGTTAAAATTGATTGTATGATTAAAAGTATCCACCAGCTTTTAGATAGATAAGGTTGTAAGGGTAACTAAAATGCAAAATACAATGACAAAATCCCCCCAAATTTCATATCTTCAGTGTTTCAATTTTATCTAAAAGTTCAGCCAAAGATAAAAGAAAAATTGAAAACCCGTAAGACTCCAAACCACAAGTGAAGTGATCTTGATTTTCCTTGTAAAGAATTTTAGAACCAAGGAGCAGGAGGCTCTGTAAACCAAAGTTAAAATTTGGATAACACTTCATGGTGTCTTAAATAGTTAAAAATTAGCAAGTGATTGGAAGAAAAACCAATTCTTAATTATTTAAAGATGTAGTTATACCTCAGTGCTCATGTAATACATAGTACAATGCCTTACAGGATGGTTAAGACTGATGATTAAATGTTTTTAAAATGTTATATAATATTATTTTAGAAGGATAATATTTAAAAGTTGTAAAAATATGTTAAATTATCACTTATAATCACTAAGAGATAAATTCAGAAATACATTTTATAATGCATTCTTATGATTTGCTTCCAATTATTGATGTTATATATTCCTTTTGTAAATAAATATTATATCAAGTTCTTTGGCTAAAATTTATCCTTTTAACTTATATTTATGGTATTGATTAAGCCATTAAAATTGGAATTAAGCTTAGTGGCAGCAGTGGTTTATGCTGAGATCCTAGCTGGTCAGGAGGCTGAGATCTGAGGATCCCAATTTGAAGCCTCCTTGGGCAGGGAAGTCCCTGAAATCTTATCTCCAATTAATCACAGAAAAAGCTGGAAGTGGTGCTGTGGCTAAAGTGGTATAGTGCTAGTCTTGAGCAAAGAGAGTCCAGGGACATCTCCTAGATCCACAGTTCAAGCCCCAGGACTGACAAAAATAAAATAAAATAAAGAAAAATGGAATGATATAATTTTCTTTTGTAAAATATTGGAGTTTGTTTGGGCATGCAAGCTCCCTCCTTCGCTCTCTCTCTCTCTCTTCTCTCTCTCTCTCTCTCTCTCTCACACACACA
The DNA here is from genome assembly GCF_000151885.1 of Dipodomys ordii. Classification (NCBI taxonomy): domain Eukaryota; kingdom Metazoa; phylum Chordata; class Mammalia; order Rodentia; family Heteromyidae; genus Dipodomys; species Dipodomys ordii. Next base: position 6,349,715 of record NW_012267257.1, on the reverse strand, counting down.
CACACACACACACATCTTTTAAATTTCCAGAGTTTGAGATTTTGTTTTTTTTTCTTTTAATCAGTGTATTTTATTTTTTAAGTTTTTACTGTAAAAATACTGTACAGAGAAGTTACAGTTCTATGAGCAAGGTAATGAGTACATTTCTCATCAAGCATTGTTGTCTCTGCCTTTGTTTTTCCCCTACCATCCCTTCCCTCCCACCTCCACAACTACACGTGCCCCCCCCTCCTAAATTGTAAAGTTCATTTTTCAGCATAGTGTCTTGTACATCTCATTGTTACAATGGGTCAACCTGTATCCCTATTTAAACATTTTGTTTTTTCCCTTCCTCTCCCTTCCCCAAATTAGAGAAGTGTATATACAAGATGCAGGGCACCGACATCAAATACAGTGAAAACAGGAGCACCCAGGCCTTGAGTTCAACCCCATGACTGACCAAAAAAAAAAAAAGAAAGAGAGAGATTTTGGTTTTGAGTTCATATAAATTGAAAGCTTTGAGAGACCTTGTATAATCATCATACTGGAAAAAGTTCATAAACACAGAACAAAACTTTAGACCCTTTAGTGGTTTACTACAACATGAATAGAAAAGAGAAAAAAGTATCATGATAAAGTAAAAAGAGGGTCAGTTGGCTGCTGTCCTTTGCTTTTTTTTATGTAGTGGAAAGAAGTCGAAGCTGTCAGGGATCACGGTGCAACCTACTGAGAACCCCAGGTTTGAGCATTCTGACTGGGACTCGGCCCTCTGGGAAAATACAACATTCTCTTCCTTAAGAAAAGGAAAGAAAAGAAAAGAACAGGTTCCTAAACCTCAGAAAAACTTGGACATCAAATAGCTCTTACAAAATAACATTTTGATGATTTAAGTGTAAATGAATGAGAAACATATGGATTAAATTTCTCTCAACATACACAGGAGTTTAAAATTAAGGGTGAAAGTGCTTGGAAAAATTAGGTGTGTTTTTTATGGTTTTTTTTTTTTTAGTTTTCCTGAATCCAAAAGGCTTGAAAAGCAGTTCAAATCATTTTACAAACTCAAGGCACAGCTGGGTCCTTAAGTGTTTTCATCCATAGACCCAACCAACTGGCTTCAATGGGTTTCTGCCACACAGGGCAAGCCTTGTTTAATGTGGTAATGATACAATCACCAACAAGGTAGGTGCACCAATTAAACAGGGATGATAATTTAGGTTATATGTGCAATTATGGAACAGTCTGTTTATATCTATGTTGTATAATTATTATATAATTATTCCAGGAAACCAGCAAGAACTTCCAGCAATTGTCAGGTCTAATCTTTTTTTTTTTTTTTAATTTTTCCAAAAAGTCACTAGTGCTGGTTACAAGCAAATGCTAAAGTATTCCAAAAGGTGGAATGCAGATAATCTTTGTCTGAAATAATACACACACACACACACACACACACACACACACACACACAGAGTACCTTTTTCACATTTGCCACTCTCATGATGTTTAAAACTTGTAGAATCACCCTGCTACCCCTGGGGACTGTGGGGCTGAGTTTAAACACTATTAGTCACAGGCCCTTTAGTTGCAGCTGAACTCCACCTTCCAACTCAATCAGGTCATCCATCCCCTGCCTCCCACCTCTGCATCCTACCTGTTCTTTTCAAGTTCCTTTCTTGAACAAAGTGGGGTGGTGAAGTACCAGGTGACCTAAATAGGCTCATAATTCTGAAATTGGAAAAGCATCGTGATTTCTTGGCCTCTTCAATTAAAAAAATAAAAGGTATTCTTACTACATTCATCACAGAAGAATCTTTGTAAGGTTTTGGAGAATGATTGTAGTTCAACTTTTGTTGAATAATAATAACTTGTAATTGTTTGCATATATTTTTGAAAGGGCATGATGGGCTTTTAACATTGTGCTATTCAATGTTCTATGTTATGTTGATATTTACAATTGGCTATTAAAATGTAAGTGAAAGAATATTTAAATAATATCACATGACAGCACTACAGAGAAATGGTTCCACATATTGCAACTTTGGTCTAGGTAATATTAATCCACCTAAATTGCCCACCTTCTGCTAACTCTCATACATAGTTCTGTCAGAGGAGTAAATGCTAAATACAGGATACAGGATCTTTGCAAAGTTACTGACTTAATGACTCCCTGTCTGTATCTGGTATCGCAGGGACAAGCAGAAAGTTTATCCCTGTAAAGTGATACTATGAAAGAAAAATAAGTGATGAATCACTATCAATTAAAAATATTTATGTGAAAGGATAGAAAGAAATGTAAAGACAGAGGAAGGATGTTTTAATACCTGTAATTATTGAAAGTGTTCTTTTTTGGCATGGAAGTTTTGTGTGTGTGTGTGTGTATGTGTTCTTTTTCTTTGCATATTAGAAAAAATAGTTTATATTTTCTGATGTTTGGGGGGAGTGAGTAGAGCAAAATATGCCCAAGAAATCTTCTTATAGTCCAGGATCCATACAATACAGTTGAATCATGTCTCATACTTATCAGACTAGCCTTGACTTCCAAATCTATGGGTTGACAAGCACATGTGAATATAACACATAAAAGTTATATGTTTGAACTTTAGGAACACTTAATACTTGGAGAACCACCCTTCAAATAGTGTACCTATGGGGACTTGAGGGTTCAGTGTAGACACCAAGAATCATTGGTTACTTGTCTTTTAATTACCGCTGAACACCACCATTTTCCAAGTCAATCAGGTCATCCATCTTCTGGCTCCCCACATAAAGTTTCAACATATAATTAAAAATTATTACCTCAATTGACCCAAGAGCAATAATTTTTTAAAATTTTATTTTATTATAAAGATGATGAAGAGCAATCATTTTTTGTATCCAACTCTAAATATTGATATTAACAATCAGAAAATAACTCATTTAGTTTATAGAATATTTCTCTTACTTTTAGACATCTAGATCTTTAAAAAAAATTTACCATACAAAATAATCTTAGTGATCATGAGAGTGTATTTTCAAATGTATCTCTAGTGATTACCTGAAGATATAAGTTTAGTATTCAATTATTTTTAGTATAGAATTATTTTGAGCACATATTTGAGGCTGACCCTGAGCTGAGCCCTTAGTCAGCATTAGCTCATATATCTCTCACAAATTACCTGAGAAATATAGGTATTAATTTCCTATTTAACATTCTCAAGGTTGAAAAGCTAGTGTGGGGTGAGGCTTCAGCCTTCCAAGATTGGTCCATTTTTCTCACCTGGAGGAAACTATTGCATTTAAAATATGTGGAAGGGATAACACAGATCAAGATGCATTGTATTCATAAACTGCTTTATTACGTGGCAAACAAATTCAATATATAACCTACAAATTAGGAAAAGTAAGAGAAAGGTTAGTTGAGAGGGATGGGAGAGAACATTGAAAGGGGCATCATTTCTCAGAATACACTGTATTTATCAACTGGTTTGTTGAATGGCAACTCCTTAGTACAACTGCTTAAAAATAATATAAATATTTTAAAAATGTTTGGTTATGTTAGCTTTGCAGAAAATTAAAACAATTTCAACATCCTGCGTGAACCAACAGTGTTCATTTTCTTGATAAGAACACTGGAAACAAAATGTTTGGTTTAATTTTCATTTTTCTCATTAAAGAAACTTCTTTTTCCATGAGTTTATATCTCTGTACAGTCTGTTTTGTTTCTTGCCCATTGTCTTAGTCATAGTCCTTTACAAGTCATTAACAAATGATTTACAAAAAAGCAAAAAAAGTAGCTAATAATAACATGCATCAATTTTTTTTCCTATTTTGGTACTTGATTTCAATTTTGTATGTGGTATTTTAGGTTTGAAATAGTGCATTTTTATGAAAGAGACCTTGATTTCCTATATGTTGTGATTACTAAGCAGTTTTATTTCTATTTTGTTTTCATTGTTCACATTTAACTCTCATTCATTTCAAACTTGTTCTGATATGTACACGATGTGTTAAATATTAATTTCACAGAATTATTTTATTACTGTATTTATGTTAATGCTTTTTCTCTGTGGATAGGTGTGAAACCTACAAAGGAGGAGTTTTATTTTATTTCTGCTCGCCAACATATACTGCTATCTAGAGTAAAACTCGCCGTGTGTTTTGTTTTGCCTTTTCTGATCACAGTTGCTCTGTGTGCATTTGAAGCAGCAGCAGCTTCACCTTCCCGCTTAGTGTGAAGAGAAAAGCTTCTCGTTTGTATCGGATTGTAACAGCTGCAAGTGTCTGACATTTCTGTTTATTTGTTTATTCTTTTGACAAATATTTACTTAACACCAATTGCTTCTCAACCATTGTTTTAAATACTTGAGGTACAATTATGAACAAAATTTCTATCCTTGAGCTATGAATTCTGGGATTACTAGATTACCATTTCTAAACTGAAGACGTTCCTTTACAAAAACTGAAGGATGGGTGGGGTAGAAGAGATGGGAAAAATTATAAAAAAGATAACAATCAAGCTGCATTGTACTCATACACTGACACAGTGAATGGAAAACCCTTTGTACAACTACTTAAATAAAAAATGAAAAAAGTTCTTTTGAATATTAGTTTAAGGTTTTATTTAAAACCACAAATTTGATTTAAAACATATTTACATTTTTCCTTGATTTTCTAGAGGTGATCTTTTTGTTTCAAGGTGGAAATCGATATTAGTTATGATTTTCTATTATTAAATCTTCCTAGTCGTTCCAAGATAAACATTAATTAGCTTAGTCACAACCTATGTCTTGTTTGTTTAAATTTAAGATTTTTGGGTATTATTATGTGGATCAATTTGTGAATGAGATGCATATATAATTTCTCCCATGTTACATCTTTGACAGATGATTTTGTTACAAGAATTAGATTGGAATGGAATAGAGAGGTTCCCTCCTTACTTTTCTTTAACAAACGGTATCAGTTTAGAAGCACTTGCTATGTTAAATTTGATAGAATTTACAATATAATTTGGACATGATGTTGCTTTCTGAGATGAATTACATTTGTGGATCCTCTTTCATAAAGGCCTGTTTGGTATTGTTGGTCAAATCAGCTTTAAATCCTTTCTATAATTTTAAGTGTGCGCTTAAATTTACTGATTACCTTATCTTATTTTTCTTAAAAGTTTGAAGTTTATTAATTATTTTGCTTTTATTATTCATACAACAGTTCCATTGTTCTTTTAGTTATTATGTAAGAGGTTATCTAGCTTCCAGTTTTAAAGAATCTCTAAAAACTCTTAATTTGTTTAAACTTATGATTATATTTCCTTTCATATCAATTTTAATTTTCAATGTTAATTTCTTTTCTCCTAGTTTGGACAATTTTACTTTTTCCCAACATTTAGTTTTCTGTTTCTTCAATTACTTAGACCAGTTATTTTGGTGAGTTTTATTAATTTTTTCCCACAATGTGAGTATTTGAGTCCATTATTCTTTAAGCAATGCTTTCAGGCTTAGTGCTTTGAAATTAATGTAAAGTTTATTCTTCAAGACATAGATATTTAGAATGGTTTTAGATTTAAAATGTTTTATATTATTCGACTCACTGTTTTCCCAGTAGAAAAAGTATCTGAAGAAAACTACTTCTCCGAAAGTTGTCAGAATTTTATTTATGATCTGGTATGTAATAAATATTTATGGATGTTCCAAATGTGCTTGAGAATGATGGGTATGTTCCCATTCTTAGATATACAGTTCCTTATATATCCAGTAGATGAATCATTTGAAATGAAATTGTCAAATGTTGACTTTCTTAGTTGACTTTCTATTTGATATAATTAAGGAAGACACTTTAAACCATACCTGTTCATGGCTTCGTTCAAGGAGAAGTCTAGCTTTTGTCCATGGCTTCTGTGAGGTAATATCTAACCCCTTGGATTTCATCTGCTAATAAGTGTCCTTTTATTAGACAAAACAGTAATGTTTATGCTAATGAGATAACCCATGGCATATCCTTTATACTATAACCTAGATTCAACTGATGACTCAATTCAGCTCTTGGACATTCAATCAAGAATTCAACTAAGACTACACATGAAACTCTGGTAAAGACTCCAGACACTGAGACTGAAGTTCTTAAGTCTCCTTATGTAGGTGACACATAGGCAGTGTAGTGTGACTTTTCTTGATGATAATGAAACCCTCGCATTTAGAACTGTATGTCTCAGAAATGGTGAGACAATTCAGTAGTGATACTCACTAGACACTATGTTGAAAATGAACTACACAACTTGCCAGGGGTCAAGGGGTTGACAGTGGAAAAACTGGGAGAAAATGAGGGAGGGAGTATCACTATGCAAATCTTCATGTACTCATTACCTGACTTATGTAACTCTACCCTTCTGTACATCATCTTTACAATAAAATTTTAAAAAAAGAACTCTGTCTTTTCCCTTGACTGACATTAATGTCATCTTTCCTGGCTACATCCTTAGCCATGAAGAAGTTACAAATCAAAATTGTACTGAAATGTTACCTCACCTCAATCAGAAGAACAATCATCAAGAAAACAAACACCACACATGACGGTGAGAATTCAGTGAGATTGGAGAAGAAACTCATACCATGTTGGCATGAATGTAAACTAGTACAACCACTACGAAAATCCACACGGAGATTCCTCAAAAACTAAAAACAGACCTTCCTTAAAACCCAGCCATACCACTCTGCATTTATCTGAAAGAGAGCAAATCAATATGAGAAAGGTAGCTGCAAATTCTTGTCTACCACATCTTTGTTCATAATTCTGAATAATTTCAATGTGGCCAATTTAATGTCTCTCTGTCTGTCTGTCTGTCTGTCTCATGCTATGTTGTATATACCCATATCCCCCCACAACTTACCGACTTCTTTTGTCTTTCTTGTGATACATTGTACTCCATCATTGGGGCTTGAAAATTTTCCTCACAGAAGATAAATGTTAGCTTTTCTCATTCAATTGTGCTTATGCCTTTTAATTGTTATTGTAAAGGTGATGTCTAGAGGGGTTATATTTAAATAAGTCAGAGAATAAGTACATTTCTTTTTTATAAGTTTTTTATTGTGAGAATACTGTACAGAGGGGGGGGGTTAGAGTTACATGAGCAAGGTACTGAGTGCATATCTTATCAAGCATTGTTGTCTCCTCCTTTGTTTCCCTACCATCCCTTCCCATCTCCCCTCTCCACAACTACACTCCCCCCTCCACTTAAATTGTAACATTTGTATATCTCATTATTGCATTGTTGCAATGGGTCCACCTGTATCCCTGTTTAAACAATTTGTTTTTTCCCTTCCCTTCCCCAAATTATACCAACATCAAATACAGTGAAAACAGGGGATATACTGTGGGGGAGGGACATACAAAGCAACAAAAATCACGTGGTATCTTATAAATACATTAGAAGCATTAGCAAGAAAGAAAAAAAAACACTTGTGTCCTTATCTTGGGGTTCATTTCGCTTAACATCATCTTATCTGACCATTTCTGTTTGTCTCAGACATATACTAGTTATTGCAAATAAGGGAAACCATGGGACCTCCGTTTCTTTGGGCCTGGCTTACTTCACTTAATATAAGTTTTTCCAAGTCTTTCCATTTCCTAACAAATGGGGCAATGTCATTCTTTCTGATGGAGGCATAGAATTCCATTGTGTATATATACCACATTTTCTTGATCCATTCATCTACTGAGGGGCATCTGGGTTGGTTCCATATCTTACCTATGGTAAATAATGCTGCAAGAAACATAGTAGTGCTGGTAGCTTTAGTATGGTCTTGTTTGTGATCAATTGGGTAAATACCCAAAAGTGGGATTGCTTTGACATAGGGAGCTCTATGTGGAGTCTTTTGAGGAATCTCCATACTACTCTCCAAAGTGGTTGAACAAGAAAGAACAGTGCTAGAGGAATATCAATACCAAATTTCAAACTCTACTACAAAGCCACAGTAATCAATACAGCTTGGTACTGGCACAAGAACAGACCTCAGGACCAATGGAATAGAATTGAAAACCCAGAAATGAACCCACAGACCTATAGCCACTAATCTTCAATAAGGGAGCTAAAAAAATAGAATGGAAGAAAGACAGCCTCTTCAGTAAATGGTGCTGGCAAAATTGGTTAATCACCTGTAGAAAACTAAAGCTAGATCCTTATATATCACCCTGCACCAGAATAAACTCCAAATGGATCAAAGACCTCGAAATAAAAGCAGACACCTTGAAAACATTACAGGACAGAATAGGAGAAACCCTAGGTCTCCTTGGCACAGGCTGAAATTTTCTTAATAGAGACCCAGAAACACAACCAATTCAAGACAGGTTGGACAAATGGGATTGCATGAAGCTGCAGGGCTTCTGCATGGCAAAGGACATAACTAGCAAGATCAAGAGAAAGCCCACAGATTGGAAGAAGATCTTCACTAACTATACAATGGATACTTGGAACTCAAAAAAATAAATTCCCAACAACAAATCCTCAAAGAAACAACTGTCTGATACATAAGTGGGCTAAAGACTTAAAGAGAAACTTCTCTGAAGAGGAAATAAGAATAGCCACTAGACACATGAAGAAATGGTCAACCTCTCTAGACATAAAAGAAATGCAAATCAAAACAACATTGAGATTCCACCTTACCCCAGTTAGAATGGCTATAATCAAGAACTCTAATAACAACAGATGCTGGAGGGGATGTGGCCAGAAGGGAACTCTACTGTATTGTTGGTGGGAGTATAAACTTGTTCAACCACTTTGGAAAGCACTATGGAGGTTCCTCAAAAGACTCCACATTTCTTTTTGAACAGGATCACCTCTTCCCTCATTTTCTCCAAGTTTTTCCCTCCCAAACCCCATCCCCTACAAGTTGTATGGTTCATTGTCAATGTAGTGTCTTGTGAGTGTCACTGCTGCATTTGTTCTTACCTCTTAAGTTCTCTTTCTTTCTTTCCTCCCTCCTTCTTTCTTTCTTTTCTTTTCTTTTTTTTAATTGTTTGCCCTTATGACCCAGCAATCCCAAACAAGACCATACTAAAGCTACCAGCACTACTATGTTTATTGCAGCATTATTCACCATATAGCTAAAATAGAGAACCAGCCCAGATGCCCGTCAGTAGATGAATGGATGAAGAAAATGTAGTATAATTTTTCTAATTTGGGGAGGGGAAGGGAAATAACAAAATGCTGAAATAAGGATACAGGTTGACTCATTGTAACGAGATGTATATGACACTATGTTGGAAACGAACTTTACAACTTGGGGGTGGGGGAGAAGAGAGGAGTTGAGGGGATGGGGAGGGAAGGGATGGTACGGAAAAAACAAAGGAGGAGGTAACAGTGCTTGATAGGGAATGTCCTTATTACCCTACCCATATAACTGTAACCCCTCTTTACAGTATATTTACAATAAAAAGTAAGTGGTGCTGTGGCTCAAGTGGTAGAGCACTAACCTTGAGCTGAATAGCTGAGGGACAGTGCCCAGGCCCAGAGTTCAAGCCCCAGGACTGACAAAAGTAAATAAGTAAATAAAAATATATACTTAAAAAAGAAATTATAAGGAATAAAAAAGAAAATGTGATGCACACACACATACAGACACAGAATGGAATTCTATGCCTCCATTAGAAAGAATGACATTTCCCCATTTGTGAGGAAATGGAAAGACTTGGAAAAAAAATATATTAAGTAAAGTAAGCCAGGCCCAAAGAAACATAGATTCCCATAGTTTCCCTTATTTGCAATAACTAGTATATATCTAGGACAAGCAGAAAAAGTCAAAGCCTATGTACGTAAGACTATATAAGATAATGCTAAGTGAAATGAATCCCAAGATACAGACATAAGAGGTTTTATCTTTGTTGCTATTGTCATTAATATACTTATAATTTGCTCTATGATTTTTTGTTTCTTTTGTGTGTTCTTCCCCCCCATTGTACAATTCCTGTTTTCACTGTATTTGATTCCAGTGCCCTGCATCTTGTATATACATTTTTTCTAATTTGGGGAGGGGAAGGGAAATAACAAAATGCTGAAACAATGATACAGGTTAATCCATTGTAACGATGAGATGTACAAGATGCTATGTTGAAAATGAACTTTACAACTTCAGGAGGGGGGTAGGGAGGAGTTGGGAAGGTGGGAAGGGAAGGGATGGTAGGAGATAAAACAAAGGAGGGGGTAACAATGCTCAATAGGAAATGTACTCACTACCTTACTCATGTAACTGTAAACCCTCTGTACAGTATTTTTACAATAAAAAAGCACTTACAAAAATAAGAGAATAGTATTTTCTCTCTCTGAAATATAAGTTTATTATGTCTTGTCTAAATTGAGATTAGAAATTTGTTCATGATTTGGAGCAGGTGGCTGGAAAGGAGAGAATCCATACTAATGTAGGAAATATTTTCTTTTTAGTGAGCTGAAATTAATCAGGGCCTTTTGGTGTTTTTAGATTTTTTTTTTTGGTGGGTTATGGGGCTTGAACTCTGGGCCTTGGCGCTGTCCTTCAGCTCTTCATGTCAAGGTGAGGATGCTTCCACTAGCGCACAGCGCCACTTCCGGTTTTCTGGTGGTTTATTAGAGATACGAGTCTCACAGTCTTTCCTCTCTGGACTGGCTATGAACTGAGATCCTCAGATCTCAGCCTCCTGAGTAGCTAGGATTACAGGTGTCAACCACCGGTGCCCAGTACTACATCATTTTATACACATTTAAAATACTTCAAAGTTGAAAGAATATTACAATTAATACAGTATACATTTTATTTAAATACATTAATTTTAACCTTCTGTCACATTTGCTAATTCCCTATTTTAACTCAATTGTGTTTCCCACACACATATACACCACAGTTACCTACCATTGTGCTGCTATTTTAAAGTAAATAGAAGAGATTCTCATGCTTAACCTTTATCGAGTTTAGTAAACATGTTCTAAAATTAAGAAGAAGGTGAGTAGCTCCTTAATAAAAAAAATAATCCGTCCACATTCAAATTCTTCAAGTGTTTACAGTATCTTGTATTGATATTTATTTTCTATCCAGCAGTGAAGGTCACGTGTTGAATTTGGCAGTTCTGATTTTTAGCCAAGTTTCTTTTCCTGTGATGCTGACTTCTTTGATAGCTGCCCAGGGCAATTTTCTAATAGCATGAGCAACCTCCTCAATTGGTCTGATTGTTTTCTTATGCTATGATTTGGTTTGATTCTCTATGTGTTATACATTGGAGGTCAAGAGACTTGATTAGATTCAGATTAAATGTTTTTGGCAGCAATCCTGCGCCAGCAACACCATTTATTGCATTACACCGCATCAGGTAACACGATGCTAGACTATCAAGAATACTAAGTTAGTGGTTTGGTTGAAATGGTGATTCCAGCTATATTCATTGTGAATTTTCTTTTCATGTATGTTGTAAGAATTACAGGTTTTACTCAAGCACCAGGATATTGATTATAATATGCCTAAATAATGAACCCACTTCTCAACCTGACCAGAGGCCCAGTCAAATCTTATGTTCAATTGTGGCTAAAAAATGCAAGTTTCTGGTCATTATTATAGATAATTAGCCCTTTACTTTAATTCTTAAGTTGCTCTCTTGTCTACTAATAATTTTTCATACTTTAGATTCTTAATTTCCATCACCTTCTTTCTTTTGAGCATGGTGATATATATTTCTTTTAATCCAATAGCTTTGTGTGCTTTGGTTCTAGGCGATCAGTTGGAGCTCCTTATGTATCTATAATTATCCCAGCAGATATATGAGTCAGGCAACAAATCAAAAGAAAAGGACAAATAAGAAACAAGTCCATGGCTTACTGGGAAAGAATCTTGGGTAAACATAAATTTTTATTTACATTATTTGCATATATCTTCAAACTTTGAATCATAATGAGGTAAAGATCTGCTGGTGAATGAAGTTTCTAGGTACATAAAGAACCATGTGACACCTATGAAAGAAGAGTTTGGTGAGGGGAATAAGTGGAAAGATTGTTTTAATCTATTTGCTGTTATTGTAAAGGTGAGGAGCAGAAGGGTTACAATTACATAAGTCAGGTAATAAGTACATGTGTTTATGAACCATGTCACCTGCTCCCTTGCTCTCTCCCAGTTTTTCCCTCCTGTACCCACCCACAAGTTGTATAATTCATTTTCAACATAGTGTCTTGTCAGTGACACTGCTGCATTTGTACACTCTGTCCTTCCATTTCTGTACTCCCAGTTATTCACCCAAAGACAAATAAATGAAGAAATAAGACAGAAGAAAAGGAAAACATGAACAGCAACAAAGAAAAAACATCTCTTGTTTCTCTTGCAGTTTATTTTGATGAATATTATTTTATATGACTAGATACATATGGCTATTGTGCCTTTGTGATACCATCCTATTAATAATCTTCCTTTGGTCTCACTCTCTGTAAATAGAGACCTGTATAATCCCTGTGTATTTTTTTTAACCATCAAGTGTGTTTACTTATAGATTTATAGGTACATTCTATGTACTACAAATGGGAAATCGTACAACCTATGTTTCTCTAAGTCTTTGTTAAATATAATAATTTCCAAGTATTTCCATTTCCTTATGAATGGTACAATATCGTTCTTTCTGATAAATGCATAGAATTCCCTTGTGTATATGTACTATATTTTCTTAATCCATTCATCCACTGAGGGGCATCTCAGTTGATTCAATATCTTGGCTATGGTAAACAATGCTGCAACAAACATGATTGTACTGGTAGCTTTAGTGTGATTTTGTTTGTATTCTATTGGATAAATGCCCAGGAATGGAATTGCTAGGTCATAAGGAAGCTGTAAGTTTAGAAGAAAGTTAGACTCTTCAACAAATGGTGCTGGAAAAATTTCCCAGACATGTGTAAAAACTGAAGCTAGATCTTATATGTCACCAAAGTCATCAAGACCTCATTGTAAGATTAGGTTCCATGAAAATATCACAGAAAGGGGTAGGGGGAATACTAGGCATGCATTAAGACTTCCTTAGAAAAGATCAACAAATCCAAGGAAGACTGGATAAATGGGATTGCATCAGACTAAAGAGTTTCTGCATAGCAAAAGACATAGTTAACAAGATAAATAGAAGGCCCACAGAATGGGAGATTTTTACCAATGATGTATCCGACAAGGGCCTCATATCTAAAATATATTTAGCCTCAAAAATTAATTCCCCCCTAGATAAACCCTCAAAGAAACAACAACCCAATTAATAAATGGGCTAAAGATTTAAGAGACTTCTCAGAAGAAGAAGAAATAAGAATGACCAACAGACACATGAAGAAATGTTAAGCATCTCTAGCCATAAAAGAAATACAAATAAAAACAATATTGAGATTCCACTTTATCTCAGTTAGAATGAACATTATCAAGAAAATGAACAATAGCAAATGCTGGCAGATATGTGGCTAAAAGGAAATGCTAGTACAAAGTTGGTTGGTTCAACCACTCTGGATAGCAATGTGGAGGTTCCTCAAAACCAGAGAGATTTTTAATGTAACCCACAGTCTTTTGTCTTTGAGAACTGGAGCTATAACATCTTGAAATGATTGGTACTCAGAATAAAAGTCATGAGTATAAATATGTGATTTTTCCATTTTAATAATTTCATTAGAAATTATTTATATGAGTTTTGATTCCTCTACTGTTTTGAACCCCAATATTGAAACATTTTTTGTTCTCTGAACATGAACTTGATTTTTGGAAAACAGAAGTTGGGAACTAAGCTTGGTGACTAAGAAGTGTGAAATAAGCAAAATTACAGCAATTTAGTAATGTCAAAATAATTTTCCTGAAAAAGCACAAAATTCTTCAGTAGATAATTGACCATGTCTTTGTCAAAGTTCATACCTATTTATAAATGTCATGTGCTTATGCTGCATATAGTTTATCAACTTCCTGTCAGTTCAATAATCATGCAAACACAAGCATTGCATCTTCATTATAGCTTTTGGAAATCTGGTGAGGAAAAATACACTTTGTTTAGTTATTGTCTTACAACTGAGTAATAAATATATTTTTTCTCTGCCACCTTTTCTGTTTCTATCGCTTTTACTTCTTTCATTCTGCCATCCTTGCTCAAAAACATTTTGTGTGTTGCTATGGCCCTTGGTTTATGCTCTAAGATAAATGTTGTGGAACACTCAATAATGATTTAATGTTTCCCATATTCTCTCTTCCATGAGTTGCGACAGTCTCCTAACCTTTCCTCCCTTTAACCATTAGTTACTAATTCATTTATCATTTTTAAATACCTAATATGAAACACTATGCTGCAATCTGGAATACAGAGATAAATAAGCTTCTTTCTTTCTTTTTTATTGTGAAAATACTGAACAGAGGGGTTACAATTACATGGGCAAGATAATGAGTACATTTCTTATCAAGCATTGTTGTCTCCTCCTTTGTTTCCCCTTCCCATCCCTTCCCATCCTCCCTCCCCCCTCCCCCAACCTTCTTCCCCCTCCCCCAAATAAGCTTCTTTCTTAACCTCAAGAAGCCTGTGTTTAAGAGAAGGGTTGCCAAGTAACAAACAATAGTTAAACGCTATGGGAGAAACACATAGTATCTTGGTTTTCAGATAAATTGATGGCAGATCAATCTTCCACTTGCTATTACTCTGAAATGCTATCTTTCCTTTCCAGTTTTCATTAAAGCAAAAGATGGTATGAAACTCAAAGTTAGCTCAAGAACATAATATCCATCCCTTCATTTTTCAGGGAACACATTTTGCAAATAAAGTAGTCTCCAGAATTAGAATTCAGACTCTAATCTCCTAATACAGTGGCTCTTAAAGACTGATGTTAGATTGACAACTCATTAAAATGTATTACAGAGAATACTTGACACACATCTGGCACTTTGTAGTTTGTTTTTTCCCTCAAAAGTGTATCTTGTAATATGTTGATTTTTTTAGCTAATTCTCACAGGAACTATAAAAAGGAAGGTACGAAACCAAAACTTGGTATGATTATGATGAGTTGTTGTGGATAGTACCTTGGACTGTAGAACACTGAGACTCTGAATCATTTTGTAGACTATGCTTCAGTATAATTCATTGAGACCAGAACATACCAATGCCTCATATCTTTACTGTGGAGGTTTTTCTAGGCTCCATTACAACCCTAGATTTGATCCCTACCTTCAAGCTGTGAACAACTGAACAAGTACTTGTACAGCCATCAACAGATAAAAAAGCAATGATTATAGGAAATGTTCCACTTAGCTGTAGGTGAACTCAAGAGTAAGCTAAGGGTATAATGAAGGATGCCTAAGGCTTCTACCATGAGGATAGATGAAGATGTTAGCATGAGCTGAAATAGAGACAAAGGCCACTTCCTTAATAATTCTTACCAGGGCCAGATCTAATGAATCATTTTTGGCTGTTATTCTCCCCCTCCCTGCTCTGCCCCGAAACTGGTCACTGGGCTTGAACCCAAGTGCCTGAGCTCTGTCCCTGAGCTCTTTTGTTCAAGGCTTTGAGCCAGAGTTTCACTTCTGGTTTTCTGGTGGTTAACTGACATCTTACAGGGACTTTTCAGCCCTGGCAGGCTTTGCACTGTGATTCTCAGATCTCAGCCTCTTTAGTTAGTCTTACAGGCATGAATCCACTGGCTAGATAGCCTAGATAATCATTATAATGTAAAAATATTGGCCTTTTCACGAAGTGGAATCACTCAGGAAATTTGAAGAGTGATTCTACAGAGGTATAGTAATTCTCCTTAACCAAAGTTTTCTCACGTAAGGGAGTTTTTCTTCTGTATAAGACTGTATTTTTCCCACTATTTGTGTAAAAAAAGTAATACGTATCTTGGATTCTTTGGGTTGTGTAGATGGCCCAGTCTAAAGTAATCTTTTTGAAATTGAGGAGAGAAAAATCATTTTCATTTCCTCTATGTTTTCTAAAAGTTTTAAGAAAGTTCTTACACTACATGAGTTCAGTTACCTACCACTTAGGGAAGTATCCAATAATTCTGAAATGAATCTAAATATCTTTGGTCTGAAAGTGCAAAGACACTGTTCGTGAACTATTTTAAATTTGGAAATATGATTTGAATTAGAGCTTCTCAGAGAACTATTTTGTTTGCTCCTTGTTTGCTCAGTTTTTGTTTGTTGTTTCTCTTGTTTTGGCTTTTGTTTGTATTAGACTGTATTTTGATACTTTTAGTTTGTGGTTTGGATAGATTCCATGAAATAAGAAGACATGTGTTGTTTTTCTTATATCTTAGTGAAGAATCAAGCATCATTATTTGGAACATCAAAACCCAATTAGTGTTTCAACACCTTTGGAAATTTAGACCCATATTGCACTGAGTGCTAACGGCTAACTCTAATCTACTTACCTTCCGTTTTCTTTGATAAATGTTAAAGAATACAAACTATTTTGATGGCCATTGTATTTTCTAAGCCTACTTGATTTATCAGTGGATAAAAATTACCCAGACAAAGTTAAATTTCAGTCAGATTGCTTTTGAGATTGCATTATACTATGAGCAATAATCCATAAACAAAGGGACATACAGTTTTCAATGTTCCCATGTCCTTTTCTATTAAAGTCATATATGCACAAATTCAGCAATAGATGATCTCACAGACCTTTTTTTTTTAGTCTTGAAAGTTCTGTGACTTCATAGATTTTGCTGAATTTTTCCATTTCAAAATTATTTACTCAAACTGATTGTCAAGATACTCACTATCACAGTGGAAACCACAGGCAGTTTTTAATTGAACTAAAAGTTTTGCTGTAAAGATCTACTTTAGTCATATAGAAGCTGGTGTTATGACAGTACAAAAGGACTGCAGATTGGCTCCTATTTTCTTTTTTCAAAAGATCTGTATATTTTCAGGGGAAAATATCTTTGTAAAACAAATAGAAAACTTTGGTATAAGTTTCAGCAGAATTTAGGGACTATAACAGACTAAAGACAGCATTTCAGTAAGTACATCATCTATATTTATATATAAACAAAAGCTACAAATCCTTTAACCAGGCATACAACAAAAATGTACCATTCTCAAAAGAAGAAATAAATGGTTGAAAATATTTAGGTATTTTTTTTTCTTTTTTGTCAGTCATGAGGCCAGAACTCTGGGCCTGGGCGCTGTCCCTCAGCTCTTCAGCTCAAGGCTAGCACTTTACCACTTGAGCCACAGTGCCAATTCCGGCTTTTCTGCTTATGTGGTGCTGAGGAATCATACATGCTGAGGTCTCATACATGCAAGGCAAGCACTCTACCACTGAGCCACCTTCCCAGCCCCAAGTAAAAAAAAAAATGCAACAATCAGAAAACTGTCCACAAAAGGATTATCTTCCATCTAACTAGTTAGCAAAAAGATATTTGAAGAAAAAGACATCCAGTGTTAGCTAGAAATGGGTACTTTCATATACTATTAGGATATAAACTGGTTTTTTTATTGGCTAATTTGGCACTATTAGTCAATTTTTTGATCTATAAATGATCCATCCAATAATTCTCAGGAATGCATGTGAACATTTTTGCTAACTATTCTATTATCTGTAATATCTCCAACATACTAATAATCTAAGTGTCCATTATAGAGATATGTTATATATCCATAATTTGGAGCATGTTGAAGAGAGACACACAAGTACACACACAGTTGTATGTGTGATTAATACTCCATACAATGCATGAAAGGATTGCTTAGCAAGCTCTTTACATAGAGTTTTCTTTCTGATATACAAACAAGATGGAGAAGAAATTCCCAATTGTTCCAGTTTCTAACCAGACTTCTGTCTCTGATTCTTACAAAGACTGAGAGGAGGGATAAACAGAGTGAAGAGAACATAGATCAGAGACTGCAGGAAATCCTGGCATTTTCCTTGTCAAGTAAATTGAATCTAGGAAGCAAGGGCCATTATTGAAGTCATGGACCAAATCCTAGAAATCCAACCACATCCTTGGAATCCTCCTCAGGGGAATTTTAACCCAATCAGAAATTTGTCACCAGGTGGCGCCAGATCGCAGCTAAGGTTCAGGTGAATTTGAATCATGTACGTAGCCTTATTGGATCATGAGTTCCGCTGGTCATTTTTGAGAATATTTTTATTTAAAAATAATTAGTCTCATTATGAAGAAATTCCAGATTTTGATAACTTTCTTCATTGCCTATAGGAAGAATAAAAAAACCTTTATTATCATATAAAGTAATGCCTTCCTTATTTTTCATATTCAACTTTCTTCCTATCCTCTGATCTCTCACATGTAGCCAAATGGAAACAACAACAATTTGCTAAATTTCCATTTCTCCCTGCCTTTGACAATGCTCTTCTTTTGTCTGGGAACCATTTCCTGCCACAGTCTTTGTGCTCCAGATCTAATTAGAAGCTTTTGCTCTGGAAAAGGTCAAACCTGTAATCATCCACCCCAGAAGTGTCATCTTCTATGAACACTCTTGGCTTACATCCATCCTTAACGAAATGCAGAGTTATTATCCTGAGCTCTTGAGTTCTCTAGTATTCTGGAGCACTTTGTTCATAGTTGTTACAATTATCACCTTAAAATATCTGTATTGTGTTACTCAGTTTGCTACTTAGATTGAAAGCCATTCAAGCATAGGAACAACTCAAACTTTTCACCTTGGGTCATCACTGACTAACGGCACAATGACCACATACTATGTCCTCATCAATTGTATCTTCAATATAGCAAACAGTAATTTAATGAAAATGTATGTGTCTAAATTTCTAATCAGTTAAGCACTTAAAGGAATAAATGGTTGTCATTCTATAAAGCCATCCGTTCCTTCTCTTTTTTGTTTTTGTGCTTATCTTGGGGCTTGAACTCAGGGCCTAGGTACTGTCATTGAGCATTTTGCTTAGGGCTGGCACTCTATCACTTGGGACACAGCTCCACCTCCAGCTTTTTTTGGTGGTTAATTGGAGATGAGTCTTACTGAACTTCCTGCCCAGGCTGGCTTTGATCTGCAAGACCTCAGCCTCCTTGGTACCTAGAATGAAAGATGTGAGCCACGATGCCCTGCTAAAGCAAATAAACATTTCTTAATGTAGATGAGCACTATATGCTTTGGATCCTTTGATTATGAGTTGCTTTATCATAAAATATTAGTGTTAAGACATGTTGATATATCAACAATCCATGTATACATCTATATACATAATTACCAGAGTTGGTAGAGTGATAGGGCAGGGCAAAAGTATTTGGAAAAGGTTAATATTCCTAAAAATCTTGCAGCTAGTTTCAAGATCAGAAGGTAGGTATTTTTTTCCCCCAAGAACTGGAAAAGACCTTATTTCGTATCTCTAACTTTCATAGATAAAAGAACTTTGACAAAGACGGTTACAGAGAGCCCACATAGATTATTAATGGCAAAATTGTAACCCAAGATCACTCCCACTGCCCAGCTGCTTTCCTCTGACCCAGAGAGTAATAGATGGTCATGATTTACTTTATCTGAACACGCAAGGAAGACAATCCTACAAACGACACATTTAATTATAAACCATGCACGAAAGTAGTTTTCACAATATCACTTTAACCAGGATCCAATCTTAAGTCTATTTCAATACGTTGGCTTTTACATCTCATTTCTGCTCCTGAGAAGCACTTTATAGTATTTGAGAATCCTCTCCGCTGCTCTGGGATCATTGGCAGTTAAAGCATGTAGAGTATTCCACAAGGGACTGTTTGCTTTCTTATCTAATCTTTAGTGCATCTAGCAACAAAACAGGCCATTTCATGATATCACTCTGCCAGCAAAAGGTTGTTTAAGGATACCCAATGCCTGTCCCTTTTGTGGTGGGGTTGGGTGAATAATTGGAGGCATCTCCAGTCCTGACTGCATCTTGTAATCTTAATCTTCGTTTTGCAGTTCCAATTTGCATCTCTCCTGCAGGAGTAGGTTCCAATGCAAGATCTAACAACCATTTCCTAAACGGGAGTGGCCTTGCTCCACTTAGGCAACACAGGTTAAGAAACCTCACAAAAATAATTTGATGTTGTTTTCTGAATTCTCTGCTACCTCCTGAGTTGTGAAATACTTGGGACAGCAGGGTTATTTTTTTGTTTTGTTTGTTTGTTTGTTTATTTTGGCCTAGACTTTTCACCGTTTTCTCTTTTCTCATCTTAGTGATTTGTAATGAAAAGGACCCCGGATCATGTTTTCAGCCTGTTCAATCACACACAAATGGTTTGGGATGAAGCTTCAGATTCTGTGGGCCTGTTTGCCATGTACAAACATTAAAGTAGCCATGAGGCTCTGTAATATGTATAAGGACGGATACCAATTTTGGAACCTGGTGAAACTCTATGAGCAATCCAAGACTGCGGGTTCCTTCTTGGCAGGCCAGGACACCTGCTCACAAACCAGAAACATGCACGAGGTCGTAACCACTAGTCAGGAAGAAAATAAATGTGTTGATGCCAGAAGCTTCATAAATTACTACACAATCTCATGAAAGGAGAAATTAAGAGGGTAGAAATGGACAATTGTAGGGACACCTGAATCTAATAACAAACTGGAACATTTTCAACTGGCAGAAAGAGAAAGCTTGGATGGGAAAGAAGAACAACATTTCTGTTTTGGCCAAAGAACACATGTTACTCTAGGATGTTGCTGACCGGTCTGATCTTGACCCCATCTAATCACAGGTGATGCTCCTTGACTCCTCCTGCTGCCGGGGTAGCAGGTGCTCCAGGGATGCTGTGTGGGGTCTTTTGAGGCTTCTTGTCAAAATACAAAGTGATTTTCACATGTGAATCCTTGTTGCACGTGGGTCTAGTCTTAGTTCTTCATCAGTCAGTGGTAAAATGAAAAGCACATGAAGCTGTCTAGAACACTAAGTCTATTGGGTATAAGGGTCTATTTATTCTTCTGAAGAAATGCTTTATTTTTTACCTACTTTTATTTGTGATTTAAATGTCTTCGGCTTTATGATCTAATGGATAAAGTGGAATGAAGATGGTAGTCTTCTTTAAAATGAACAAACAATTCCTCCCATCAGCAGCCGGGTCCTTTTCATATTAGCATAATTTGAAATGAAGCAAATGACAGTGAAATCCTTTTCTTTAGCTTCTTGCTGGTTTATTGAACTTCCATCAAGATTTGGATTTCAGTTTTAACTATTTCTAAGGTATCTGTTAAAAATCATTGTCAGGGCCATGTGAATAAGACCAACTCATCGACCAACCAAGCAAGCAACCGAACAAACAAACACCAACCCAACAACCAACAGACCAAACAAATAAACAAATAAAACACTGTAACAACAAAGCCACATACATGGCTAACCAAACCATGATTAAGAGTATTTCCCTATGCACCTGCTTCGACAATAATGATATAAACTTGGTGATTAATCAAGTCTTTCCTTTAAGGAAAGCATGTCTTCAGCTTTTCTTCTCCCCAATTTTCCTTTTTGCTCCCAATTCTATTGTCCTGCATTAAATTTCTTCAGGACCCCTTTTATCATCAGTTCTCTGAGGTATAAAAAATCTCTTTTTAACTGTAAATTCATCTTTAGACTATATTTCATTTGTTACAATTACCTACTTTAACACACATCATTGGAAGGGAACATCTTAAAGATGTTCTTGCTATATTTGGTATAAAACTCCTGTCTGTTGCTAGCCAGTGGCATGTGAAGTACTGTAGAGAGTGGGACACCACTCTTATACCTGTAATCCTATCTATGCAGGAGCTTGACATCTGGAGGGCTTCCCTTAGGGGTCAGCCCAGGAAGAAAAGTCATGGGACACTGTCTCTAAAACACCCAGTAAAAATTGGGCTGAGGGGTGATGCTAGGGCTAGCGTGTTCCAGCCAAGCAAGCAAGCTGAGTGAGCCTCCTATTTCCCCATTCCCCTGCTGCCCACAGAAACACACACAGTAAGGACAAAAGAAATCAGGGAAGCTAAGAAGTTAAAGCATAAAGACGGGGAAGTTGTAAGGGAAACCACATTTTCCATTGTATGAACTCCTCTTCACTCTTGCCAAAAATGCAAGACAGGTTTGTTAAGAAGTAGATCTTTCAGAAGTATATTTTTGCTTCCATTTCTTCTTAGATATCTTCAGGGACCAAAAGATTTGAAGGTAAACATTCTGTGTTTTGAAAGCATTAAAGCCTAATAGATGGGTTGCCACATTGTGTTAAAAATATATCTATTTACATTCTCCCCTCTTACTCCCTCATTTATCCTCCATATTCATGGAGACCAATTCTATACCTCTTGAATATAACATGTCTTCCTTTTGCATGCAACTTTCATGTTTCATCAGAACTACTTGCTTAAGCATTCCACATATATTTGATTTTTTTTCTAAATCTTGGAAATTTGTCATGCATTCTGAAGTGACTATTTGCTAATTTTCAGCAGATATAATCTGATAAGTATATATACTATATAGTATCACAAAGAAATTAAACATTCTATTGGTATCATAGGAGTGTAAGAAGATAACTTGAAGATTTTCTAGATAGAGATACTGGTTTTTTGACCTGACTTAGGGAAAGCCTTCCCTTACCTACACCTGCTTGAATTGATTGGAGGAAGACCACAGTCAAGTGATTAAACCTGGGAAGTTTCAGGCAAATCATGCTATTTCTTTTTTACTGTAAAAAATAAGGAACATTTCTGAGTCATTGAAGTCTTGGAATGTAATACCAAACAAATGAAAAACAGACCACAAACAGTGGGGCCAAGTACATCATTATTGAGTGAGTAATGTGAACAACTTACATAAACCGTGGCTGAAACTGAGTTTTTAGCAGAAGACCATAACCTTTTGATTGCATCAAGAAGAGTTCAAAGCTCTTTAATCTGATGTTGTCCTTCAGGAAAGAAAAACTCATCAATCCAATTCATAATCTCCGAGATCTTCAAATTTAGATTTAACCCTTTAGATCTCCAAATTAAGACTTAACCCTTTTTGTGATTCTTCTCCTAGTTAGCAACAGAGATGGCTAGACAGAATTAGTTCGTGTCCAAATACGTTTCTTCTGTCAAATGTAACAACAAAAGCATACTATAGGTAACAGGTCTTCCTTTCTATCACCATGAAGCAGCCTGCTCCACAGTATTTGTTGGTGGAATAATTTGTTGTTGCTTTTTCTTGAATACTGTAGTATGTATTGTTTCTCATCTTTTAGGAAATAGATTTTCATTAGTATCAAGTTCATTTCTTAAGTTCAGGGGGTCACATCGACCCACAATCCCATTTCTTTGAGGTCTTAACATTTGCTTTGAACAAACAAAAGTTCAACACAACTTTTCATCAGAATACTTTTTAAGTGGAAGCAAAGAACACCAATCTAGCATTAATTATTTTTTTCCTTTCTGGCTTTACTACCTAAATAAAACGTGAATGTTCAACGTGCTGCATACATTCTAAAACACCTCGTTATATAGCAGGAACCCCTAAGAGTTATCTCACACTTAAGCTTCTTTTATAAATATTTTGGATACCTTATGTTTTTTTTATTCATGTGTGAATGAGAGTCGAATCTGATACTGTGCACTTATGAAGAAAGTGAGCGGCACAAAACGTTTCTCTGAATAGTATTTACTGTTCTCTAAACTCAGACTTGAGACTTTCACCTCCCTCTCTCCAAGTCTCTGTGTCTGTCAGCCTCTGTCTCTCATACAAATACATACATGTGTGCACACACATACACACAAACACACAACACATGCACTTTCTCCATTTCTCATTCATTCTATTCTGTACTATAGTCACACTTGCAGAAGCTAAGCCTATCCTTTAGACTTACCAAGGTAGAAATTACTTTAGTAAGTAATTTTAGGCACATTCAGATATACATATCTGAATGTGCCTAAAATTACTTACTAAAGTAATATATGTTATATATATATACATGTATATATATATATATATATGTTATATATATGTTATTCACTAAGTTTTTTAAATCGAATGAATGAAGTGACTTATTTTTCCCTTGGAAATTCCTACCTTCCTTTCCTACTTATCTCAAACTCCTTTTCTTTTATCCAAACTTTCCCAGTATTAGATTCCTTCTGTGCTCTAATCTGGGGAGAAGAAGGGGGAATATGTAATTTCAATATCCATGAATAGAATTTTTTTTTGTCAGTCCTGGAGCTTGAACTCGGCCTGGGCACTGTCTCTCAGCTTTTCAGCTCAAGGCTAGCACTCTACCTCTTGAGCCACAGCGCCACTTCTGGCTTTTTCTGCTTATGTGGTGCTGAATAATTGAACCCAGGGCCTCATGCATGTGAGGCAAGCACTCTACCACTGAGCTACCTCCCAGCCCAATAGAATGTTTTAAATATCCTGGCTTTTCAACTCTTCACCTTTCTTCTAATCATGTCATCATCCTCCCAGCTCCCCATTTAGTCCCATGGTCATACCCGAATCCTGCCATTATTATAAACTGTTAGTGTTCTATAATAGGTTTATGATCAACTTGTCCACCACTGCCATCTATGACTTTTCAATATCATCATTTGTAATTCACAAATTTTAATACCAATAATCCATTTGACTCTACTTCTATTTTGTTATGATTCTCATCACATCCAGTCTTCCACAATTACTTGACTTAAATTTCATGGACCTTCAATATTCATTCTTTAAAATCTACCATCAATATCCTTGCACTTTGTCTTGGTTTGTGCTTGTTTCCTTGTAAAAGACGGTTGTTTATTAATCTAAATTCTCCTCTACCCTTTTTTTTTGTGTGTGAAAATACTGTATAGAGTAGTTATAATTACATGGGCAAGATAACGAGTACATTTCTTCTCAAGTACATTTCTTCCTCCTTTGTTTCCCCTTGCTGTCCCTTCCCATCTTTATCCTAGCTCAATTTGGCTGGGAAAACAATAATGCAACTCACACTAATAGCTATCCTTTGAGATACCATTAATCTTGAGTAGAATTGACCTCAGAGTTATCTAACAGTTCTACTACATTTTTAATTTCATTTTTGTATTTCTTTTAAGTAGTTACACAGAAGAGTTGCAATTTAACAAATGAGTTTATCAATACAATGCATCTTGTTCAATGTCACCTTTCAACCTTCCCACCAACACCTCCCTATTTACTCCTTCCCTAACTTTTTAATTTTGTAAGATAAACATTGAATTCTTAATCTTGCTTCTGCTCTTTATTCCTCTACCCCATCCTCTGACCCTACCCCAACTCTTTTAAGTACCCACTTCCTGTTTTTTTTGTTGTTGAACTTTGACTTGCATTTATAAGGAAATATAGTATTTGAATTCTCTCTTGAATCTACCATAATTCTGTTAATACATTTTCATACACTTGCATGCCACCAGTATATTTTCTCATACATTTAAAAGCTAAATCTAACTTCCACATAAAAGGGAAACCATGTAACTTTTGTATCTCTGGGTGTGACGTACTTTTTTCCAGGTCTTTTCATTTCTTTACAAATGGTACAAGATCATTCTTTCTAATGGATAAGTAAAATTCCATTGTGTATATATACCACATGGTCTTGAGCCATTTGTCTATTGAGAGGAATCTAGGCTGATTCCATACCTTGGTTATGGTAAATATTGTTTTGATGAACATGGTTGTGTCATTGACTTAATGTATCCAAGAAGGACCCAAGATTTCAGACTGGACACAGGGAGAGATCAGAGCTCTGTCTGCTCCATCGGAAATGTGAAGCTCTAATCGGGAAATCCAGCTGGAGAATGGACAACAGGCAAAGAGAAACAGTCAGAGCCTAGCACCAATCAAAAAGCATAAAACTCATAGATCAGAAAGAGTAGATAAATAAACAAATAAGCAAGTTCATGGAAGCATGGTTATTGATTTTTTATACCCCCCCTTTTTTTACAGTTACTCTTGCTTTCACCTCTACTCAAGCTTCAAAACATCTTCTTCCAATAGTTATATATTTCTGTATTCATACTCTCAACTCATTTAATGATTTCTGATTTCACCGATAAAGTATAGAAACAGTAAAATGAGTTATTCCTATATTGAACACATACTCATTTACCTACCTCTTCATTCTTTCTTTCCCATTAGAACATGTGAACTGTTCTACCAGGAAATCTAATGTTAGACTCAAGATAACATTTTTTTTATTCTGCATAAAGATTTAACTTTGGAAATCCCCTACCGTTTTACATAACAACTTTTTCTCTTTTTGTGTTAGATTCATAAATTGTACACTACAATATTCTATTTTCTATGACCCTTTCTGTTATCCTAAAAGTTTATGTCTTATTATATTCTTTTTAGAAAATCTCCTTCAGAGTTATCTATATTTACTGACAGATTTTCTTCATTTTTATTAAGTCCATTCCAATAAAGCTCCTGCCAGTAGGTCTCCACTAAAGTTGTTCTTCTATTAAATTGAATTTTGTTTTGGTCAAAGTCATTAATGATCTCTGTTGCTGTATGCAATAGAACAAATTCCAATTGGCTAGTTTTAATTTTGTTTAATCTATCAACTACATTGGACATAACTGGCCAAATGTTTCTTTCCTGAAACAATCTCTTCACTAGGATTGCAGAATATTACACATCTCTAGCTTTTGTCCTTTATTGGCTTTTCATCTTATTGTTTCCCTGACCTTTTAAATATTGATGTGTTTTAGGGGTCAGTCCTTGGCCTTCTCGTTATCTGTGCTGTCTTTTTGGTGATATCTTTCATTCTTCTCTCTCTCTCCATTCCTAACATGCAATTGCCTATTCAGCATCTCCAGATGGACATTGAACCACTCAACTTTATGTACAAAAATGAGCTCTTTATCTGCTTCTCAAAACCTCTTCCACCTACAGTTGTCCCCATTTCATTATAATTACAATTGTCCAGTTGCTTAAGCCAGAGATTGGGTCATTTTTGGCTTAACCACCAGCATGTCCACGTTTCTATCACAGTGGACCTTAACTTTGACCCTCTTCCACTGCCGCTGTCTTCCTTTCAGCCCCCACCAACCCTCATTTGTAATACTGCAAATGTCTCTTGCCTATTTTGCTTACTTCTGACCTAACCAAACCTTCTTTCCAGTCTTATTCTCAGACAGTGCTGAAGCTATTCTTTATAAACAAGTCAAAACTAATCTCCCCTCTCCTCAAACCACTCCAGCATGTCGAACACACCCAGAATGAAAGCTAAACTCATTGCAATGGTCCTGTATGTATGATCTGCATCAATTTCTCTCTGATTTCAACTACTGCTTTCTTTTTTCATTCTAATTTAGCCATGGATTCTCCTGTTGCAGAGCCTTCACTCCTGCTATTTCTTCTCCCTGAAATACGTTTTTTTCCTCTCCAGGTCTCTTTTTAAAGTCCCTGTGTCTCTACTTTGCTTAGGCATCCTCCATTTTACACACACACACACACACACACACACACAATTTTGTATCTGTGCTTATTCTTAGTCTAACAACAGAATACAATTTATGTAATGGCAAGAATTTGAGAAAATTGTGCTCATTGTTATATTTTCCTGCTTGCTTAGGGCTACACATGTCTATCTGCCCAATATAATTTCTGGTATAATAAACGAATGAATGGAGTGAATGAATGAATGAATTTTCTATTAATGCAACGCAAGGGGCTAGAAGCATATATGGCTCACATTTTCTGAATTTTCTAAGATTCCTACTTAATAATAGACTTTTTATATTTATATTAAGCTTTCTTATTTATCTTTTAAAATATCCTCTCAAATGATGTGCTGTTCAAAGTTCCATTTCTTTTGTTTAGTGGATTTAGTGGATGTTCAAGGGTGGTTGCCCTCTTTGGTAAGAACTCAGCATAAATGAACCACAGAGAGCACTGTTTTTATTCCAGTGCCAATGTCAATTTGATATAACTGTGTCTGAGAAAAACTTCTGACATTAATAACCTCACAGATTTTTATAAGAGCATAGCTAAATGCTGGGTACCCCATGGATACTTCATACATGCCCGAGTAGTGGCTGACTACAGTAATTAAATACACTTGAAATTAATTCTTGTGATCTTGATCATTTTTCCTTCAGTTTGACAGCAGAGCAAGGCTGTTGCAATTTGTTTTGGGTTATTATATACAGGCAGAGAGCCCCCTGGAGATTCCAAATATATGTTAATTGATAAAGTGGCTAGTACTTTTTCTGGCATCTGTTAGAGATTTTCAAAGAAATCTCTCTAGTATATTATCATAGAAGTTATTAAATCTAGAAGCATTTCCAAAACATATGTTTATAGTTTTGTACTTTGAACAGTTCCAAGAATGACTTTTCCTTGGTGGTGCTCAGCCTACCTCCTCTCTCCCCTCCAAGCAATCTTCGCGTGGATGTTGAGTTCCAATGCCTCATCACAGCTCCAATCAACCGTTTTCCTGCTGGAATAGTGCTGATAGGTCCCTACTGAATATCAAAGTCCCAATTCACCACCTACGTGCAAAGAGAGAGGTCTGGTGAAGATCCTATAGCTTATTTTAATATCACCTAAACTATTATTTGTGAAATACTTGAGAAGCATGGAATATCAGGAGTTTATCCAGTGAAAAAGTTGACTAGAATCCAAGTAAATTTGAGACGTGCTACTATTTTGAAATCAGAACTTCCTATAGGAGTTAAAATTCTCAGTGTGAATCCTTGAACGGGAGATTATTCGACTATGGAACTATGTTTTGCAAGAGAATCTGTTATATTCTATAGGAGTCTAGTCTTCCTCTGCAAGAGTTTGAGTAATGTTAACTATAACATAACTCTCAGAATATTATTATGTCATAAAAATTCTATTCACCTAACTGGCCCCAGTACCTACTTTCCTGACACTTAAAAACATGAAAAAGTTAATATTACTATTAAGGAATTGTACAGAGGGGTTACCATTTCATAAGTCAAGTAATGTGTACATTTCTTTTCTTTGGACAATGTCACCCCTTCCTGCTTTCCTCAGTTCTATAATCTTGTGCCCGTGGTTTGCATCTGTAATTCTAGGTACTCAGATGGCAGTTCAAAGGTAGCCTGGGCAGGGAAGTTCATTAGACTCTTATCTCCAATTAATCACCAGAAAAGCCAGAAAGGGATCTGTGGTTCAAGTAGCAGAGTGCCAGCTTTGAACAAAAAGTTATGGGATAGTACCCAGGCTTGAGTTCAAGCAAGCCCCAGTGCCAGCATGCATGTGTCCACTTGTGCATGCATGGGCATGTGCATGCATACACACACACACACACACAGAATGTGGTCCTGTACTTCTGTTTAAAGTGTGTTAGTCATAATCACCTGATTAACTTCATCTTTGGCAATCTGACGAGGTTGAGCTTATCATAGAAGAGTTTCCTGAAATTTTAATATACATAGCAACACCTCTTGTTAGAGAGCTTACCACACAGTATTCACCTGTGATCTCCTAGGTGTTCATTTTCCCTACCAATTCCAGCACTTTGGAAGCAGAAGTGTGGTTTATTATTCTTCATATACATAATGTATAACACACTATAAACTAGACAACATTTTAAAACTATTTCAACTAAAGACAGCAGAAGACATATGTTTGGGAAAGCAAACCACAAAACTGACTTGTAAATTATATTTTATTTACACAAATATATTCTGCCATCTAGATGACAACATGTGTCCATGGAAACAAAGCTTTAGAATGAATGAAATCATTGCTAAAACATTACTTTCTTCTCTGTGTGGCAGGCACACATTTTAATACCCTATTAGATTCCATTGCTTTATCAGCATGCATTCTGAATATTGTCACAAAGCACTAAATACTATTGAAAAATGTTTTGAAGTATTTTAGACTGATGTTGCTAATAAGTTTTTTGGCCTGTGATATCTCAGCTTCTTGGGAAGTGTTCCTTAAGATGTTTTGGCCGGAGGTAAAAGAGAAGCCTCAAGGTGGTAGCAAAAGCCTTTCCTACTTTTGATGTTTCTCAGAGATTGGCCAAGGCTGTGAATGAAAACTAAGGATGAAAGAGACACCTCACCCTTTTTCTCCCTATCAACACCAGATTGTGGGAATAAGTGCCAACCTATTCAAACCAAGACTGTATGTTAGGTTGTTTCCTCACCTTAGGCAAGGTATGACCTTCTGTCAAAAAGCCAAAAAAGTAACTGATTATACACCGGCTAGTTTTAATGGTTATCAATCTGAAAATTGTAGGCTTTAAAAAAATGTTTTCTGAATAATCTTGAATTTAACAGAGGATTCAAAGATGGATTAAATGATTTTTTCCCTCAAGGAACATACAATGTAATTGAGTCAATAGGATAAACCCTCAAATAACTACAAAGCAATGAATCATTAAATACCTGCATTTCAAATAACAAAAAAAATGCTTAAGAATCCACGGGAATTGTTTCCACATGGGCTTTCCAAGGAGGTCTTTGTGGAATAAGGGACGTTTGAACTGGACTGTTGTTCAAGTTGGTTACAGGAATTTGAAGACTCAAGAAGGCAATTAAAGCACAATGAGTGAAGCGAGATAGCAATGAAGATGACAAACAAGTGTTCACATCCAGGAAGAGATAGATTCTAATTCAGTTGAAACAGTTTTGGTAGGATCATAGTGGTAGATCAGATTGGAAGATGTCTTGGATTACCATTAACTAAACTTTCAAATGTTATTCTAAGAGAATCAAAAAACATTAAAAGGTTGTTGGGAGTTGGAGGGAGAAAGTTTTGTTTTGACTATAGGAGAGCTTGTCTAAGGGCAAGAGATGTCTGTCACTGGAAGAAAATATATCATGACTTCTAAAGCAGATGGGAGAATGAAAATTAGTTAAAAATGACACCTTTCACAGCTGAGCGGAAGGAAGCTAAGTGTGGGTACTAGGGAAAATAGGGTAGTAGTTGGAGCCTGTTAAGACATGAAATAGTATAAAATTCACACTTTTAGGAAAATGAGTAGAAATTCTGATTTTCAAAAATAGGTATTTATGATTTCATGTGAAGAATTTAATATAACTGACAATAGTATTTTCAGAAAGATTATTGGTAGAAGACATGATGAATTCAGGTAATGCTGGGGAAAGAGTAAAATATAAAATAAAGAAAAGTGATACATGAAAACAACAAGCATTGCATACACTGCAAAGTAAGTTGTAATAAATCCCTACTCACAATGTATATAACTTAAATATTCCAGTTAATATTTCCAATTAAAGCAGTAATGCTTGATTGCTTTTGACTTCAGGATCTGTCAGACTCTTAAGGATTATTAAGATTCCTAAAGATATTTTGTTTACATGATTATATCATTATTATTCATCCTAATAAAAAAGAAATTAAAACAAATATTCTTTATCATTAATAATGAAGTAATAAAATAATCAATAAATACAAATAGTAAGAAAATAAAAGAGTAATTTCTTTACTTATTTTATTATTAGTATTAAATAATATGATATGATTTAATTATAAATAATCATATTCACAATAATATAAATACAATATTAGTGATTTAAAATAACAATAGAAAATATATTATATAAATATAAATAACTTAAAATAACTTTTCTGAAATAAAAGTAAATATGGAGACTTGCATTGACTTCCATTTTTTGACATCTTGATTAATAAGGAATGGTTGGATCTGGATCTCATATTACGTCTTCATTTAATCCGTGTCTTTGTCACATGTCAGTCTTTCAAAAACTGAACATTACTCATAAAGTATTTAAGAAGGGAACAGAGCAAAACAAAATATTGACAACAGAAAAGGACACCTTGGCATTTTGAAGACTATATACATTATCTTGACAAAAAGATTACCCAACCTAAATATTGTGTAGGTTAGTTTTAGCAAAACTTGAGAAATAAATTTACTTTGTAAGATGCACTTTGTTTTCTGGATTATAAAAAGAAGGGTAGGTTTAAAAGTCAATTCAACACAATAAAATAACCTTAATATTCAAGACAGACCAAAATATACCATTCGCCAATTTCATTTAACAACTTTTGAAATAAAATGTTACATTAAATTCAACTTCATTATGCACTATACAAACAGACTCATGCATATGGATTTACACATATACCATTGCCTACAGGACCTCCATTCTTAAAAATAAAATATCAGTATAAGTCATAACATTAAAGTGAGAGAGAAAAATATATGATCACACCTGCAGATATAAAACCAAGACTTGTAAAATCTCAATAACTACTCATTGTAAAACCTCTGAATAAACAAGAGCTATACTAGAACTTCCTCAGCTCCCAAAGGGAATACTAAGAACCTGCAGTCAAATCCACATATTTGGGCAAAATCTTAGAAGCATTTCTATTGAATTCAGGAAAAAGATAACATTCTAGCTTTTTTGGAATAAACTAAAAAATGTGTGTGTATGTGGGGAGGGTGCAAATGTAAATAATACAAAAGAAATAAAAAACCAATGATACCACTTTAGGTAATACCATGTTCACAGAAAATGCAATATTATTAAGGAAACTCTTGAATGTAAAGAAAATTCAGCAAAGTGACATAGACAAAGAGTGCTTCTATTTAAATATCGCTATTGTTCAATGCCTTCTTTCTCTTCCTAAATAACACAGAAAACTATAACTCTATCTTTCTCATAGTTAAACAAAAATGTGTAATAAGATCTTTTGAGTGTTACCTCATCAGAAATAATTCTAAGTACAAGAGCAATTTTTAAAAACTTTTCTTGTATATACATTTTCATAATTTGGGGAGGGGAAGGAAGATAACAAAATGCTGAAATAAGGATACAGGTCAACCCATTGTAACAATGAGATGTACATGACACTATGTTGAAAACAAACTTTACAACTTCTGGAGGTTGGGGAGGGAGGAATTGGGGAGGTGGGCAGGAAAGGAATAATAGGGGAAAAGCAAAGGAGGCGGTAACAATGCTCAATGGGAAATGGACTCATTACCTTGCTCATGTAACTGTAACCCCTCTCTACAGTATTTTTATAATAAAACCATATATTAAGAAGCTTTTGAGTGACATCTGCAATGTTTTACTCAATTTACATACCCTATATTAAATAAAAGTTCTTTGAATATGCCTGGTTCAGAAAAATAATCCATGTAAACTAATTTTTTTGGACTTTAGGGGTCCCACCTGCTCATGTCTTCTCAAAGCTCTAGAAATGGCTGTAAATGCAATTTCCATGGTCAAGTAAACTTGATCATGAATTACTTCATCATTTCTATCCAAATAGACTTAAAGATTCTAAACAAAAATAAGGAACTGAGAGCTGAACTGAGAGTTTCCATTACGTTTCTTGCCAATCAAAGGACCTATAATATGAATGTAAAAACCTATTGTGAGGTCAGGAATTCACCATATACTCTTAAATTACAAGCTAGTGGATATCAGTGGCTATGGCACAATGTCAACTGCAACCAAACATTTATTTAAAAATCTCAGCATTATTGAAGGTCAACATATTTATAACATTTGATGTCAGCATATTTTATTCTTCTGTTAATTCTTCTAATTTTAGCTGGCCTTCTCTTTTTGAGATATCTGCTTATACAAGCTAGTGGAGATTCCTGAGGGAAATCAAAGCAAAGTCAAAGGTTATTTTCTCAATGATTATTAAGAAGATGAATTCTGGCTTAAGAAGATGATGACTATGGCTGTATTTAAGGCACTTGTGATGACACACTAGTGAGTGATTAGTGGGCAGAATGCTCAAGCTGTCTACACACAAATTCCTGATCCCTGGAAACCTTACCAAATATTGATCTAGGTACTACTGTGAAAGAATTTTGAAGATATCATTAAGATCAGATATCATCTGACTTTTAAGAAAATTATCAAAAGGAAATAAGAAGACAGTTAATGAAATGTGGCAAAAAGAAAGTCAAGTGAGACTCCAAACACCAGAAACATCAAATTCCTGTGTAAGAACTGGTATGAAGATTCTAGGAACTGAAGGTCATCCTCAGCTGATGTCAAAGTCCTACATCTTTCAGTAACTGGGTCTATAATTAATTCTTAGTTAATTTAATCATAATTTATAATTAATAAATCAATATAGTAATAAAACAAAGAATGATTTTATTATTCACATTATAATATTAAATATTAATAAAATACAATTATTTTAATTATAAATAATATTATAATTATTGACTTTAAATAACAATAATTGAATCTAGTGAATAAGCTGAAGCTGCTTAGAATCTGATCCCTCTTGGAGCCTTTCACTAAGCCAGTGAGCTCGTAACTTGATTATATTTTTATGAGACTCAGAGCAGAAAGATCAGTGGAACCACTCTATACATTTTTACCTAATTTTGATATTGTCTTTTAAAACTACGCTATTGTTAGAAACAGTTTTATGTTCACAATAAAATCAAGAAGTAGGAACTAAGATAACCCATATATACCCTGCCCTACATGTACATAACGTTCCCCAGTATCAATGTCCCTCCACACCTGATTGAATTTCCTCCCTCCATCACTCTCCATCATTTTCCACTTTCCTAATCGCAATAAACTTCGTTGTTTCATTTTCCCACATGCACATAAAGTCTTTTGGGTATACTCACTCCCTTCATGTTCTTTGTTCATTTTCCTCCTTCCTCCCACTAGTGTCTATACTCAAGACAGGAGCTATTTTTACACCTGTCATTCAGGTTTTAAGTGTATTAATTGTTTTACCATTGTATTTCACACCTGTATATACAGAACTTCCATCAGATTGAATTCTCATTTATTCGTACATGCCCAATCCTCACTAACCTGTTTGTCAGCTTCTGTGAATCTCATTTTGCTATCTTCATGATGTATTTTAGTACTGTTCACCTGCTAACATTGTCTTCCCATTAATTTTATGCAAAAGGCATAATTCATTCTTTTAGGGAGAATACTCCAATGTGTACAGTTACCATATTTTCTTGATCCACTCATCAATTGTAGAACATCTGTGCTGTTTATAGCTTGGCTAACATAAATATAGGTGAAATAGACATTGGTTAATTAGAAAATTTACATAATTTTTGTCTGAAGTGACTATTGATATTTGAATTATTATGTGATATTTGTTACTGGTTTTGTTGTCATAATCCTGTGTGTTGATTGGTTGCTTTCTAACGTCTTCTGCTCTGTTTGTGTGTGCATGCATGCCTGTGTATGTATGTATATATGTATGTATGTATGTGCATGTGAGCATTTCTCAGTGATAGGGATTGAACTGAGGACCTAATGCACAGTAGGTAATTTTGCTGCTTTCCTACAAAGCTATAACCATAGTTCTTATTTTTGGTTTTAATTGCACATTTCACTATTCTACATATTAGCTATCTTTATTTCTTTCTATGGCTTGTTTTTACTAATTGTCACAAAGTTTGAAATGCATAATTAGAGCTAGTTGATGTACCCTTTTGAATAACACTATTCCATTTTACAAGTTGTTTAAGTACCCTATGACCAAATAATCCTATTCCTTCCCTCCTATTTCTTGTATCAACATTATTACTCATTTCACTTATACATAAAGTTCATAAACATCTTCATATATAAATATTCATAGACAAATATATTATGTTGCCATTTCAAATATTAGATCAATTAAGAATAAAAATACCTTCACTTTTACTTTCTATAATTCTTTTTCTTTCTTCCCATGTTTCCAGCTCTCATGATTTTCCTTCTTTCTATTGGACCTCTTTCAAAATTCATTACAAGGCATGTCTACTGACAACATATTCTCTCTAAATTAGTATTATATTTGGTGTAAGAAAATCTTTATTTCTCTTTAGTGTTAAAGGATAAATTTACAGGGTACAGAATTCCGAGCTGGTATCTATGTTCTTGTGACATTTAAGTATTTTCCTCTACTTTTCTCTTGCTTTCATGTTTCCTGAAGAGATGTCAGGTAGAACTCTCATCTTTGTTCCTTGATAGATAGGGTTCTTTTTAATTTTTTAAAAAATTTTCTCTAAGTAGTTGTACAAAGGAGTTGTCATTCAACAAAAAAGTTTATGAACACAGTATGTCTTGATCAATGTTGCTCTTTCCAACATTCTCATTGACTCCTCTCATTTTTCTTAATTTTGTAGGAAAAATGCTCAATGTAGTCTTAGATTGGGTCTTAATCATTTAGTAAATGTATGACACTGAAAAGTGAACCTCACAAGTATTTCTAAGGTTTTATTTCTTCTCTCTTTAGGTGGGACAGGTTGACTACAGTGGGCTGAAGTTGGGTTTTCCTTCCCCTGGGTCAAGTAAGCTGTGATAAAACGAGGGCTTATTGGACAACAAAATATATTAGGCTCTGGTACAATGGTTTTTCCTGAGAAACATGGTAGCTATCGAGAATAATCTTGTATATTGCAAAATGGTTCTTCCTCTTTCCCTCTCCCTGTCAGAAGTATAAAGGATTTTTTCTGTAACACTTTCTTTAACAAAACAAAACAAAAAACTGCTGTACCTCCTGGAGATAAATCTCACATTACTGTGGATAATTACATATTATTTAGTCTACCAGGAATTGTTTTTGTCTTATTCCCCATATTTTATGAGCATCATCTAGAAGTACAAGGAGGTTTCATTTTGACATGTGCATATATGAGTACCTTGATCAGACTGACTCCCTCTAGACTGAATCTCCAGAAAATTATTGATTATAGTTCAGGTTTTTCTACCCTGGTGCTGGTTCTGAACCATGGTGCTTTCCTTTCATACTTCTCAGATGAGCCAAGACTTCTGGTACTTGTGTGGATTTTGTTCCAATTGTGAGAGCATTGTTTTGTGCTGTGTCCTTACCACTCTAACAGATTCAAGAAGACTCGTTTTTTGTTTTGTTTTGTTTTTAAAGAAGACTTGTTGATTTTCCCAGTCTGTTCAACTTTTTACTTGTTCTGGCAAAGTGGTTACTTCCAAATTCCTAAAATATAGAACTGCAAACTGTTGTGGATTGTGGAATTGTGGGTTGGTAAAAAGATTATCAAGATTCTGCTTATCCAGAAACATCAGGCAGGTAAGCACAAGGCAAATGTTGTTAGTGGTGTTAGTGGTGGTGGTGCTGCTGCACTGTAGGGTATTATTGGTGGCTGGCTTTCCTGGGATGATGGGTGATTTTGCTCATTGGGATTTCTCTTTTGTGGTCTTTACTGATTGGTTGGTTCTTCCCTAAACCATGATTTAAATTACCCACACAAGAGCATTTTGTTTGTTCTACCTTGTCTTCATTTTAAAGTATTATCTGCCCTTGCTTATCCAGACTTATTGTCTACTTGTTACTGTTTTTGCTATACTTTCTTAATGGGAAGAGTTTCCTTGACCGAATCTAGAAATCCACATGAATGCTGTTTTATTGCTGTGTTCCTGGTAATTTGTTAAAGCAGCATTAGGAAACATTACTGACCACATGACCTCACTTTCAGGCAGAGGGAAGAAAGCTTTGTAAGTCATAGGATCTCACTTCTGAAAAAATTATAACACACTATCTTTAATTGAGGAAAACCTCAAGTGAGTATGTAGCTAACAATAAATATCAGTAGATGATATATAACCACAGATCAATTTTACAAAAAAAATTTGCAGCTCAGATATCTTTGTAAGATGTAGGTTTGTTTCCACAAAAATATTGCTAGGTTTCTTTAAGGATGATGACCTAGTTTCTTTAAGGATGTATCATTGAATACCATTCATGTATTTAACATGATAACTACTTTAAACTTGCCACAGAGTTTAAAATGTATTTCTTATATAATTAACTAATTTGTATAGCATATAGTCCCAAAATTGCACTATTGTTAAAATTTAAATGTATTTTTTGAAAATTAGTTTTTTATTAGTACCATTTCTAGGAAATAAATTATAAAAGAAAAAGAGAACAAATCCAATAACTTTACCAAACCCTGGATGTTGGAGTTCTATTCCTGGAATTATTGGTTGAAATAAAGTTCAAATATCCACGAATTTTTTTAAAATCTAAGAGAAAATATTTACAAATAGTTAACTATTCGTAAACTGTTAGGTTAAAGAGGTTTCATAAATCCCTTTTGATAAAATACAAATAAAAAAAGATTGTTTGCCCTTCCTAGTTCAATGATAATTTCAGTAGGTAGTTAAATCAAGTCTGCCAAAGCAAATGCTTGTCACTAGTAATTATGTGCACAGACTCTTTCAATTGTGCTAGACTACCCCGGGGAGTAATTGGCATGGTTGTTTGTTGGCCTGTGGGGTAACCTGTACTTTCTGACTTTTCTCTATTTCCTGTACTTCCAAAGGAAATATGATCTGACAAGCTTGGAAACTCTGTCTACTGACTATGACCTTGTATAATGTTAGCTTGCTGGCCTCCTTTGAAGAGGGGCCTGACTGAGCAAATCCCCCTGACTTAAAAAAAGAAAGCTAATTAGGCACTAAGAAAAGTTCCATTCTTTTGAGACTGAAAACATTCCATTTTTGTTTTGCTCACAATCAAATAGTCTGAATGAGCTAAGAGCTTACAAAGAGAATGTCCCATGGAAACATAATTGAAGTTTTGTATTTATTTAAGATATTATTAGAGAAAATGAATTTAAATTCTCTTTTCCATGTGTATATTCAAATTTTAGGAATATTGTCTTGACACTAATTCTTTTCTTAGAAAGTATGTAAACTTGTTCTATAATTTAACCTAACATGAGCATTAATCTCTGACCAAACCAATCATTTGATTAAAGAATATCAGTTTGTCTATAGGAAAATACATTTTGCTCTGAACATTAAAATATTACTTAGACAATTTCATGTGTACATTTGACAAGCTATAGTATGTGGGTTAGAGAGCATTTCAGAAACTATTATGTAGCAGAGATGTTACAAGTAGTAATATTAACAGTGCCCTGAATTTCTTATGCTTTGCTTCAAAGGAACTTCAAAATATTACAGGAAGCAACTTATCAAAATGTTTCTATGAGAGCTGTAAAGAAAGAGGATAATTTATTCCATTTTAGAGACACTTAGATACTGGAAAATGTCCATTATGTAAAGTGTATTTTAAGTACTTTTTGGTTCAGTTGCAGGAGGAAAACTCTTTGTCGAACTTGTAAAAATTTTAGCTTGTTTCTCCATAAGATGACCTAATGAAATCTGATCAAAGATTCTCATTTGACAAGTCAGCATGCCCTTCTGTACGCCTCTGTTTACTTCCAGTTTAAACTGGTGTCAAGATCTCCCTGATGATGACCCAAATATTTCTGCACTTAATCTTCCTCCTGAAATGGATGAAGCATTCATTCTATCTTTCATAGCCTGCTTCCTTGCTCAGGCATGCACTCTGGTTCTAAGTCTCATGGAGGTCCTCTACCTTTATGCACACCAGAGATCTAGAACTCGCACACACACTGGTGGGAGGGCCCCTTTGTTCTTCATTTGATTTGGTTTTCAACTTTCTACAAACGTTTTATTGCTCCCAGCTCCACTTTTTTTCTTTCTTTGGGAAAAATGGAAGCTGTCTCCATTACTAATAGATTTCTATGACCTACAGTGAAATAAGAGTCACACAAAGAAGTAGACATTTTCAGGTTTCCAGAACAGAGTTTGGACTTCTCCTCCAGGTTACGGTGGCCAGTGTCTTAAACAATGGATGATTTCTGTAGAGTGTTACAGCATTACACATTACCAAAGCAAGTAGGGGCGATTATACCCC
Source organism: Dipodomys ordii (assembly GCF_000151885.1). Lineage (NCBI taxonomy): Eukaryota > Metazoa > Chordata > Mammalia > Rodentia > Heteromyidae > Dipodomys > Dipodomys ordii. Next base: position 6,310,166 of record NW_012267257.1, on the reverse strand, counting down.
ATAAAAAAGGGTCACACTGCTCTAGATGCTCTAGAACACACATGGAACTCAGGGGAAGAGTTAGTCCTTCCTTCTGTTCACACTCAGTTGCCACAGTTCAAGTGATCCAGACACTCTTATCTTGGAACAAGTTAGAGACTTCTCTGGATGAGGCAACTTGTCTTTGAACTAGGCAGAATATGAAGCTTGCCTTCAGTACACAATATTGCCACCTCTGTTAGAGAATAACTTTTGCTCATTTAAACTCTCTCCACTTCATCTTAATTACTATGTGGTTCATAGGTTTTTCATTCAGTCTTCAGTGTAGATCTTTGGAAGATGTGTAAACACATCTTCTGATAGGCCTAGGATTATTAAAGATTTTTATTCTGGAGGTAAAAGAAGAAGAAAAAGACTGGGATGTCTGAATCTCTGGACAAAGTAACTAATGACTATCTGGTCTTAAAATGTGAGATAATAAGCATCTAACTCTAACTCGTACAAAGACAAAGAAGAAAACAAAAATAAAGGACAGAAGGAAGGAAAGAAGGAAGGAAGGAAGGAACAAAGAGTGAGCCCAGATCTATAGCACATCTTTTTCTGGCACTTAAATAATGAAAGGAACTAGACTAGATTTGGGAATTAGTCAAACAGAGCAGTAGAAGAGAAAAAATTACTGCCATATTTACAACTGGATTATTGGCATAATACATATATCTTATATTATAAATTAATGTAAATATTTGTGGTGATATTCTCTGTTGAATCTTTAAAAGCCAAGTGATATACTAGTTTGATTCAAAAGGAAAAGCTAACAATTCTATTAGTCTGCTACAGTTAACGTGAAGATGACCACTGACTTGTGCCTTAACAACAGAAATTGGTTTTCCCATAGTTATGGAGCCTGGATGTCCAAAAGCAAAGTGTAAACATGTTTGATTTCTCCTGAGACTCATATCTCTAGCTTGCAAATGGTTCTCCTTGTATTCTCACATTGCTTTTTCTCTGTGTACTTATTATATCCTGATGTTGTTTCTTAGAAGGATACCAGTTGTACTGGATTAGAGTCTCATTGTTATGACTTAATTTAATGTTGTTTTCCTTCTTAAATTTATCATTTCCAAATTATAGGTACATTGGAGATTATGGCTTCACCACTTGAATTTTAGGGTTACACAGTTCAGTTTATAACATCCTTCTTTTTGACTCTATACCTGTTCATGTGATGCTCATATTCTGTTCCATACTTGTATCTTCTTTCCTTATCCTTATGTATAGTATCTGTAAAGACAATCCCTCAGTTCTGAATGATGATAATCACAGCTGGGCACCACTGTTTCATAATGTGGAAAGGAACCCAGAATCTTAGAGCTGATATGTGTCAAATTATCACATGAGATATCCCCATGTATGGAACTTCTTGGACTGTAAAATATTAATTGGCACGTACATACCCACTCATACATAATACATTTTGAAAAGAACTTTTTGTTTGGTTCTGCTCATCATTTTATGGAAATGCATTATAACAGAGGGGCTTATCTACTCCTTTTGGGAATGAAATGTCTGTGAGTTTCCAAGCACATAATTCTGTAGAAATTGTTGGGGTATAATGATGCTTCTCACTAGGAACATAACTTACCAAGATTACAAAAATGTATGTGGAAACAATCAGATAATTTAAATGTGGAATCCACAGGAGCCATATTTCTTCTGTCTGAATGTGCCAAAAGCTGAGATTTTGTTTTTGCCAGGCCATTGTAGAGAACTCTAAGCTGACTGGCTAAAATCACATCTCTTGGTTGATTAATATTGATTATCTGAAACAGAGAAATACTAAAAGTGAATGAAGTCCAGAGTATTCAATGACATTTTCCATTTGTAAATGATAGAGAAAAAAGTGTCAGAAACTGAATTCAGAATAATACTTCTTTTCTTTTTTTTTTTTTTTTGGTACGTCGTGGGGCTTGAACTCTGGGTCTGGGTGCTGTCCCTCAGCTCTTCAGCTCAAGGCTGGTGCTCTACCACTTGATCCACAGCGCCACTACCAAATAATTCTCCTTTTAATTTTTTACTCCAGAAAAGAGAAAATAAATATGGTTCACAATATATAGAAAATTTCTTCTAGGGCCTATAGTGAGAGTCACCATACATGATGTTTATTGTTTAATATTTTTTATTGTGAAAATACTGTACAGAGAGGTTACAATTACATGGGCAAGATAATGAGTACATTTATAAGATTATTGTTTAATGTTTTTGTGGAATGGTTACAATTAGTGGCAGAGGACATCTGACTGCCTTTATATGTTAAAATATTGTATTAACTTCCTAAGTTTTAATTTTACTAACTTGTGAATTGTTACCATTTTTATTAAAGTTATTAATGTTTGTTTTATGAATTCTATCAGCTTTATCACCTTCCTGATAGAAGAAAATGGAAGAGAAAATAGATGGATGAAAACTGGTTCAAATTCTGCAAGATCTATGTCTTTTTGGGAATTTCCCCATATCCTTCAGATTCTGACCTAGATTTATAAACAAATAGAATAAAAACCATGTTCAGTCCTTGAAACAAGAGGTGATAGTCAAAACATTTAGCTCCAAGGAAGCAAGGCAGTGACTGAACATTTCCTGAAGAAGGAGCATGAACAGCTCGACAGGATGCCGGCCACCAACAACATTAGTTGCCAAGCTGAGACTCATTGGGTGATGACCAGCTAGGCTGGTTTTGTTCCACTATACTCTCCCCCTTCCAAGCAAATGAAAAGGAAATCAAGATCAAACTCTGTCTTTAAATGCTTTCTGATGCAAGTCAAGGTCAGGAGAAAGCTTTTGTTGATTTCAGTAAAAACTGCCTTTGTCTTCACAGAACAGAGGGTAGAATTTGGCACCCGAGGCCTGACTCCCTATTTATGCACCATCAGCATCTGTCTGCTACCAATCTTGATGAATATTTGACATAGCAATATTCATAAATGAGGCATCCTTCCAACATGCAAAATGCTTCTTGTTTCACAAATTCCAAAAATAAATTAAATAAGAAAACTTAAAAGAGATTAAAATTTTGGATAGCGAAGCAGTTTATATTAGAAGCAGAGAATATTATACAATTCAATGCCAGCTCTTAATAATAACACGTATGTGTGTGTGCATGCGCGTATGCACACACACACATGTCGGTCTCTTTTCTTAAGTTTACTACATCAAATGAATTCTTATAAATAACATACTATCTAAGTAGACAATAAACAACCAAAGTCTGGACAAACTTTAAATTAGGATATTACTGTGTAACCTATGCATATATATAAATGTGCATCTATAATTTTACTTATGTCTAAATTTATCCACCAACCATCTCTCTCTATTAAGTTTGTTGTTTTTTGATGTTACTGGGGTTTGAACTCAAGGCCTAATTCTTTCTGAGCAAGTGTTCTACCACTTTGGCTAGGCTTTCAGCTTTCTTGCTTAGCTATTGTTTCAGATAAAATCGTGTTTCTTTATGTCTAGGGCTCACCTGAGACTGCATTTTTTCCCTTACATATGCCTCCAGACTAGCTGGGATTATAGACTTGAGTCATCATACCTGGCCTCTATGTCAAAATGTGTACAAATATCTACAAGAATTTCTGATAGATGTTTATCTATATACTCAAAAATAAAGCTTATTAATACAATTTTCAATGATTACATTGTCATTTTTCAGTAACAAATAACTTGAGATAATCATCTGATAAAGAGAAAAAAGATTATTTTGTAGGTTTCAGTCCATGTAACTTTTCAGTTTGTATTAGGGCTGCACATATGTTTTGACAGTGCATGGCAGAGCAAAGCTTCCACCTCACTGTGGCCAGAAAGGGAAGATGAGATACCCTTCAATGTTATGGCTGTAGGGCCATCAGACCTTTTCTTATTTATTTGTTTGTTTGTTGGTTGGTTTGTTGGTTGGTTGTGGGGCTTGCATTTTGGGCTTGGGCGCTGTCCCTGTGCTCTTCAGCTCAAGGCCAGTGCTCTACCGCTTGAGCCACAGCACCACTTCCAGTTTTCTAGTGGTTTATTGGAGATAAGAGTTTCACGGACTTTCCTGCCCAGGCTAACTTTGAACTACGATCTTCAGATTTCAGCCTCCTGAGTAGCTAGGATTATAGATGTAGCCACTGGTGCCCGGCCTTCTCATATTTTAACTTCTTTCCACTAACATGGAATCGGAGATCAAGCTTATTAACCCATAGGCCTTTGTATGTTATTTTAGAGCCAAACTCTAACAGGTTGTATTATATTGACAGAGCCTAGAGATGGGTCGGTGAAATCTTAATCCTCCTCTACCCTAAATTCCTGTAAAGACCCTATTCTCACAATCCAGGAGTATTACCTCTGGCCCAGATATCTGACTCATTATCTTTTCATTTTAAAACCAAAAGAATCCACTAGAGAGGGCTAAACATGTGAATGGTGTCAGTTTCACTTGCAAAATGCATCTTGAAAAGCAAGTCAGTTTAAGTCATCCCTGTGATCAAATTCTCTAAGTGCTTTTTATCTCACTCAGTTACGTTTCTTCATGATTTATGATCTATGTGGTACGGCCTTTCCTATTTCATTTAACCTCTCCTCTGACTCATCACCTTGACAATTTACTTGCTTACTCTAGCCATCTGACTTCCTTGCTGTGCCTGTAAAAGGCCATTTGTGCCCCTGTCTGAGTAGGGATTTACTTATGTTTTCCCATTGATCCAGAGTAACAAAAACTTTATGATGTCTTGATTTCAATTTTGATAACCTCATCATTGATTTTTTGGTATCATTTTTTATTTAAAAATAGGATTGAGCCTGTAATCCTCTCTCTTTAGGAACTGAGATTTGAGGATTTCAGTTCAGAACCAGTGGTAGACAAATCCAATAGATTTTGATTGGCAATTAACCAGCCAGAAGCTGTAACTGCAGACATGGCTCAAGTGGTAGAGCATAAAATCCAAGTGGAGAAAAAACAATATTGTATCCAAATATTATTTATATTGATTACTCAGTGCTTTGGAGCTCCCTTATACCATAATGGCTGCCCACCACACATCATTTTTTTAATTTTTCAGTCTGGTACTGGCTTAAACAAATGAGCCAATCTTCTCTAGGAAGATTTCTAAATACGAGGAGAGAATGTACACCATTTCCTAAACTTACTTGAACTTGGATTCTTTCATCTAGGAGCATTTGTGAATCTAGGACACACTAATCTTCTAAACTAAGTGTCTTATTCACTCTGCCCAAATTCTAGCTCATTTATAGAGTTTTGTAAGAAGAAGAAAAAAACACTTGCTTAAAAAGGAGGATGAAGAGAAAAAGCTAAATAATAACAAAGTCAAGAAATGTAAAAGTGGTATGAGTTTATTCATGATCTGTGAAATGTAATTTTTGTTATTTCCTCAACATATATAGGCAGGAATAACTGAGGAGATTTACCATCAACTTGGAAATACATACCCACTTTACATATCATAAACAAAACTATATATCTTCCTTAATTCTTCCAACTCATAAATTATTTTGATACCTGCAGATCTATGTGTTTCTTGTGCTCAAATGTAAACTGAGTTATAGTAGACATATTAAAAAGAAATCAAGTTTACAAGACAGTAACAGTAAGGAGGTAAAAAATACATCTGAAAGGAGATTAGATACATATTGTAAACCAAGATGAGACAAAGTAAAGCAGGTAATATGTACATCTGAAATGACATTTGTATATCCATATGAACAGAGATTACCTATGTGTTCAGAATAAAAAATAAAAGCCTTGTACTGAGGTTGATTTGTTTATTGGTTGAGACTTTTACTTTTGGACTACTATTTCCTCCATTATACTCCTGTCATTAGATGGAAAAATCTTGAAGCTATGATTACACTACATTTTGGGGGGGTGATTATTTATTTTTTTTGTCACTTGTGGGTCTTGAACTCAGGGCCTGGGCACTGTCCCTGAGCTTTTTTGTTCAAGACTAGTGCTCTACCACCTTTAGCCACAATGGCACTTCCAGTTTGTTAACATTAGCTCCACCTCTGATCCTTAGCTCCACCCAGACCTGAGCTCCTTCCTGCCTGGCTGGCCACTCCCTCTCTTCCCTCTCTTCCTGTACATACCACTTGCCCCAGAGCTACCCACCTGGATGAGTTCGGATGCCATACTGTTCCATTTCCAGGGGGATATATGGCCCCTCTAATAAACTTTATAATCTTTCTCCTGTGCCTGCTTACATGTGGTCCCCTAGGATGGTCCTGATGGATCCTAACACGGTTAATTGGAGATAATGCAACAACGCTTGATAAGAAATGTACTTATTACCTTGCTCATGTAATTGTAACCCCTCTGTACAGTATTTGCACAATAAAAAAACTTATTAATAAAAATAAAAGAGTCTCATGGACATTCTTGCCTGGGCTGACTTGACCCATGATCATCAGATCTCAGCCTCCTAGGATTAAAGGCATGAGCCACCCATGCCTGGCTATAAGACATTTGAGTGAATGAATGGCATCTTCCTACTGTAAGCAGGGTGAAGACTTAAGAATTCCATAACCAATTTTATCCCTGCTTCCTTCAGCTATAGCAGTTGTTCTGCATTTTTCTACTGGGAGACATTCTTTTGTTGTAAGGAGACTCCGTTGTGAGGAACAGAGAAGCCCCATTTAGAGAGGTCGAATTGGGAGTGTTTATTGCAGAGTTAGCACCTGCAGCTGGACTCCTGTCTCAAAAACCTCAGCCCTTTGAATACACTTATACCCTTAGAAAACTGAGCTGTGACAGTAGTAAAGCAAAGAAACCAGAAAAGCAATACCAACGAACACGATCAATCCCAGTGGAGAGCTTACGTGGGATGCCGTGGTGACCAGAGGAGACCTATAATGCAGAAAACACAGGACATAAGGCATGACATAATGGCACCAGAACTGGTCCAGGCCTAAATAGTGTCAGTGTCAGGAGACAGAGTCACAAGAAATTCAAGAGTCTGGTGATTCAAAGCACAGGACTGACAAGTCCTGTCCCTGCTCCTGCCCCAAGAATTCAGGCACAACCAATACCTGGGGGTGTAACTTCCCTGTCTCTACCATGAAGACAAGATGGTGCTAGTTAAACCCAATTCCCTGTCATCACCACATGGTCAAGATGGCACCGGCTAAATCCAGTATCCTTATTTCACTTTTGGCTCTCATTCAACCTCAGGTGCTACAGATTTGGCCTCTTTTGAAATTGTAGTTTGTGGAAACTTTAGTGTTCTTGTAGGATATGGAGAGACTATTAATTGGGTAACTTGTATATTGATAGCCCTTTGTCTATCTGAAGTAAATTATATTAGTGTTCAGCAGATAGAAAGATCCATTTGCAATTGCTTTATAAGAAGTAAATGTAGGTAGAGCCCCATGAGAAGTGGCTGAGCTGTTAAATTCAGGAGCAATTCCGGATTGCTGTCCAGTATATTAAATGCTATTTGATCTCTTATTTTGAGTACAGTCTGGAAGAGGATAAAAACAGCAAAAAGTAAGTCTATGGTATTGTAATTTGAGTACAGCCAAAGTTCAATAAGATTTAGTGTGATGACAGTGGGGCAGAAACTTGCAATCTCTCATAGAATCACTGAATATTCTAATGGCTAATACAGAGTAGAGTTAGAAAAAGGTAGTTTAATGAGTACTTGAAGGGGGTGGGGACAAGAAAAGAGAGGTAGACAAATGAAAAGGAGGAGTGGGCAAGAGTGCAGTGAAAAATTCAGTGTATATCCCACAAAATTAAGAAAAGTGAGGGAGGGGTTGGCTTCAGTGGGATGGGTCCAAACGTTGAAATGAGTGATAGTGATGCATTGAGTGATCAAGATGCACTGTATTGATAAACCACTTTGTTAAATTGCAGCATCTTTGTACAACTTCTTAAAAATAACAAAAAAATGTATGAGAAATGAAAAAGGTAGTCTAAGAAGAGATAAAAATCTTGCAATATGGGCTGGGAAGGTGGCTCAGTGGCAGAGCACTTGCCTTGCATGCATGGGGCCCTGGGTTCGATTCCTCAGCACCACATAAGCAAAAAGAAAAAAGCCGGAAGTGGCACTGTGGCTCAAGTGGTAGAGTGCTAGCCTTGAGCTGAAGAGCTGAGGGACAGCGCCCAGGCCCAGAGTTCTGGCCCCACGACCGGACCCCCCCCCCAAAAAAATCTTGCAATATTTTGTAATATTATCTGTAAGTTAATTATACAAGTTTCCCATTTCTTCCATAACAAATCACTACAAATTCAGTGGTTTGTAGCTCTGCCGCAGTCCATGAGACTCAGAAGATTTTTCCTTTGTGCATATTACAAGAGAAAAATCAAAGCTGAGTTCTATTTTGGAAGAATTGGAAGAGAATAGGTTCCCAGTTCATCACTGTCTGTTGGAAACCATTTGCTGCTCCTAGAGGCTGCCTGTACTCCTTTGGCTGAGTAACTTTCATCTTCAAAGATAGTTATTAAAGTTGAAGTCCTCCTGACTCATCTCGAGCCTCTTCTGTTGTTTCTGTTGGATTTCACATGAGGATAGTCTTTCTTGTTGGCACTCAGAAACCAGCAAAGTTCTCATAAAAAATATTTACTGATTACTGTTAGGTCTGCCCAGGAAAATGCCCCCTTTCCCCTTTCTCTTTGTGAAAGACAACGAGTAGTCTTACCAGAAATCACCTGCCTGAAACCAGTAATCACCTGGACTCTGAAGTCACTTCTTCATCTGCTGAGGTCACTTCCTTAACCTCCCTGGTCACTCCTCCTTTGGACAATGAGAGGTTCTCCAGGCTCTAAGATCATTTCTGCATCCACTGTGGTCATATCTTCTTCTCTACTTTTCTCTATAAAATCCCTTTCAACCACAAGTTCTCTCCTTCTCTTCCTCTCTTCTCTTGTCTTCTTCTCTTCCTCCCTCTCTGTGCTCCTCCATCTCGTGGGGGCCGGCAGTTTGCTCTCCCCTCAAGAAACTCATTACCTGAACCATGTGGTAGTCTCCTTTCGGGGAACCTTACAGTTATAGTGTGTGGGGGGGGGAAAGGGGGCTGCACATATGCATATATTACTCATCAGACATTCACCCTAGCAGTTGTACATAATTAAAACCTACTAATGAGCGGAATAAAAGTCCATATGTGATTTTTAAACATTCTGGAAAGAAGTTGTAAAGTTTTAGGATGTTGGCAATGAGAACATGGTATAGCTCTCCAAATCAGAAATATCTTCATGCTGGCCTTTGTCTCTGAAGCTCTCCTAGAATAGTAGCCATCAACTGTAACCTTTCTAATTCTACTCTCTCAAATCACCATTTATTCTACTCTTCATACTAAATAAACTATGCATATAAGTTACCAACTATATGATTGCCTACTTTGGCTCAATATCTTGCTGTATCAAGTCTAAATTCTTTTTTGTATAGATCCTTTAAAAAAAAGAGACTAGAATTCTATTCAGTCAAATTGATTTCCCATGTAGATATTCCCTGTGGACTTTCTAATCTTAGCTCATTCCTGACCTTACCTCCACCTCCATGTCTGCCCTTACGTTGTTTTTCTTGTTCTAAGATGACATCGTCCTCTAATTTAGTTATGTAAAGTTGTACTTAATCACTCACAAAGTAGTTTGTAGGTAGTTGTAACTACCTCTTAAGTCTGTCTCCTCTTACCCCTTACCATGCTCTGCTCTAAACATACCCATCTTCTTGTTCTTCTTTCAATTACCTACATGTATTCTCACTCACATCCTCTCCTGCCTATTCCTTCTGCCTGATGTTTAACCTGATCTTCTTTCTTCACATAATCTGATGACCTGGGTAACTCCCTCATATATTACCGCCATCTTGTTTTTTGCTTAAAGTAAACCCAAATGGACCTTTTCAAAAACATGAGCCACTTTTTTCCTTGTTTCCTGTGCTTTTGATTTTATTTATCCTATTTTTTTTCCGGTATCAGGTTTTGAGTTGAGGGCCTTTCATTCACTTGGCTCAGTTGCTCACTTGGCACTCTACCATTTGAGCCAGTTCAGCTTGCTCTGTTGAAGATAGTCTCATGGACTTTCCTCAAACTGTGATCTTCTCAATCTCAGCTTGCTAAGTAGCTAGGATTACAGGAGTGAGCCACCTGTGTTTAGATACTTTTTCTTTTTTCCATATTACCTTTTGCCCTTGTTGACTATGTAATTTACTTTTTATGTCTACCTATCAACCGTTACACTTCCCTAGGAATACAAGCCACAGGTTTACAGAAATTTTTGTCAGATTCCCATATAACCAAAATGCCAGAGCAATACTAAAAAATGTAGTAGGTGATTAATAAATATTAATTAAATTACTAAATTCATTTTCAAGTTTTCCCAGAAAAATGAATTTTCTTTCTACACATATCCTGCATTGTAAAATTGACAACACTTTTAATTTTTTTTGCTTTGTTCTTCATAAATGTACACAGCAAAATTTACCATGTAACAGTTTTGTATACTGTCTTATTGGGGATTTTTTCCCCAAGAAGAGTGTGGAAACTTGCAGCTTATGTGTAGTGATAGCAAGCAAGTCAGGCATGTATTTATTCATTCCCATGTGTTAAAAGAAAAGAGAAAAGGTACTGAGCATCTATCACATACCTCAGACTGATTAGAAATGTATTCATTTTGTTAAAGAAATTGTAAGCCAAATCATTCCAAGTCTTATAGCTTCTGTAGGAATTCAGAGTTGCTTAGCTGGGTGGTTCTGGCTTAGAGTGTTGTATATGATATTCAGGGTGTCAGCAATAGTTAGTTATGGAAACAATTCCTGCAATATGGCTTTTGGCCAGAGTCTCAGTTCATTCCAGCACTGCCTTAGGGCATGGCAACTAAAGTCCTGCAGGTACATGAGACAATGGAAGGAGATAGGAAGGAAGGATTGGTGCATTTTATAACCTAAGTGGTGAAGTCATACCCTTTCAATTTCTCTTTATTTACTTACTTACTTATTTATTTAATATATATGCCTACTCTACCCTCTAGGGAGAGATGGTAGCTTTTGCTTTAGAACTACCCCATAAGAGAACCAACCTCCTTTCCCTCTTTTGTATTTCCAGTAGGAAACACATTCCTGGTCCGTTCTCATTAGTCTTTACTTCTTTGTTCCTTCCTTCTCAAGAGATCAAGAAGACAGATTTGATTTTTGGTTTTAGAGAAGGAACTGACCGTCTGTATCATCCTCTTTCCCTCATCTCTGCCTGGTAAGAGAGAGAACATGGGTTCTAACCCGATCCTCAACATAACACCAGCTTCTCAGACATTCCTTGCCCTTGTGTCGGTTCAGCACTGCCTATGACTGAGCATGGACATTTAATTGAAGGGCAAACTATTCAAAGGTCTACGTGGTCCATAGACCTAAGCTATGTTATCTAACATCACTTTTATTAATTAGAGAAGGGACATTCTGACCTCTATCTGCTTGATTTCTACATTTGCTAACTGTTTTTGGCAGTCAGGAGAAAGGGGATATCATTTACTGTGACCTTATTGATAATCAATATGGACTTCTTAAATGCAGTGTTCAGAAATGACACACAGAGAGTAAAATATAAAATATATGACTATCAAGGCTAAGTAGGTATAAGTGAGGGTATTGGTGATGTATCTAGTAAAAGGAAAATATTTGACAGCGGAAGTGAAATTAAATATTAGTGGATCAGTAGTTATATACTTCAGAGAAAAAGTAAAACCAAGCTGGGACAAAGGGACAAAATGTGAAGAAGCAACACACACACACACACACACGCGCGTGCGTGCGCGCGCGCGCGTGCACACACATCTTCAAAGATGCTGATTTGGTATGACTGAATTGGCTGAGAGAAGGAAGAAGCAGGGCATGAAGAACCATGACATCATATATTAAGAGCAACACTAATATGGCTGTACTGTACATAGAAATGTTAAGGAGGCTGTATAGAGGCTATCAGATAGGATCTTATACTGAGATGTGTGGCAGCATTTACTGGAGACAATTTTTCTCAAAGTTGTGGAGTGAGCTAGTTCTTGATGCAATGACAATATAGGCAGGCACTCAGATCGTTTGATTGCTTTCTTTCTTTCAAATCAGTCAAAAGAGGAAGTGAGGTGTGATAAGCCACTGCCTGGAAATCTTTTAATTCTACGTGTGAGAATTCTTTTTTTTTTTTTTAAAGGGGTTAAAGACACGCTTTAATCATAGGAGACTTTGTGATTTGAAAAAAGCAATCAACTGTTGTTGAATAAAGAAATCGTACATCTTGTTGATATTTGAGAATTCTTATCTATGGGTGTGTGGGTTAAGGCCACTAGAGTTTGGTAGTTAGAGGTAGAAGATACATGGCCATGTATGGGGATAGACATTGTAGTCTTGCTCTACTAGATATGATTTAACAAAATTTAAAAAATAAACTAAATCTAGAATGAAACTGACCTTCATTTTTGGAAAGACTATTCCTCAAGAAAAACAAAATTGCTATTGCCTTCCTAAATTTGTTTTTGAAAAGTGCTAGATGGTCTTGAGAAGGCAGGGAATTACACAGGAAAGCTTCTGTGTTGCCTGAAAAAATTAGAACTATAGTAGACTTATTTTGAAGATGATGATCCTCTGTATCTAAACAGACCAGAAAAAAGTCACATTTCCAAAGTGATTTAAAGAGTGCAGAATATCATGAGGCTATTTAAATGTAAAGGCACAGGAGAGCCTATTCCAGTCAGGTAAAACACAAATCCAGAACAAATGGGACTGAAGTCAACATGGAGAACCTTTACAAAGAGACCAGATCTTGGTGAAAAGAATATATATGGCAATAAAGAGGCAAAGGAAATGAAAATACAGAAAGGGGAACCGAGGGAGAGGAAATTCAAATTCACACTGCAGCCTGCCCATGTTTTATTGACTTAACTATAAAGTTGGGAAAATGACTGTCACATTGCCAAGTTAAGAATTTTTTTTATACCTTACAGAGTACAACTTCTTGCCAAAATAATAGTGAAGTCTATTTTTACTTTCCCTTTGGGACTATCAACCACTTGGCCATTTTGACATATTAATCACCTTATAACTAGCAGTATTTAAAAAGGGGTAGTGGTGCTTATTGAATAGGAATATTAATATTTCTAAGAATGATGGTGTGACATTCCTCCAATGGTGATGATCAGCTAGTACTCTGGTTGATAATTGCTTTTTTCATTTTTAGGGTTTTATAATTTATTTTAGATGCAATTTCTCCAAGCAGTAAATTTAGTAAACTGGAATAATTTCCCACTTACAGGAATCATATACATATAAAAGCTTTTCTTCAAAGTGAAAATTTTAATAACCTTTCAGTGCCTGGAACTATATATACATCAAACATTTAATCAGTTCACCACTGTTTTGTGAGAAAAAAAACTCTTTTACTTACTTACATGATTCCAATTTTGACTAATATATCTGGAGACAATTTATGCCTCATTCAGATTTATTTTGGAGTTCGTCCAATAAGCAAGAATTACTCTTGGTTATATGAAAATCACAGTATTATCCTATTTCTCAACTTATAGAGGAATTGTACTTGCCAATTGATAAAATATTATCAAAGTTTAATAACAGAAAAACTTCTCATGCTCTTGGATTGGGAGGATTAGCATGGTAAAAAGGGTGATACTGCCAAAACTATCTACAAATTCAATGCAATACCCATCAATATCCCAACAACATTCTTTAATGAAATAGTAAAAGCAATCCAAAAACTCATACGGAATAACAGAAGGTCCTGAATAGCAAAACAATCCTTAGCAGGAAAAACAGTGCTGAAGGGATATCAATACCAAACTTCAAACTCTATTATAAAGCCATAGTTATAAAAACAGCTTGGTACTGGCACATGAACAAGTCTGAGGACCAAAGGAATAGAACTGAAGACCCAGAAACCCACAGACCTATGGCCATCTAATCTTGGATAAGGGAGGCAAAATTATCAGATGAAAGAAAGACGGCCTCTTCAACAAATGGTGTTGTTAGAGTTGGCTATATACATGTAAAACTCTAAAGTTAGATCCTTATATATCACTCTGCACCTGAATCAACTCCAAATGGATCAAAGCTCTTGAGGTTAGAGCAGATACCTTGAAAAAATTACAGGAAGGGATAGAGGATACACTAGAGCTCCTTGGCACAGGTGAAAACTTCCTAAAAAGACCCAGAAACACAACAAATCAAAGAAAGGCTGGTTAAAGGGGATTGCATTAAGTTTCAGAGCTTCTGCATGGCAAAGGACATTGCAAGCAAGATAATCAGAAAGTCCACATACTGAGAGAAGATCTTCACTAGCCATACAAGAGACAAGGACCTCATATCAGAAACATAGAGCTCAAAAAATTAACTACCCCCCAAAAGAAATCCTCAAATAAATCTTTTTATAACAAAACTAATTCTAGCATTTGAATCATTTCAGAACCTTATTATGACTTCCTAAATAAAACATGTACATTAATTTCTCTTTGGTTAAATGAAATGGAGACATGCAATATCAATTTGTGTATTAATGATTATATGAAGGACTATCTTAAAATAGTGTTTAACTTCTTTTAATGTAGTGTGTTTGAAGCTAATGGACCAGTGTAAACTTACCTTTTGGCAACTATGCTAAAATCATATAAAAGCCAACCTAATTTCCTAGTAATATAATTAAGGAACCCAATATTATTGTCAGGAGGACTCAGCAGCTAGCACAAGGAAGCAACAATGGTTTATACCACGGACCAGAATAGACCATTTCTTACTCAGCTACCCACTACTAAAAATTAGAACTGTCAATTGTTACTGGACTATAGTGATTCTTCACTTTTAAAGAAGCATTTTCTAATTTGTTTGTGCTTTGCCTCATAACTAACTGAATAAAGTAATATCACAGATTCTTATTTCCATTTTCTATGTTGTAAATGCTGTGTTAATAAAACAAGGTGACAAACAAGACAGGACATCTGGGTTGGTTCCATATCTTAGCTATGGTAAATAATGCTGTGATAAACATAGTTGTGCTGGCAGCCTAAGTATGGCTTTGTTTGTGATTGTTTGGGTAAATGCCTAAAAGTGGGATTGCTGGGTCATAGGGGAGCTCTATGTGGAGTCTTTTGAGGAACCTCCATACTGCTTTCCAAAGTGGTTGAACAAGTCCCACCAACAGTGCAGTGTGTTTCCCTTCTGGCCACATCCCCTCCAGCATCTTTTGTTATTAGAGTTCTTGATTATAGCCATTCTAATTGGGGTGAGATGGAATCTCAATGTTGTTTTGATGCCCCTCAGTAGATGAATGGATCAAGAAAACATTATATATTATATATATATATATATATATGTACATACATACATACAATGGAATTTTATGCCTCCATCAGAAAGAATAATATTGCCCCATTTGTTAGGAAATAGAAAGACTTGGAAAAAATATATTAAGTGAAGTAAGCCAGGCCCAAAGAAACATAGGTCCCATGGTTTCCCTTATTTGCAGTAACTAGTACATGTGTAGGACATGCAGAAAAGGCAAAAGTTATGTACATATGACCATATAAGATGATGTTAAGTGAAATGAACCCCAAGATAGGGACACAGATATTTGTTTTCTTTCTTGCTGTTGTTTCTAATGTATTTAAAATGTACCATGTGATATTTTTGTTTCTTTGTATGTTCCTCCCCCACAGCATAAACCCCTATTTTCACTATATTTGATGTTGGTGCCCTGCATCTTGTATATACACTTCTCTAATTCGGGAAGGGGAAGGAAAAAAAAAACAAAATGCTTAAATAAGGATACAGGTTGACCCATAGTAACAATGAGATGTACAAAACACTATGCTGGAAATAAACTTTACACTTTGGCGGGGACGAGGGCATAGTTGTGGAGGTGGGAGGTAAGGTGTAAAGGGGGGGAAAACAAAGGAGGTGGCAACAATGCTCAGTAGGAAATGTACTCATTACTTTGCTCATGTAACTGTAACCCCTCATTGCAGCATTTTTACAATAGAAAACATACAAAAAAAGACAGTTTAGTTCTCAGTTCTTGATCATTGAAACAAAATAAAAGTATTTTCCTTGTTTCCATCCATAAACTAAGTTTATGTGGATCAAAACTTCATGACTCTATTCTTTCTCAATTGTTTTCCCTGAAGTGTGAGATGAGGAGATTGTTGCTGGGTTTCCTTCATTCCTGTGCCATGTAATTTGGATCTGTGATGAACATGGTCCTTTGCCATGACCTCATCATTTGAAATGACCAGCTGATGGAATTTTGCAATGGAATTGTTGTTTATTGTTGCAGATGGGCATCTACATCATCAGCCTTGAACAGAGGTCTCATGGGCCATATATAATTCAATTCTTCCTTGTTAAGAGTCCATAAGCTTCCATTTCTAGCCTTTATTTTAAACACATGCAAAGGAGTATTGTTTTACCTGGAAGTGACATTTCAGAAAGCACAGTGAACTAGAGCTATGAAAATCAATGTATTTTGAACTAGCAAAGGAGAATCTGAGAATCTTATGAAGAGATTTGAGCCACAATAAAACAAAGTAGATCCAAGAAGCAGAATGCCAAAAATAGATACTACTAATATAATTGGATAGGAAATGGTCCTAGAAAGTAGTTACCCCCTAACTTTTAACTTACATAAATCAATATGCCTTTTTTCTCTTTTAGATTATTTGAGTGTGTTAGAAATTGATAGTCCTAATAGAAAGATATTATTTGTTCTACTGTTGTATTTTGTGTCATGAGAATGCTTTAAACATCTCTTAGATGGTACAATCTTCAAAACAAAGGGCACAGAACATTGTCCTGATGGTTTCTGATTTCTTTCATTTGTAGTGTTCTACTCTCCTTTGTGGTTAGAAACAGAAATACTACCTTTTTACTTGAAAGTCTTAGACAGAATATATTCACTAAGAGTCTTTTCAATGTGGCAAGAAGTTTGGAAGATCTTCTTTTTACAGAATGAAGTTTACATGGGTTCATTTACTGACCTTCAGCTTAGAAAACTGAGATGAGTAAATTTCTTGTCAGAAAATCCATGTCATGAAACAATTTAGTAATTTATGTATACAAATGGTTCTAGGCTTGCTTCATCTCTGTCTTGAATAGAAATTTGAGACAATGAAGCCCAGAAAATAATTTTTTCTATAAACATTTAGTATATTTAAAATTTTTCTGACTCCATTTAATCTACTTAAAAGTAAATGTATCACTGGGTATGATCTGTAATCCAAGAATTCAAGAAGAATAGAGACAGGAAGATGCAAAGTTCTAGAATAATCTATATAATAGAGGAATTTCCAGGTCAGGCTGAGCTATGAGACTTTGACATAAAGACAAACAAAAATATCTGGGCACTGATGGCTCTCGCCTGTAATCCTAGCTACTCAGGAGGCTGAGATCTGAGGATCACAGTTCAAAGCCATCTGGACAGAAAAGTCTGTGAGACTCTTATCTCCAATAAACCATTCAGAAAACCAAATGTGATGCTGTGGCTCAAGAGGTAGAGCGCTAACCTTGAGCTGAAGAGCTGGAGGACAGTGTCCAAGCCCAGAGTTCAAGCCCCATGACCCACAAAAAAAAGAAAGAAAGAAAAGAAAAGGAGAAAAAGAAAAGAAAAAAGAAAGCAAACATCTATCTAAACAACACAAGATAATAAATTCCAGGCAAGTGAGTTGATACCCTCCCAATTTCTCATCCTCCTTTCTTTCCTTCCTTTCATTGCATTGGTAGGCACTCTGCAAGGCATTAGACAGTGACATTCTAAAACAAAGACATTTTCATGAAAGCTTAAAGTCAAGTGAAAGAAATAGATGTAAGCTCTTGAAATTTATGCCTAATTTTGAAATCTAAACGAAGTAATTGTTGGCTTCAAGTACATCAATGACTCATGTAGTCTTTCATTTAAGGAAAGCTTACTAAAACGATAACTAGTTAAATAAATATTAACATAGTCAGTTCATTCTCTATCCTTAAGGAAATGTAAATATGAGCTTTGTAAAGCATAGGAGGGAGTAAGTACAATGTCCAAACAGCAAATCAAACTTTAGGCATAGTCCATACATTTTCATTGTAGCTGTGTAGACAAGTTATTGGCTGCAGATTTAGGTTAGGAAACTGATTCTTTGAATAGAGGATGAATCCTCTGGAAAGGTATTCATTCACTTGAAGCATGAGGAATTTCCAATAAATACCTGATTCTTTTTGGCAGGAACTTTTATCACCAGAGACCCAGACATGTTATAAAATGTAACAAATGATAAATACTCAACAAGAACTTTAATTTGAATTAAGGTTTAAATCAAATTTGAAAAAAAGTCTCTTTTGTCCAAGATAATTGCAATTGTCAGATAATTCCCCTAGCAAGAACCAGAAGTATATATGATCCAATAGAAGTATGACTGACTTCTTAGATGCAGTAAGACAGAAGTGTTTGAATAATAATATTTTCGATTTTGCATTGAGGTCTTTGATCCATTTCGAGTTGATTCTGATTCTGATTCAATTTTCTTCCAGCACCATTTGCTGAAGAGGCTGACTTTCTTCCATCCTATTTCTTCTTCTTCTTTTTTGTTTGTTTGTTTTTTTGGTTCCCTTATCAACGAGTAAGTGAAAATAGGTCTGTGGGTTCATTTCTGGGTCTTCAATTTTATTCCATTGGTACTCAGGCCTGTTCATGTATCAGTACCAAGCTCTTTTTATAGCTATGGTTTTATAATAGAGCTTGAAGTTTGGTGTGGTTATTCCTCCGGCACTATTTTTCCTGCTAAGAATTGTTTTTGTTACTCAGGGTCTTCTATTATTCCATACAAATTTTTGGATTGCTTCTTCTCTTTCATTTAAGAATGTTGTTGGGACATTGGTGGGTAATGCTTTGAATTTGTAGATAGCTTTGGGCAGGATCACCCTTTTTACCATGTTAATCCTCCTAATCCAGGAACATGAGAGGTTTTTTTTTTTTTACTTTTTTAAATGTGCTTTGATTTCCTTTCTCATGTTTTTAAAGTTTTCATTAGCGAGGTTTTCCCCATCTTTGGTTAATTCCTAGCTATTAGTAAGGCTTTTTAAAAGTTGCTTTCCTGATTTCAGCCTTGCTGTTCTTACTGCTGGCATACAGATAAACTATTGATTTTTGTGGGTTAATTTTATAACCTGCTACTTTGCCAAAGTTTTGTATCAGCTCAAGTAACTTAGGAGAAGAGTCTGTGTGATTCTTTAAATACAGGATCATGCCATCTTCAAAGAGGAAGAGTTTTATTTCTTCTTTCCTTATTTGGATCCCCTTTATGTTTGTCTCTTTCCTTATTGCTCTGGCTAGAAATTCCAATACCATACTGAAGAGGAATGGAGAGAGTGGACATTCTTGTCTCATTCCTGATTTTAGAGGAAATAGTTCTGACTTTCATCATTAAGAATAATACTGGCTGTAGATTTGTCATATACACCCTTTATATTGCTCTTTGTAGATGACATGATCCTGTGAAATAAGCCAGACCCAAAGAAACATAGGCTTCATGGTTTCCCTCACTTGTAATAATTAGAGTAGGCCTAGCAGAGGATCACAATAGCCCAATAGCTATATACATATTGTAAATGAACTACATACATAGAAACAAGAGATTTTTTTCTTAGTGTACTGTATGCAGTTATTTCTTCTTTTATTTCATTTTTATTTTCTCTTTGGTTTACCTCCTCTTATCGCTGTTTGTGATTTTGGTACCCTTAGCCTTGTAGATAAGTTTATCTGATTTGGGGATGGGAAGGAAATCGCAGAAATGGTGAAACAAAGGACAATGGTGAAATGCAACAGTGATACTGACAAAACACTATGTTGGAAATGAACTTTAAAACTTAAAGATGAAGGGAGCCAGTGTGGTGGTGGTGGGGGGGTGAGCAGGGGAGGGAGAGCGGGTGAGCAGGGGAGGGAGAGCGATAGTGGGAGAAATATACTCATTTCCTTACTTATGTAACACTTAAATACTTATCCCTCTGTACATCAGCTTTACAATAAAGAAAGCTAAAAAATATTTAGAGCCATAAACAATGAGAACCACTGAATAAATACATGCGCTGTATTTGTTTCCAAGAAATAGAAGAAGTACAAGACTTATCTCTCATGAGGGATATCATGCATTAATGATTTTGAATTCCAATGACATTTAGGATGCATCAAATAATACAGATATGTCTTTTATAGAGAATTTCAGGTCACCTTTAGTATATAAAATATCTCACAGGAATTGGTGCTTCTTTCCATTTCCAGGATGTCATATGCAAGGTATAAAACATGCTGATTTTTGTTGATTTCCAAATTCATACTGACAGTGCCTTTCGTGGGCTAACACTCTTGCTCACCACCATTATCTTGCACGTCTGATACCCAAGAGAATATTGGTGAAGGTATTGAGGTGGCATGTTCTCCTGATTCATCTAACCTTTCTCCTGCTTCCAGTTAGGAGGCACACCACCACTTGGCATTCCACATCCTGGGATAGTCATTGCCTAACACATCTCACTACTATTGTGAGAGGATGGAGGCCATACCATCAAAACCATCCTATTGAGGTTGCTACACAGGGTGAGCTTACATGCCAAGAATTCTTTTGTTTCCTACCTTGGATGTCTTCTAGTGTTCCAACTTTATCACCTGCTAAATATTTATATTTACTTCTGACCTTTTTCTCCAATGTCTCTACAGAAATGATGAATTCTGTACCTCCTAAAATGATACTATTTTGCTTTTAATACACTTTATTTGTAAATTGTCTGTCTGTGCTGTCTGAGGTTCCTTGGGGCTTAGGATTCTATACAGGGAAAAGTTTAAAACTACCAATCTACTGAAATTACCTTCTTCAACCCAGATGCCCCTCAGTAGATGAATGGATCAAGAAAATGTGGTATATATACACAATGGAATTCTATGCCTCCATCAGAAAGAATGACATTTTCCCATTTGTTAGGAAATGGAAAGACTTGGAAAAAATCATATTAAGTGAAGTAAGCCAGGCCCAAAGAAACATAGGTCCCAAGTGGTTTCCCTTATTTGCAACAACTAGTATATGTCTGAGACAAGTAGAAAAGGTTAGATAAGTTGATGTTAGGAGAAATGAACCCCAAGATAAGGAAACAAGTGTTTTTTTTCTTTTTTGCAGTTGTTTCTAACATATTTATAAGATGATTTTTTGTTATTTTGTTTGTCCCTCCCCCATGGTATAACCTCAGTTTTCACTGTATTTGATATTGTTATAATTTGCGGAGGGGAAGGGTAAAAACAAATTGTTTAAATAGGGATACAGTTGGACCCATTGCAACAATGAAATGTACAAGATGCTATGTTGGAAAAACGAACTTTATAACTTTGGTGGTGGACGGAGGAGGGAGTGTAGTTGAGGAGGTGGGAGGTAAGGGAGGGTAGGGAAAAAAAAAGAAGGAGGCAACAATGATTGATAAGAAATGTGCTCACTACCTTGCTCATGTAACTGTAACCCCACTGTATGGTATTTTCACAATAAAAAACTTATTAATAAAATAACAAATCCCCAGGACCCTGAACATAAGTAACTATGAAATATAGAGGTGGCTTTGATGTGGCTGGCTGATAGGATGTGGCTGGCTGGATACAATAAAATCAAGGTAAGGTATTCTGGTCGGAGAATTTGGTTCTTCTTATATCATCTGTTAAATATGTGTCCATAGGCAAGCTACTGGACCTCTCTAAGTCTGAGTTACCTCATCAGTAAAATGGAAAGAACAATGTGAACCTCACATGGTTTTTGTGAAGAGCAAATATGTTTAAACAAATAATTATTGTGGTTTTTATTTAATAAAATAATTACCATTAGAAGAACATTTGACATATCCTAATTCAGTCCCCTCATTTTCTGTTGTACTGGGGACTGAACACTGCCTCGCATGTGCTACGCAAGTACTCTATGGCTTGAACTACACCCCAGCAATTCATCTGCTTTGTAAAATTTGCTTTTCAGACTTTGCTTATGAGAGGGTCTCAAAAAGTGATTCTCTGTTTGGTTGGTTGGTTTTTGTTGTTGTTGTTGTTCTTGGTTGGGGGGTGGAACTCAGGGCCTGGGTACTGTCCTTGGGCTCTTTCATGCAAGGGCAGAGCTCTACCACTTTGAGCCACAGCTCCATTTCCAAAAGTGATCCTTTGTATCTGGCATGCCTGCCTGGTTTCTCAGACACATTCTCACTAACCTTTGCATGAACTAGCCTCAAACCTAGATTCTGTCTTTCATTCTCTCCCTCTGTCTCTTGGTCTATCTCTCTCTTCCCTCCCTCTTCACTCCTTCACTTTTACTTCCTCTCTCCCTCCTTCCTTCCCTTCTTCTGTCTGTCTGTCTGTCTTTCTGTCTGTCAGCTAGATTACCAACATGCACTGCCATTTATGATTCCATTTTCTTTTTTATTGGAGTGAGGAAATTTGATACAAAGGATGATTCAGTCAAGGTCAAACAGTGAATTAATGACAACTCTAAAGTTGCCTCATATTTTAATGTTGTGCAAGATAAAATTTTGCTCTCTCCTTATGTAAGCAGGGGAAGATGCTAAATAGTGATAAAACATAAAGTTAAGAAATTGATCTATGTACACAACATATGGCTATGTGTATGAACTAAATTTTAAGTATTACATTTGAAATACACATTAAATAATTTAGGGCATTTTCCTCCATAGAAGGGAGTAAAATATGGGAAAAGTTGTAATGAATAGCTAAAAACCCTAAAGATTTTGCATGGATCAATTACTTGTAATTGATCCATGAACTGAGTATAATTTTCTATTGATTCCTTCCTTGAGTGGCCTTTTATTGCCAAGACAATGGGATTAGCATTTCTGTTACTTGAAACTAAAGCAAACCAAACACGTATAATTTATAACTAAAACGTTGGCACAAATGTGTAAAATTAACTGGTCATCCAAACCAAAAGAAAAATGTAGCCTCCATCCTGGCAGCAGGAGCAAGAGAGAAAATATGTAGAGAGAAGGAAATATGACAAGCCTCATGAGTTGCCATTTAGAGAGAAACATTCTATTTTTGGTGTAATCTTAGCACGAGCATAAAATCTAGCTGTGTATATAAAACTACCTACCACAGACCAATGTGGCCAGATATAGTGTGTGTGTGTGCGTCTGTGTGTGTGTGTGTGTGTGTGTGTTTTCTTGGAACTGAAATTTGAACTTGCTTTCATATATGCTAGGCAGGAACTTTACTGCTTGAGAAAGGGGACCATCCCAATTGTACATTTTTACTACAGAAAATTAAAAAGTTAATTAAAGAAAAAAAGGTAAGTATGACTGAACAGAAGCTTTTCTGAGCTTTTATCTTTGTAAAGGAGTATTTTTAAATTTGTTTATTGAAGTATTTGCTTTTATTTGAAAAACAATGCATGCCCAAATGTATTTTGAAGAAAAGTAAGTACAAATGAAGCACTTTACAAAACCACATTGCTTTTTTTTATAACAGAATGAATTATACTGGTATTTTATAATCTATTTTAAGAGTATACAGTCAAAAGACAACTTACACAGATTGCACACATTACACATTGCACACCATATTTCACACTAACACTGTTTGTATTTTAAGGCTGAGCAAACCACTAGAAATTATTGATTTGAGGTTGAAGTTGTTCAGAAAATAAAATTGACAGTCATAAAATTTTAGTTGTAAAATAGCTCCTAACAGTCCATGACATGACAAGAAATCAGTTTTCTCTCAATGATATTTTTGTTTCTTCAAATTGTTTAATGACTAGTTAATTTCATTTTATATGCTTTTTAGTGGTTTATAAAATATGCTATTGACATTGCAGATGCTTAAAATATTTACTATTACAGAGCCTTGACAATTAGTTTCTCTTCTTATTGTCTTCCAAGCCCATTTTCACTCTTGATTACATTGCTTCAACTCAAAGGAGCACTTTTCCCTGGAAAATGTTGCTTTTACAGTGTAAATTAGTTCTCGTTTTTCTGTTCGAATTTCACTAAGAAGCTATCACTTTAAATCTGCTCCTGTAAAGTTAGAAAAATGCACTCAAAAATTTTTGAGAGATTGTAATAAAGATTGTGGGATTTTAAGGTTTAAAAAAATTTTTTTTTGAGAGATTGACTCAAGTTTATTTATTTGATAACTTTTAATAAAGTTCTGGCACTATCAAAGTTGTCTCTTGGAGAAAGAAACACCCATGACATGTGATCTAAGAAACACCCATGACATGTGATATCCTTCATCAAGGATGATCAAGGTGTACAAGAAAACCAAATTCCAGTGGTTACCAAGATATGAATACTGGAGGGTTCATTATGCCACTGAAATGGGAATAACACTGTAAGTTGTATATACTCACAGAACCTTCATGTTAATATGTGTATGTGTACTTTGTGTTACTTAGACTAGTCCAAGGTGCTTTCACTCTAAGGTGAGATTGTAACAAACCTTCTTAGACTCATTTACATATTCCTTATTAATCTTCTTAGACTCATTTACATATTCCTTAATTGCGTTTGCTAAGTCTTGTTAAAATGGTCATAGATTATTCGACTTTGTAATATGAAACAGGAATTAGGCCAAAGGATATTTTCTCTAGAGAATGTGGTAACTTTGGCATAGTTTTAGAGTCACAAATGTTTTTTGTTTGCTAGAGATTATTATCTTTTAAAGGCAAATGGGGCAGGTCTTCAGAATGTTATGAATTTTGAAACTAATGCCACCTTTTTGAAACTGAGAAACTGTTTAAAACAGTTTTCGGTTATAATACTTTTTACAACAGTATTCTGTGTAGTCTTTTCTGTATCTAGTAATCAAGGGTCAATCTCTAAGCATCTCTAATCTTTAGGGCTCTTATTTGTCAATGAAGGTAAACCTTCCTCATGGGGTAGTGGACTTGTTTTGTAAAGCCATTCATGGGCTTTACACTTATGGAAAAAAGAAAATTTAGTGGTGTGGAAATTGATTTCAAGACTACTCAATTAAAAATCCATTATCCTGTATGGAATCATAACCTTGTTGAGATTTAAAAAATAATGTGTGTGCTACACATAGCAAAAATTAAAGAATATAAAGAATATTTTATTCAAATGGACCTTTTTTGTTAAGCACCTGCAGCCTTATTCCTACTTATGTCTTATTTCTTAATCAACACCAGCTTTCCCCCCATCTTCTCCTCCCTATTTCAATGGCTCTTTTAAAGGATATTGAATTGTTTTTCATTTGTCTCATGGATGGTGGTATTCTACAGCAGGCTTCTGAGATTCAGACTTTTAAAAAAAATCATTTAGTTTCCTTCCTCCCTCCCTTCCTCCCTCCCTCCTTCCCTCCCTCCCTTCCTTCTTTCCTTCCTTCCTTCCTTCCTTTCTTCCTTCTTTCCTTCCTTCTGCTTTTCTTTCAACAAATTGTTTTCATCTCTATGCAACAGTTTTACTTTTCTGTAAAATAAAGTTTTCCTGGTTCTTTAATTATATGAAAAGATCTCCATAACTACACTTACACATACGTGCATAAATAGTTTTTCCTTCTATTCTTTGAAAAATGTAGATAAACTGTATAATGTAAAATTCAAAGAAGGGGAAAAACAAAGGAGGGGGTAACAGTGCTTGATAGGAAATGTACTCATTACCTTACTCATATAACTCTAACCCCTCTGAACAGTATCTTTACAATAAAAATGCATATTAAAAATTCAAAGAAGTTATTTAAAAGGCACCATTAGATGTTTTATGACATTTACATGTTGTGTAATATTCAAATCATGGTAGTATATTTATCTTCTCAAAGATTTATTATTTCTTTGTGAAATCATATTATTTTTGTGTGTAATCAAACAAACACTAGTTTGTAAAAGAGTGCATTAGCATTACCTGTAGATAATCCCATTTTGTATTAGCACTATAGAAATTATTTCTGGTCTCTGAGTATAACTTTGAACCTGTGGACAAATCTTCCCCTCATTCTTTTCTGTCCCCATCGTCCTCCCCAGCTTTGGTTAATTATATTGTATGAAATCAATGGTCGGGCTGACCAACTTCTATGTTGACCATTCTATCAACTTCTATGAAATCATCTGTTTTAGATTTTGCATATGGTGAAGTTTGTGATATTTATCTTTCTGGCTTATTTCACAAAGCATAATGACCTCTAGTTCCACTCATATGTCACAAATGGTAGGGTTTCCTCATTGGCATGTCTGAATATTATTCCATTGTGCTTCTGTGTTTTTTCACTATTTGATACATACATGGTTGCTTGTATTTTGTGGCTATTTGGAAGAGTGGCTTTCATAACTGATTATTACAGATTTATTTTCAACATGCTATTTATATTTCCTTTGAAGAGTCGATGGCTGGATTATGTGTTTGTTTTGTTCCTACTTTTTTTTTGGGGGGGGGTCTGGTCTTGGGGCCTGAACTCTGGGCCTGGGCTCTGTCCCTCAGCTCTTCAGCTCAAGGCTAGCGCTCTACCACTTGAGCCACAGCGCCACTTCCGACTTTTTTCTTTTTGCTTATGTGGTGCTGAGGAATCAAACCCAGGGCCTCAAGCATGCAAGGCAAGTGCTCTACCACTGAGCTACCTTCCCAGCCCCTTGTTCCTACTTTTTAATTGCCATATTTTCTTCTATAGTAGTTGTACTAATTTACACTTCCACCAATAGTGTAAGGGTTCTTTTCCCTGTCCAGAGTGAGGTCAAAGCTCATCTTGGTTTTGATTTGCATTTCCTGTTCAGCAGCTATCATACACCTGTTAGCTTTGTTTGAGAAAGGTCTGTTTAGGACTAATGTCAACTTTTAAATTCTATTATTTGTTTTTAATTATACATATTCAATAAGTTATTGGTAATTTCTTGGATAATAATCCATTCTCATGGGAATGGTTTAAAATATTTATAGATGCTTGAGCTTATTCACCTTTACTGATGTGAAGTAAGTACTTGGTGCTGTTTTTGAAAAATCTGTCTTGATTTACCACTTTTTTCCCTGCTTAGGCTAATCATTTGCTTTTCAGTTACTCCTATGTTAGCTGCTTCCCATAGTCAAAAGTTTGTTGAGCTTCTGTGCTATTGCTCTTATCATTTTTTAAATCAAAATTGGTTCTGGGCAGTCACTGAGAAGTCCAAAAGCAAAGTTTGGATTCATGTTCCAAATAATAAAAGCTGAGGGGTTGAGTTAATGTCCAAAGATAAAATATGCATTGCTCTAGAAGAGTTGGAGATGAGTAACAAAAGCTGTTGTTAACGGACAAGTTCATGGTCAAGGAGTCTGGTGGTAGTCAGGCTGAGATATTCATTTGAACATGAATATGCATGTTGGAAATACAAATATTAGACTCCACTAAAACATATTTACCTGTGACAAAATGACAAAACTTACTTCAAGAGAACCTGGGGTTACTTAGAACTAGAGAAACTCAGAGAAACATCAACATTATTCAGATCTTTGCTAATCTTAAAAATTATTAACCAGAGTTTGTGTTTCTTCTTAATGTTTTTCCTTTATGTTATCAGGTAAAGAAAAATGACTACTTTACTAGCTATGGTAGTTATTGCAACCTCCACTGCACCAAATTGTCTAAACAATATTGACTAGGTTTTCTAGTCCTTACAACTGACTCTGACTTTTTTTTAACGTTCATCTAATTTGCTCCTCAACCATTTAACCTCAGTAGGCTTTCTCTTTTCCAGTGACACTTTTATGTCCTTAAAATCCTCTGAATGTCAAGTGTCTGCCCTCATTTGGCTAGCATAGAGTCTATTGTTCCTTTGCCCACTCTTTTCATTCTCCTATTGGTTTTTTATATTCATTTGGCAAAGGCTGAATTATTTCTATCTAAATATGCCTTCTCTATGCCTCTGCATAAAACCTGAACATTTTTAAACATACACAGGTGGCACAAAATCAGGTATACACATACACACACACACACACACACACACACACACACACACACACACACTGAGTTGTTTACTCGCCTAACTTTAACACATGACCCAAAGTGTTAAAAATAGAAATTCACAGCAGTTGATTCTACAAAACTCTTCTAGAATGTTTTCCTAGAATGTTTTTATGCCATAATTGTAAATTTCAGCCATCTTTTTCCTTAAACCTTCTGGTGAGCTTTACCTATGATCCTTCTGTGGCTTCGTTTCCTGTCTCTCAGTTTGCCCCAAGTTAGAGGGAAGATGGAAATAATCAAGCAGGCAATTTTTCTTTTACGGAAACTTCTGTATCCACTTACCCATCTCTACAACCATCTCCTCTGGTGTTCAAATTGTCTTCAAGGATGTAAGGGCCTGTCCTTGCTCCTAACAATGCAAGTATGCCCTACTTTTATTTTCCCTCAGAATGAAAATCAGACCAATTTCTTCATTCAAAGGCACATTCATGAATTATGACCTCACCTTTCAGTGGAATAATTCTGTAGTGCTTTATGGAAGCATGTTTTCAATTCTGTCTGACATAGTAAATCAAAACTTCTCACTAAAACACGAGCTTTGCATAAACCTGACTGGAGACCCTTAAAACAGTTAGAATTTATTAATACTATAATTTATTTGTTGTATGTTACATTTCCATTCCTGAAAAATTAATCCCCAGAGGATTATTAAAGATTATATGGATCTGCATTGTTTCTATGTTTATGGGGGTAGAATAAAGGTAGGCCTGGCAGAATGTTTTAGTGCACATAATTTGTCACAAATTAAAGTCAGGTTTCTTTTATTGCCTGAATGAGTTCCAAATAGTTCTGTCTTCATTTGTTTCTGTTGCTACGACAAAATACCTGAAACTAGAGCATTTCTATAAGATAGAAGTCTATTTGACTCACAGTTCTGGAGGCCCAGGAGCTAGGCACCACATCTGCTCAGCACCTGGTATGTACCTCATCTTGTATCCTCATATAGTGCAACACAGTGAGACTGAAAACGTGCTTGTGGATGTCTCTTGTTTCTTCCCACCCCCACCCCCGAATGCCATCAGTTGCCCCTTATTACTTCATGTACTCCTTACTACTTTGAAAGATACTATCTCTTTAAATTTATGAGTTTGGGAATTATGTCTTGAGCAATTTGAAGTTTAGTTTAGTACATTCACAATATAGCAATTTTATACTTTACTTGCTCTTAATTACTAGAAATTACCATAGTGTGGAGAATGACATGCTCTAGAAAAGATCTGAAAGAATCTCTGTATCAAGCAGAACCATTAGACATCCCAAGAACATCTGGTTAATGGTGCCTATAGACAATGGCTCTTAAGGAAAACTGGTTGGAGGAATGGAACCTATAGAGAGGGATGCAAAGAATCATTACTTTTTCTTTTCTTTCATGTGTGTGTGTGTGTGTGTGTGTGTGTGTGAACTCAGGCTTACACTCTTGCTTAGCTTTCTTACTCAAAGATGGTACTCTATCCCTTGAGCCATACCTCCAGTCTGGCATTTTGCTGTTAATTAGAGATGTTATGTCACAGACTTTCCTGCTTGGGCTGGCTTTGAACCTTGAGTTTCCAGGCTTCTGCTTCTTGAGTATCAAGGATGACAGGTATGAGCAACTCACATTTCATCTTGAAGCTATTTTGTTACTCCATGTCCTGAGCTGTCCATTTTCCAAATGATATGCTTGTATTGCAAAAATGCACACTGACTTGAACATTTAAATGAAAATTTAAAGAATATACTATCATTTATTACCCACGACTTTTAATTCTCTCTTATATTCACCTACACTATACTTAAAAATACTGATAGTAACTTATCATCTGATTGGTAAGAAGTATATAAATTTGAAGTACTTCATTTTTTTGTGTGTGTTTTGTATTTTTATTGTTATTGTAAATGTAATATAAAGAGAGTTTCCAGTTATATAAGTCAGGGCAACAATATAGCAACTTTTTAGTTTATAATAAGAATAATTTTGCTTGTAAAAGTTAGTCCTAATGACTTGTCAGCGTAGAGAAGAACAACACTGTACTATTCAACATCATCTTTATCACTGAGACCATGGTTTGGGTTTCTTCCTCTGCCAGCCTCATTTCTTGAACATGTACCATATACCAATATTGATGATGAGGGTTTTCCAGGTGCTTTACCTGATACCAAAACGTGTTGTAAATGCTGCTCCTGTCCTCCTTTAAAAACTTGAACACTCCATGAAACTAAACAAGTTTCCCAAGGCCTCCTAAGAATGTGTAAGAGATTCAGGAATGACATTTTAGGTGGCTTTTGCCAATCTCCTCTCCTAATTACTGTCTTCAGTGTCTTCTGGGCTTTCACAAATGCAACAAATATATACCATGAAACAGTACCTGGATTAAAAGACTTGGAAAAAATTATATTAAGTACAAGTCGTTATGTCTAAAACAAACTTTACAACTTTGGTGGGGAGGGGCGGGGAGGATTGGGTGGGGGGGCGAGGGGAGGATGGGAAGGATTGGGAAGGGGAAACAAAGGAGGAGGCTACAATGCTTGATAAGAAATGTACTCATTATCTTGCCCATGTAATTGTAACCCCTCTGTATAGTATTTTCACAATTAAAAAAATTATCTGTTTTGCTCCAAGGAAAGGAAGCAACACACACAAAAAATTATATTAAGTGAAGTAAGCCAGGTCCAAAGAAACATAGGTCCCATGGTTCCCTTATTTGCAATAACTAGTATATGTCTGACAAGCAGAAAAAGTCAAAAGCTATGTACATATGACCAGATAAGATGATGTTAAGCGAAATGAACCCCAAGGTAGAGATACAAGTGTTTTTTTCCTTTCTTGCTATTATTTTTAATGTATTTAAAATGTACTATGTGATTTTTTTTTTGTTTCTCTTGTATGTTCTTTCCCTACAGTATAACCCCTGTTTTCACTGTATTTGATGTCCATGCCTTGCATCTTGTATATACCTTTCTCTAATTTGGGGAGGGGAAGGGAAGAAACAAAATGCTTAAATAGTCATACAGATTGACCCATTGTAATAATGAGCTGTACAAGACACTATGTTGAAAAATGAACTTTACAATTTAGTAGGGGCTGGAGAGGGAGGGAACAGGAAGTGGGGAGTGGAGTTGTGGAGGTGGGAGGGAAGGGATGGTAGGGGAAAACCAAAGGAGGAGGCAACAATGCTTGCTCATGTAACTTGCTCATGTAACTTGCTCATGTAACTTGCTCATGTAACTGTAACCCCTCTGTACAGCATTTTTATGATAAAAACGTATTTAAAAATTAAAAAAGAAAACCATAAACACAACATCATAAATAGAATGCTAAATATTTTTTCAGTTTTACTGAAATGTATTGACATTAAATTTACAACTCTTACACTTAGTATCAAGTTACAATTAAAGACTAATGTATGAATAGGAGGGAAAATTAGATACTAAATAATAAAGATATGCCAAAGCATGTTAACATAAACCTTTAAATAATATAAGTAAACCTTTGAAAGTGTTATCTCTATTTTTAAATAGATATATATGTCTTCTATTTTTTCAAAATAGTTTGAAACATTTATTTACTAGATTGCTCATCACTGATAAAGGTGGTAACTGTGTCTCAGAACACTAGCCATTTAGGTCATTGTCCATTTCCATAGGATTGTAAAACTGTCTACCTAACAGTAAGCATTACTAACATTTTAAAACACAAATAAAATTCAAGAAAAAAATCAAAGAATATCACTTAATACACTTAATTTCAACTCAGTGAGACGCTAGATACTGCTCAGCTTTATGAAAGCTTTCAAAATCAGTGAACTATTAAAAGGAAACAGCAATTATGGCCTTGGTGGTTGGTTCCTATTGAAGATAGTGTGTGACACATTAGTGGGACCTGTGTATTATGACAATCTGTCTCCTACTATTTTGTAATTGTATCGATGATACTTCTATACCTTGCTCTGTTGGGTGACACGGGAGCCGTATGTGTATGCGGGTTTATATGCTTAGTTTCTTAATAGTGTTCTTTTAAACTGAACTTTTAAACTGGACTTCATGACAGAAAGAAATGGAGATCTGTACTTTTTTAAAAAAATCAATAGCATCAGATTTTTCAGACATAAAATTAATGAAAAAAGATACACATGAAGATTAAAGACACATGTATTATTTAGAAAATATTCCATTGGGGTTAACCATTAGTGACATGAGTAAGAGTAATTAGGGGGACATAGCAGGGGTGGAATTTGGTTACAAGGGGGTTGGATAACAAATGGGAGATCATTAGGTGAAGGTGAATATAAAGAACATGTTTTATAATACCTTAACTGTGAACAAAATAATGATTGAAGAAAGTTCCTGGAGAGGAAGAAAGCTATAGGAAGTGAGACAAATATGGAGACCTTCTAAACTCAAGCAAGAAGATTAGCAGTATAAAGTTTGTGCTACAAAACAACGGCACCTCTTTCTCACAGATGAGAGGAAAAGAGGCAAACTTTGTATTGCTGTAGGAAAGTGCAGATGACATGGTAAGAAAACATAGGTCCTATGGTTTCCCTTGTTTGCAATAACTAGTACATATGTAGGATAAGCAGAAAAGGTCAAAAGCTATGTACATATGACCATATAAGATAATGGTAAGTGAAATGAACCGCAAGAGAGGAACACATTTTTTTCTTTCTTGCTATTGTTTCTAATGTATTTATAATGTACCATGTGATGTTTTTGTTTTTTTGTAAGTTCCTCCCCTACAGTATTATCCATGTTTTCACTGTATTTGATGTCCATGCCCTGAATCTTGTATATACACTTCTCTAATTTGGGGAAAAAACAAAAATGCTTAAATAGGGATACAGATTAACCCATTGTAACAATGAGATGTACAAGACACTATGTTAAAAAAGAACTTTACAACTTCAGAGGTGGTGGAGGCAAGGGGGTAGTTGTGGAAGTGGGAGGGAAGGGATGGTAGGAGGAAAAGAAAAGAGGAGGCAACAATGCTCAATAGGAAATGTACTCACTACCTTGCTCATATAACTATAACCCCTCTGTTCAGCATTTTTACAATAAAAAATGTACGGAAAAGAAATGAAGTAGAGGGGAGTTGTGCCATATTCTAAAACATGGAAAATATTAATTATGTAGATGATCTGAAGAATAGTGCAGTGTGTTTAAGGGAGATATTTCATTTCTGGTTGTACCCCAAGTTCACTTTTTTCCATTTCCTGATCCTTATATCCATATTTCTCTTTCTTACTTCTACATATTTGTCATTTTTCCACATTTGCATGTATGTCATTTTGTGAGCTGTTAGAGCTGCATCTTTTATCTTCCTTCCACTCTGTTTTCCTTTCCTCCCTCCCTCCCTCCCTCTTTCCCTCCCTCCCACCCTTCCTCCCTCCCACCCTTCCTTCCTTCCTTCCTTCCTTCCTTCCTCCCTTCCTTCCTCCCTGCCTGCCTGTCTGCCTTCATACAGGGTCTCAATAAATAAACCAGGCTAACCTTGAATTCACAGCCTCCTTGCCTCAGCCTTCAAAGTACATGGATTGCAGGTAGATAACAGCATGTCTGGATACCATTTTATGTTTCATTTCCCCATTCCATTCATTTAGGTTTTTATTTTATTTGAGTATAGATATAGAAAAATGAAGTCGTTTCAAGTAAAAATGAAAATATAATCAAATGCATGTCATCTTATTTTATATATATATATATATATATATATATATATATATATATGTCAATGCATTTGCTTATGCTCTTGATGATGGCCATTTTGCCTTGTATGAGAAGGAATCTCATTGTAGTTTGGTTCACATTTCCATGATGTCTAAATGCTAACATTTTTTGTTGTGCATAATGACTAATTGTACTTCTTCATTTGGAAGGTGCTTATGAGTTCAATTACTCATTTACTGATTGTCCTATTTTTGTTACTTAAATATTTTCTTGCATTCTATAGACATATTGTTAATATTTTCTTTTACTATGCAGAAGCTTTATAATTTGATGCCATTCAATTTCTCAATTTTCTTTCTATTTCCTGACCTATTAGGGTCCTAGACAGAAAGTTATTGCCTAGAGTTA
Organism: Dipodomys ordii; assembly: GCF_000151885.1. Taxonomy (NCBI): domain Eukaryota; kingdom Metazoa; phylum Chordata; class Mammalia; order Rodentia; family Heteromyidae; genus Dipodomys; species Dipodomys ordii. The sequence goes on along the minus strand of NW_012267257.1, from coordinate 6,276,152 downwards.
TGTCTTAAAGTGTATTCAGAGCTTTCTTCTAGTAGTTTAAAGTTTCACATCTTAGAGTAAAAGCTTTGTTCTATTTTGAAATAATTTTGTACAGGTTGAGAAATAGGTCTGTAGTTTCAGACCTATTTTGTATGTGGCTATCCAGTTTACCCAAAACCATTTGTTAAAGGTGTTTTGGCACTTTTCTTAGGAGTCAGATATCGATAGCTGCTTGGATTTATTTATGGATCTCGCATTACTATCCTAGTCCATTTTCTGTGCATCTCACCATCATTTTTTGTTATCTGTATTCTTAATTATGGCTATATTGGCTGGAATGAGATAACATCTCAATGTCATTTTGGTTTGCATTTCTTTTTGGCCAAGTGCCAAATTTTTTTCCATTTAATTTTTGGATATTTATACTTTTTCTTATTTTTTCTGCTCAGTTCATTTACTCATTTATTAATTGAAATATGAATTCCCTTGAAATTTACTTATTTGTGCTCTTTATATATTCTGAATGTTAAAAACTTGTCAGGTACATAGTCAGCAAAGATTTTTCTCCATTTGGTAGATTGTCTCTTCCTTATAGTGACAGGTTTTTTGTTGCTGTTGTGCAGAATCTTTTTAATATGATGCAATACTATTTGCCAATTTTATTTCCTATGCTATTATAGTCCTATTCCTATGTCTTGACTTCCAGAGCTTTCCCAATAACATGACATATTATTTGAGCTATTAGCTGTATTTTATAATATGAATAATCAATGCTGTACTTTCAAATTCTTTCGGCCCCCAAGTTATAGAAATCTGTCTTATTAGGAACCTATCAGCTGTGTGTTTGTCGGGTTATTATATACTGAAGGAGAAATTACATGCATAATATTATTTTCTCCACATTTGTTTAATTACAGCGCAGAACTCAATTGTAAAGTCAAGTGAAAAATAACTTCGTAATCAATGGTAATTCCCTAAATTAGAAAGGAATGGTTGTTTTTTGTTGTTGTTTTTGTGGTTGTATACCAGTCTACACAGATAAGTTGATTATGCATACTGTCAATTTCTTACACAGGAACAAGTCTGCCACAAAAGTCATGCTAGGAAAAAAAATAAAATCTCTTAGTCATGTGCATAGTGCTATGATGAAAATCTGAGTTTTCTTTAGTATTTTCTCTTAATTTTAGAAATAGAAGCATTTGACAGACTTTTAATTCAATTCACTTGGTTGGTGTCTGGGCATACATCTTGATATGCTCTAGATAGGCACAACATCTTGTGATTTTTCTTTTTTATTGTGTGGGAAAATAGAAACTGCTATGATTACATAGAACCACACCCTTCATATAAAACATATTCTACATCCCTTATACAGAGATGATAAAAAGCACACAGCACAAATTTGATTTAGACAAGGCAAGTCATTCTTAAGTTATCCAATAGTTTGGGATGACCATGATAAAACCTGAACTAGATTTATGCACCTAAATCTGCCCCTGCCTGTCCTTTACTATTACCACAGGGGATAAGGAATGGGTGAACCCAGCCATGTTTTGGGTTCGTCAAACATCTTGAACTACTTTTCCAATGTTCTGGGTTAGGCAAAACCCAAAATGTGTTTTGCCAAGCACATTTTCTCTTAATTCTGAAACCCAGGAGTATTTTAAGGTAAATTTAATCCATATGCTTCTGATTCATTTACACTAAACTCATCAAAATGTTCTGTCTTAAGAGCTATTTGAAGTGCAAGAAGCTTTTTGAATATTTTATAAGTCCTTTAAAGTCCTATGCATAGGAGTTTACATTTAGCTGAGCCAAGAGCAAGTGAACTTGAACTCCACATTAACCAAGTTTGGTTGCAAAGTCTGAAATGGCAAGATTTTCAGTGGTTCTAAACCTGGTTACACATGGTTGGATCATTGGTAAAAATATATATTAACATTTTTTGCAGCATGTAGATTGGGCAACACAATGAGTAGTGAACAAAATGCAAAATAGGGCATGGAAATATAAAGAAGCCAAGTGACAAATAATTCAAAGCAGATTGAATGTCTGTTCTTTAGCAAGAGCCATGCATGAACTAACATAATGGAGGATGACACTGCATCTGCTTTTATTTTGCTTTCTTTTGGGAGGACTTTCTTCTCTTTTGGATTACGTTTGGGTTTTTCTACAAGTTCTCTCCTATTTGTATCTTTTGGACTATTACAGTACAGCTAACGTTTCCCTGCTAACACTAAAAAGAACAAAATTACGTTTAATTGATTAAAAAAAGGCTTGGTCTTTGTTATTAAAATTTCAATGCATTAATTGCTTTAGTTCTTTTTTTTTTTTTGTCGGTCGTGGGGCTTGAACTCTGGGCCTGGGTGCTGTCCCTCAGCTCTTCAGCTCAAGGCGAGTGCTCTACCACTTGACCTACAGCGCCACCTCCAGTTTTCTGGTGGTTTATTGGAGATAGGAGTCTCACAGTCTCTCCTGCCCGGGGTGGCTTTGAACCGCGATCCTCAGATCTCAGCCTCCAGAATAGCTAGGATTACAAGCGTGAGCCACCAGCGCCCGGCTTGCTTTAGTTCTTAATGTGCCATACTATTATAACATTTAAGTATTTGACAAGGAATCACGACTGAATTAAGATTTTCTGTTAAATTTGTATCAAATTTACCAATATCAAATTCACAAATGAAATGACACTCAAAGTATGACCACTTGTATGCTTAGACAGGCTAGAATCTATTAAATTTCATAATTAAAAACTATGCTATCAATTACTTATAGCTGAAATTACCACTCTATTATATATGTATGATCCAGAAGGCCATGGTGTATTTAATAGAGTTTAGGGGCTTATCTGTATAAGAAAATGAAGTAGTAAGTCCTAATAGGAGAAAGCAGAATAGAACATTTTTATGGAAGAATCATTTATCACATGCTAAAAGACTGAAATCTAGTTCTTACTTTTCAGTTACACAAAATTCTAAAAACCAGATCCAGACATTGAATAAAGTTAAATAAACATCAATAATAATTTTAGCATAAGTTGTGACAGTTGTACATGAGAAAAGTTTGTTTCTCCTACTGTTGCTGGCTTACAAAGCATTTCAGTGGCTTTCAAAATCTTATGTTGTAAGAAAACACAAATAATAACAAACAACTCCATAAACATTATCCCAACCATTCTATACCCTTTCTCAATATTTTCTCAGGAACATTGAAGGTAATGTAGATGACCACTGGAATGAAGAAGATGATGAGTGCAGTGCATTTTAATGTGATTAAATTTCTTGACTAAAACAATGAGCTTGAGTATTTCTACTACTTCCTCTATTTTATTTCTATGACTATTTCCATTTTTAAGCATCATCCTATGATTATTGTTTTCAAAGGTCAAGGCTTTGGAGTTAATATCTTTCCGAATTTAACTCTTACTAGCTTGTCACCATTAAAAGTTATGGAGCTTTCCTTTGACCTCTCATTTCTCCTTTATGAGCTGAATTCATACGAGATATGATATGAGATTTAAAAAAATATTGTTAATAATAATATACCTAGAACGAGGTTTGGTATTCATCCTGCAAATTTCATTAGTAGAACATGTAATTCAATGTTAAACAAATTTCTCTGTTCTTGGCCATTTTAGGTAGAGCCTTTGGGAGATGATTGGGTTATCTAGTTCACTGGGATAATGGATTACTAAGGAAATGTGTGAGCTCATTCTGAAACATTTGCTCTGTCTTGTCATATGATACTCTCTCCCACACTATTCTGAATCAAGGAACCATCCACAAATACCAGCATCATATTCTTGACTTCCAAGCTCTAGAATCATGAATTAAGTGAAATAAAAAAATATACCCAGGGTCCAGCATTTTGTTATAGTAGCAAATTGACAAAAGCATCTAAAAACTTAAGTCAAATTGACGTCAGAGCCAAATCAATGCCAAATAATTAGTACCTGTAAGAACGACATCCTTTAGATTCTTAGTGATAGATTATTCACAAGAGAAAGCAGTCACATCCCATTTGCCCAAGTCTTTTGCTTTGTCAATTTGAGTAGTCTACAGCCATGGATTGATCAGTCAAACACTAATCAATGTGCTTCCATAAAGGAATTTTACAGTATAACGAAGAACCATAATTAGTTGCTTTCAAATAAAATACATTATCCTAGATAAAAATGCATGGGTTTGGTTCAATTTGCTAGAAAATCTAAAGTGTAAAGTTGAGGCTTTCCTGGCAAGTAAACAATAACATTATTGCCTGACTGAGAGTTCCAGCCTTATGTATTTTTTGTCCTGTCTTCGTTTTGTACAAGCCCAGCCTGTTCCCACAGCTGCATAAGCCAATTACAATAATATTAATCCAAATATGTATCTCCTATTGCTTTCAATTCTTGCTTGAACCTTGAATAATATAAAGTCCATGTAGGAATTAACTTGGCAAATACAAAGGTTTTTCAGTATATGAAGCATTATTCTAGTTAGCAACGAATCTGGAGAGGACAAATTAGATATTTTCTTGAGCAACATTGAATAGACAATAACTCCTTAGACATTTATACAAGCAATTATTTATTAAAATCATAAGCAGTACTTTTGCTTTAATGAAAAAGTACAAGTAGCCAGAGTTTTATTTTATATATAGAAAAAACCAACTTTTTGTACTGAATTTAAATTTGATCTATACCTTAATTCAGTGACAGTATTTTTTCCCAGTGTATCTAAATCTCTTATTCTTAGAAACGCATATACATTTTCTTCTAAGGGGAAACATATATATATATATATATATATATAATATTTCAGTCTTTTTGAGATTAATGTATTTGGTGAACAACACTCTGTGTATCCAGGTTCAGGACTGAGTTAAATGAGTCTGAGAAGAGCCACATGTACCTAACTTAGTATCTGCACTGTTGTCTTCCTGGTCCTCCTTGCCATTTTCTACATTGTTTCATCTTATAGATAGCATGGAATGCTCACTCATGTAGTTGAAGCACAACCTCTAAGTACTTTGAACTTTGCATGGCTAAAATATATAATCAATAAGTATGTTTAAAGAATACTAAAGAGACTTTGTAAAATGGAGAGACAAAGGGTGAATGAGTGCAGCAGGATCCTCACTAGAAACTATGCTGAAAATGAACCAAACAACTCGTGAGTAGAGACTAAAGAGAAAAACTGGGAAAGAGCTAAGGAAGAGGGGACATTGCTCCTAAAAGAAATGAACTCATTACCTGGCTATATAACTGTAACCCATCTGTACATCTCCTTTACAATGATAATAAAATAAAATAATAAAGATAAAGAAAATGAAAAAAGAAAAAGAAAGGGGGAATAAATACTTTCTTCCTATCCATAGACTGACACTTCATTGCCTGCTTTTCTTACAAAGTTGTTCCTGGATGAAGGAGATGGGATATCTTAGATAACTGAGTATAACCCAATCCATCCTTTGGGATATAACAATTAATAAACTTCTTGTTTAAAAAGAAAGACTTGGGCTGGGTGCCGGTGGCTCACACCAAGTAATCCTGGCTACTCAGGAGGCTGAGATCTGAGGATCGTGGTTCAAAGCCAGCCTGAGCACGAAAGTCCATAAGGCTCTTATCTTCAATTAACCACCACAAAACCAGAACTGGCACTGTGGCTCAAGTGGTAGAGCACCTGCCTTGAAATGAAGAGCTCAGGGACAGCGCCCAGGCCCAGAGTTCAAGCCCCATGATTAAAAAAAATTAAAAAAAGAGAGACTTTGAAAATAAGAGTTCTTTGTTTTTGTTTTGTTTTGTCTTTGTTTTAAATTTTTTATTGTGAAAATTCTGTACAGAGGGGTTACAATTACTTGGGCAAGGTAATGAGTACATTTCTTATCAAGCAAAGAGTTTTTTGTTTATTTGTTTGTTTGGTACTGATCCTATGGCTTGAACTCAGAGCATGGGCTCTGCCTTTGATCTTTTATGCTCAAGTCTAGTGCTCTATCACTTAAGCCACAGTTCTACTTCAGGATTTTTTTGGTGATTCACTGAAGATAAGAGTCTCACAAACTTTCCTGCTTAGACTGGCTTCAAATCGTGATCCTCAGATCTTAGCTTCCTGAACAGCTAGGATTACAGGCATGAACAACCTGAGCCTACCTAAATCAGAGTTGCTGTAATATAATGGAAACATTAACATCTGAGATTTGGGGATTCCTATTCCTATCTGAGATTTGGGTATATTTTTTCATCTCTATATGGAAAGAATTAAAAATAATGCTAATAACAAAGTTAAAAGGAGATTAACCTTTCAAAAAAAAGTATTACATCTAAAAATCTCTGTGTCTCAATACTAAACTTCAATTAGCCTCTACATCATGTTTTTAGTTTTTATTATCTTTAACTAGTGTGTACAGGAGGTGCCATTTAACAAAGCAGTTGATGAGTACAATTCATCTTCATCCATGTCACCCCTTTTGCCATTCCTACCCATGAGTTCTTGATTGCATTCTCCCTCTCTTGCCCCTTCAACTTTCTATGTTTTAAGAAAAACAATTAACATGACTCTCTAAATTACCTCCCAGTTTTCTATTTTAATATGCTCAAACAAGAAAAATGTTGGAAAACAAGTTAATCATATAGACAATCTTGAAAGACAATCTGTAAGCAGTTAGAAAACAATGGAATCGTGCGCCTTCAGCAGCCCAGTCCATAATGAACAGCCCATGCCAGTTCCTCCAAATAGGCTTGCTTGATGGAGTTACAAAACTAATCGGGGATGAAGAGGATACACCAACGTCATGTATTTGGGCTCCAATGAAGCATTTGAAACAGTTGATCATGAACTTTTACTTACAAATTAATTGTAATTGCCTTGGATGAGATGAGAGTCACATGGAGATTTGGAACTGGCTGAAAGATCATAAACAAAAACAATAGATGGCAATTTGTCCAGTTGGAAGATAACTCTAGCAGGTTTTCTCAGTGGCGTGAGTTTTATAAGTGACTATTCATAGTTAAAGCAGATTTTGCTCAGTACTTCAGAGGTAGAAATGTTTTCAAGGGCACCTAATATAATAGCAGGTACACATACATAATTTTATGTGAATTAATATTTAATGTAGACTTTATGAGTCTGACTTAAATCAACTTGTGAATACACTTGCTATACAGTAAGTGTTGTATCCAATATAGTGAGATGGTGGCTAGTACCTTAAAGGAGGCTATCTTAAATATTTTGTACATCCTACTAATTATAGATCATAATTCCTTATTGAAGTTCATAATTGTTTATTAAAATTATTCAGTAAAATTTCCACTAGAAACATCAAAGTAATAAACTACATTTTCTTTTTTGCATTTTTTTATCATAAAAATGCTTTACAGAGGGGTTAAAGTTACATGAGCAAGGTAATGAATACATTTTCTATTGAACCTCTTCTTTTGTTTTTCCCCTACCATCTCTTCCCTCCCACCTCCACAACTACCCCCCCCCCACCGAAGTTGTAAAGTTTGTTTTCAACATAGTGTTTTGAACATCTCAATGGGTCAACCTGTATCTTTCTTTAAGCATTTTGTTTCTTCCTTTCCCCTCCCTGAATTAGAGAAGTGTATATACAAGATACAGGGCACCGATAAACTACATTTTCTACTTTCATAAATTATTATTATAATTTCACTATATTTGTGCAAATTAAATTGTATTAAGTATAACACATTGATTGCATTATACTTGTAGTACAGGTTTTCAGGAAAATATGAAACAAAAGATGTGAGAGTCTTTTATTAAAGAAGAAAATTACCCATAGATTTATAATTAAAGGTGGAGAATGGTAAGAATGTGGGCTGCAAAATACTATAGTGATTAGGCAATAATACTTAACAATAATCAATTAAATTTATCACATAACACTGGGTGCAAAGTGAATCACACTTATTATTATAGATACTGAAGAAGTGGGATCTGAGAATTACAAACTGAAGCTGACCTGGACACACATAACTAAGGGACTATTATCTCCAGTTAACCAGCAAACGGCTGAAAGTAGAGGCATGGTTCAAGTGATAGAGGTCTAGCCACGCAGGAGAAAAGCAATAAAGGTACTAAAGCCCTGATTTGAAACCTAGTACCAGCCAGTACACACACTCACAGTCACAACACACACACACACACACACACACACACACACACACACACAGACATTGACATAAAATATTCATTAAGAGGGAACAAAAATCAGTCTTGGAAGGTGGCTCAGTGGTACAGTGCTTGCCTTGCATGCATGAAGCCCTGGGTTTGATTCCTCAGCACCACATAAGCAGAAAAAGCCAGAAGTGGCGCTGTGACTAAAGTGGTAGAGTGCTAGCCTTGAGCTGAAGAGCTAAGGGATAGTGCTGAGGCCCAGAGGTTAGGCCCCACAGCTCATACACACACACACACACACACACTGGCATTAAATATTATTTAAAGAACAACAAAAATCAGGCTGGGAAGGTGGCTCAGTGGTACAGTGCTTGCCTTGCATGCATGAAGCCCTGGGTTTGATTCCTCAGCACCACATAAGCAGAAAAAGCCAGAAGTGGCGCTGTGACTAAAGTGGTAGAGTGCTAGCCTTGAGCTGAAGAGCTAAGGGATAGTGCTGAGGCCCAGAGGTTAGGCCCCACAGCTCATACACACACACACACACACACACACACACACACACACACACACACACAATTTTTTTTTAAATTGAAAAAACAACAAAAATCATATCATGAAAATATAGTGTACAATGATATCATGGAATACCTAATATAATGGTATAAAAAATGGCCAAACTTCAAGAAGAAGATGTGTAGAAATTGTTGAAGATAATAGGCAATTATTGTCTTTCCCACTGAAACAGATGTAGTTTTAGTAATATAAAGAACTAACATATTGAAACTAAGACTAGAATGGAAACTAAGACTAGAATGGTATACAAACAAAAATATCTTTCATAGCATTCAACATAATCCAAACATTTCCCACCTGGACAACAGTTTGTTTATTAAAGCAATCGTCCATTAAATGCTTGCATCAAAACCAAACATTTGCCCAGCTTCCTGAAGCTTACCTTACTAAGACTTGGCCTACTGAATTGATAGAATCAAACTATTTCCCCATGCAATTTTTCAACACTGATCGAGTAAAATAAAAGTATATCAAATCTAGACTACCCAGAACTTTCTCACTCATAGGCATGCATTTAAAGCTAAAGCATAAATTTGCCACTCACAACTTTTAGTCAAATGGGAACTCCTGTTCTAAGATTTTGATTACAATATATTTTTACTTATAAAAGCTAAAAACAAAAGAGGTCTGAGGTACAGTATAGCTGGAAAAGAAACACTCATTGGGGGGAAAAAGCCATGTTTCAAAATATTTTATCCAAGAAGAAGCAATGTTATGCAAACTTTTGGTTTGCATAACAGCTTCCCAAGGGTTGATTTATCACTGATTGGACTTAAAATTTCCCTGATCAGCATAGGGCCAACGTTTCAGAGTACTCTCACAGGAGAAATTGGATGACCTGCCATGCATTTGCCGGTCCATTTGCATGATTTTGTTGTCCTAATAATTGTTTTGAAGAACTATTTGCTGGCAACCTGAATGGTTTTAGTCATGTCCCTGGGAGTGGTTTGGCTGTGTTCAACTGGAGTTTAGCTGTCATCTGCAAACAGTGGAATTAGCAAATGGCACATCAATGAAAGCAATCTTTTCCTTAGGCATTTTTACTGGTAGAGGCAATTTGGATAATCCACCATTTTCAAAGATAAAGTAAGAGCACCACATTTTTTAACCTTACAAGTAGAATAGGAATAAGTATGCCAGTGTTGTCTACAAATATCTTCTTCTTTTTAACAGTTGGAGTCAAGTTAAGACTTTTTACCTCATAACTTTGCCTACGTCATTAACATACATCTAGTAGCTGTTTCACTTATGGCATGTTTCCTACGTGTAAGCTCTGTTAAGTGTGCTAGGTGTGGATGCTAGTGATGAAGAGAAACATGTTTTACCATTATGCCATTAGTACATAATCAGACAAATGAATACTATGGTCTGAATGTTTATGGGCTCCTCCGAACTCTTGTGTTGTGATTGCAATCCCCAAGGTGGTGGCTTTCGGAGACAATTCAGTTATGAGAAAAGAGCTTTTATGAATATTATGGATTAAATAAGGGTCCCTCAGGGGGTCTCCCACTCCCTGGGTGACAGTATTTGGAGGTGTTATGAGTACTTAAAAGGTGAGGACCACTGGGAGATCCTTGGGTCTGTGTGAGCATGTCTCCAAGGGCATTGTGGGATTTCAGTTTCTTCTCAGTCTCCTTCTGTTTTCTGTGATAAGATGCAACTTGTGAGCTTCTACCATGATGTGCTCTCCTCACCAGATTCTGAACAAATGATCCATATCCCTCCCTACTTTTCCACGACTAAAATTTGGATGATTCTCAACTGTGACCTAAAGAGGCATTCTTTCTTTATAATTTAATTGCTTCAAGTATTTCATTGCAGGATTCTAAGTCTACTATAGTACTCTTACAAAATAAAGGTCTTAAGAGAACACCTGGTGCACTAGGTGGTTAAAAAAAAGGAGAAAATGAGAATTGTCCCCCATTGTCATGTTACAGTATGACAATAAGAAAACAAAATCAAGGTAGTTGTAATTATGAGCGAGGGTTTATTCTTAGTCTGTGTTACAATGGTTTGTCTTCTAGCGAAGATTTTGTATCCTACTAGAATGAGGGCACAATGCTTAGAACACAGAGTGTTATGAGTGACAGCCACAGCCTTGCTTCTAGCTCTGCTCCTGAGGATGAGCCTTCTTTTTGATCACTGGCATGCGACAGTGTATACAGAAATACAATCAAATGACGCAATCAGCCCATCAATTGGTTATTTTGTTTACTTGAAATCAGAGGAGTTTGTTTGACTGAATCTCCCTTCTTGGATGTTTGGACATTAGATATGTAACCCAGATGTCAGCTGGGGCCACCAGTCCCCCTTAAAAGGTCTAGATAAGACAGTGTTGAATCATGATACCCACCTTGTGGAAAAGCTGAAACCTTTATCAAAATATTAGTGAAATTCAAATAGATGGAGTTAGGATACTTCTTCCTTCTATTTCCTCATTTGCTGTAACAGTGATGTACAGAGGGGTTATTGTTTCATAAATCAGGTAACAAGTACATGTCTTGATTTTAACTAGTGAAAAACATTTCAGACTTTGAACATGAGAACTATAAAATAATAAACATGTTGCTTAAAATCCCATGTCTGATCTCATGTATGGTCATTGTCACAGCAGCCATAGGAAATTAACACAGATGAGTTTCTTACTCATCTATGTTGCTTACAGTCTCTGCTGTTCTCCCTCTGGAAGACCCTGACCTCCTTTAGATTCAAGCCATCACACTACTCATCCTTCCTGTGACTATTTACCAGTTCTTTTTTTAAAAAATAAGTTTTTATTGTAAAAATACTGTACAGAGGGGTTACAGTTACACAAACAAAGTAATGAGTACATTTCTCATCAAGCATTGTAGCCTCCTCCTCTGATTTTCCCCTTTCCATCCCTTCCCTCTCATCTCTACAACACACTCCCCCCCCAAGCCCCGGCACCCCCCTCCCTTGCTTAAATTGTAAAGTTCGTTTTTCGACATAGCGCCTTGTACATCTCATTGTTGCAATGGGTCCACCTGTATCCCTATTTAAACAATTTGTTTTTTCCCTTCTCCTTCCCAAATTATAGCAACACCAAATACAATGAAAACAGGGGTTATACCATGGGGGAGAGACATACAAAGCAACAAAAAAAATCACATGGTACCTTATAAATATGTTAGAAACAATAGCAAGCAAGAAAGAAAAACCACTTGTGTCCTTATCTTGGGGTTCATTTCGCTTAACATCATCTTATTTGACCTTTTCTACTTGTCTCAGACATATACTAGTTATTGCAAATTAGGGAAACCATGGGACCTATTTTTCTTTGGACCTTGACCAGTTCTTTTCTGCCCTCCACTCACTGTCTTTCTCTGCACTATATTTTATCATTATTTATATGGACTTCTTGTATATGGACCTATTTTGCACTCTGAATTTTCAGCCTCTTAATCTTATGTTCAGTGATCTTTTTCCTCTTTCTTCTCTTCGTTCTTAGCATCTTACTACAAGACTTTTGCAAATACCAATAGCTTTGCTACCAAATTCTCAATGTAATGCACTTAACTCTAGGCCATCAATCTTCTATTGCTCCATTTTACTTTCTTTAATACTAGTATTATAATAATTTTTGAACTGTTTTAGATTGTTTACTGATCCTTGGGTTTACCATCTTCAATTCAAGTTTCAATTGCAGGTCATTCTATTACATAAGCCCCCAGCTTCTTTATTATACTAAAACAGCAAAACATTGAGTTACATTCAGTGTTAACCAAGCTGTTTTTTCTTGTGACTGTAGGAAAGCATATGCATTCATTTTAAATTCATAACCACTGGATCTTAGCCTTACCACTAATTCTTTTATATATTAAAATTTTACATTTTTTCTATCCACAGTATGTCAATTCTCTCTCTGTCTTTATCTCTCTGTCTCTGTCTCTCTGTCTCTCTCTGGCTCTCTATCTCTCTCTCTATCTGTGCTAGTATTGGGGATTGAACTCAGCCTAGGTGTCTTATATTAGTTTTTTTTCTCTCAAGAATAGTGCTTTACCCTTTGATCCATACCTCTATTTCTAGTTTTTTTTTTCTTAAAGAGTCTCAGACTTTCTTGCCTGTCTGGATTCAAATTGTATTCTTCAAATCTCAGGGTAGCTAGGATTACATGTGTGAATCACAGGTGCCCAACCTATCAACTTTCTTTTGTTCTCTTCCATCTCATAAACTAAATTCTTATTTTTAAGCAAAGAGATCAATTAGCAAGACCATTCTCATCAAACAAACACTAAATCTACCAATCTACTTGAATGCACTTGTAAATAGTTATACACGTTCTCAGCCTTTCTGCTCAGAATGAACATTCTTTGTTCCTGTATAAGACCAATCATCTGATTTGTATAGTACTCAAGTCCCTTGTTCATGGAATCTTTAATATTCACTCTTTCAATGTCTTTCTCATCTAGGAGACATTATAACATATGCCATTATATCTTCCATATTAAAAAATTCCTTATCTGAATGATGTACTTCATCATTTCTCTATTCCCTCTTTTGATTACCATCTCTAAAAACTGCATATGTTAACCATCTCAACTCCCTCACCTTGAACGCAGATATTCAATTCATTCCAGAACTACATTTGCACAGTCTCCAGGATCCCACACACATTTCTGGTTTGCTTTCTGTTTTTCCAGGCCCTTCTTATCTGTAACCTTCAGTGGGATGCTGGAGTTTCTTGACCTATAAATGTTAAGGTGTCTTAGAGCACAGTCTTCAGAGTTCATCTCTATTCTGTATGCCCTCACACTCCAAGTATGTGACTGCTTATACACCAATACTTTCATCTTAGCTGGGTGCTGGTGTCTCATGCCTATAATCTTAGCTACTCATGAGGATGAGATCTGAGAATCACAGTCCTAAGCCTTCCCAGAAAGTCCAAGAGACTCTTTTTAAAAAATGTTTTTTATTGTAAAAATACTGTATAGAGGAGTTACAGTTACAGAAGCAAGGTAATGTGTACATTTCCTATCAAGCACTGCTCTCTTCAGAGCATATAAATCTTTTGCATTTTACCAAGAGACTCATATCTCTAATCAATCACAAAAAAAAGCCAAAAGTGATGAGGTAGCTCAAGTGGTAGAGCTCTACTGAGCATTAAGTAAAAAAGAGCACAAGGACATCACCTAGGTCCAGAGTTCAAAGCCTAGGACTGGCACAACTAAACACAACAAACAAAAAGCTTTCATCTTTTACTGACAGAATTGGATTTACAGCAGAATTTTACAAGGTCTTCAAAGCAGAGCTCACATCATACTCCTCCAACTCTTCAATGAAATTGAAAGAGAAAGTTCATTACCGAACTCTTTCTATGAAGCCATCATAACCCTCATCCCCAAACCAGGCAGGGACTCATCAAAGAAAGAGAACTATAAACCCATTTCTTTGATGAACATTGATGAAAAACTTCTCAACAAAATTTTGGCCAATCGACTTCAACAATTCATCCAAAAAATCATACATCACGGTCAAACAGGATTCATTTCAGGAATGCAAAGCTGGTTCAATATTCGCAAATCAATTAATATAATTCATCATATCAACAAGAGCAAGGATAAAAACCACATGGTTATCGCAATAGATGCAGAAAAAGCATTTGACAAGATCCAACACCCCTTTATGATGAAGGTACTGGAAAAACTAGGAATCCAGGGAACATTCCTCAATAAAATAAACGCTGTATATGACAAACCTACTGCCAGCATTATACTTAATGGCGAAAAAATAAAGCCATTTCCTCTTAACTCAGGAATGAGACAAGGATGTCCACTTCTCTTCAATTTAGTATTAGAATGCCTAGCTACAGCAATAAGACAAGATGTAAACACAAAGGGGATGCAAATAGGGAAAGAAGAAATAAAACTCTCCCTCTTTGCAGATGACATGATCTTGTATTTAAAGAATCCCACAGACTCCACTTCCAAATTGCTCGAGCTGATTTGAAACTTAGGCAAACAACCAGGGTATAAAATTATCCCTCAAAAATCAATAGCTTTTCTGTATGCCAACAATGAGAAGCGTGTAGCTGAAATCAGGAAAACAACTCCATTCTTAATAGCCCCACAAAAAAATACCTAGGAATTAAATTAACCAAAGAAGTGAAGGACCTATATGATGAAAACTTTAAAAACTTGAAAAAGGAAATCAAAACAGAACTTAGAAAGTGGAAAAAACTCCCATGCTCTTGTATTGGAAGGATCAACATCGTGAAAATGGCAGTACTTCCCAAGGCTATCTACAAATTCAATTCCAATCTCAATCCTCAAGGAAATAGAAGAGACAATCAAAAAATTCATATGGAACAATGAAAGACCCCGAATAGCAAAAACAAGCCTTAACAGAAAGAACAGTGCTGGAGGAATATCAATACAAAATTTCAAACTCTACTACAAAGCCATAGTAATCAAAACAGCTTGGTACTGGCACAAGAACAGACCTCAGAACCAATGGAATAGAATTGAAAACCCAGAAATGAACCCACAGACCTATAGCCATCTAATCTTTGATAAGGGAGCTAAAAATATAGAATGGAAGAAAGACAGCCTCCTCAGTAAATGGTGTTAGCAAAATTGGTTAATTACTTGTAGAAAACTAAAGCTAGATCCTTATATATCACCCTGCACCAGAATCAACTCCAAATGAATCACAGACCTCAAAGTCAAAGCAGACAACCTGAAAAAATTACAGGACAGAATAGGAGAAACACTAGGTCTCCTTGGCACAGGCCAAAATTTTCTTCATAGAGACGGAGAAACACAACAAATCAAAGAAAGGTTGGACAAATGGGATTGCATGAAGCTGCAGAGGTTCTGCATGGCAAAGGATATAGCTAGCAAGATCAATAGAAAGCCCAGGGATTAGGAGAAGATCTTCACTAGCCATACAATGGACAAGGGTCTCATATCTAAAATATACTTGGAATGCAAAAAATCACATCCCCCAACAACAAATCCTCAAAGAAACAACTGTCCAATAAATAAGTGGGCTAACTACTTAAAGAGAAACTTCTCTGAAGAAGAAATAAGAATGGCTAATAGACACATGAAGAAATGCTCAACTTCTGTAGCCATGTATAGAGGGGTTACAGTTACTTAGGAAAGGCTGTGAGTACATTTCTTTTTGAACTTGTTACCCTCTCCTTCTTTTTTCTCCCATTTCCCTTTCACCAGTCCTTACCCTCCAATCTTACCCCCCATTATGAAATTCAGTTTTATTGCATTTTTAATTTATTTTTTCTTAATTTTCCAACTTTTAAAAAGTATTTTTAGATTACATGGTCGATTTTTTCCTTGATCCTTTGGTTGTCCAAATCTTAGTTTAATTTCCTCACAATTAGATGTTTTCTAAAAAATGTTCTCATGATCAATTTCCAAGTTTATTGCATATTTTCTGTTTCTTGAGAGTTATTTGGTGTTCTATCTTATGGTGTGGCTTTCAGTTTGTTCCATGTGCTTATAGCAAAGTGTAGTTTTCAATTTTACAGTGGACTTAACCATACTAGTTAATCTGAATCTGTATGATTCAGAATTTTCTTGATATTGAGTACCATATAGAATTTGGAATCTTCACACATAGTGTAAATAGTGATTGTTAGTTAAATGTAAATTATGAAAACATTTTAAACTAACATTGAATATTACCAAGGAAAATTATGGTGTTTGAACACAATCATGTTAATAGTTCTGGTATTTAAACCATTTGAACATGACTGATTATTTAAGCACATGGACTGACAGAAACATAAAGTAATCCCAGCTCACTTTTTGGTGGCTGAAAGTTAACTGCTCCTGAGAGCCCTGTCATGCTTGTTTTCCTCTTTATTCCTGACTAATAATCATGTCTTATTATCATATATGTTGCAAAACAAAAGGCTGCTGTTGCCTCAAGTATGTGAAATAGACTGACTGCTCCCTCCACAAAGAAGCACAGTATTTCTATCATACTATTTCCTTTATGCATGAACAAAAGTTATTCAATACCAAAACAAAACAAAAGTAAACGTCCTTAAAGTGGCTCACACTTTCAGATTTTCATGATGGCATACTATAGAAAAATTTACCCTTTGGCAGGCTTCAAGGAGTGAATCAAAATGGCAAATCATGTATGGTTTCATATTTTACTTTCCTTATTGTAAGAAATATCACCACAGACAATTTAACTGATGAGTCTACCTATTTTCTTTCCATTGATATTGTCTAAGTATAGAATGTAAAGTGAAAAACTAAAATAACATCTTGATAATGTTACTTAAAATTCTACTTTGTCTGACTGTATCATGTAACTATGTGATGGTCGAGAAGGAATTTGAGTAAAGCAACCATTTTTCCCCCAATCTATATATTGCTTTTATGTCTTAAAAATGCATTAACTATTTGATCTGTTTAAGTGGATTACTGGAGCTTCTTTCCAAGGAAGTATATTTATTTCCTGACCTAGAAAGTGCGGTATGATCTGAGGTAAAACAGTACAGAGAGTTTGTTTACCAGATGGGAGGATCAGGAAGCAAGAGTCTCATAAGGACTTGACATGGATGGTGTGTGTTGTGCCCTTTGCTTTGGTACTTCAGCAGCTACTAAATCCTGCTGAGCTTCCTATTGCTTGCTGACAAGAAACAGAAGTCCTTTCTCACTAGTGACTGAGGGCAGATGGATCAAGCCAGGGAAATGTTACGCCCAGACTTCCATCTGTCCAGCTGAACGAGGTCATTACAAAGTGTGCTTTTACATGCTGCTTCTCTTAAATCTGCAATTTATGTGTGGTGTGGCCAATAGTTAATTGAACAGGTTCATTTAAAACATGTGGCACACATTCCAAAGTGAGAATGACACAGACAACAATTAGCTTATGGTGTTTATTTTTTGAGGAAGTAATGAATGTAAATCTTGAAATGCATATTAGAATAAATCAATATCCACTGATCCTCATTTTTATGTTTTTATTTACATTGCTATTATAGAGGTGATGTACAGAGGGTACATGCATCAGTACATTTCCTATCATACAGTGTCATTTGTTCCTTCATTCTCTCCCATTCCCTCCCTCCCATCTCCACCCACGAGTTGTATAGTCCACTTTCATCAACGTCCAGTGTGCTCTATTGCTGCACTTTTTCACCCTTTTTCCTCAGATTCTGTGCCCTTCCCTAGCCCTACTACAGATAAGTACATGAATATACTGTACAGAAGGTAAAGAAAACAAAATCATCAGCAAAAGAAAAAAATTAAGAGTTCTTTGTTTCTATAACTTTGGAGCCTGTTTCAGTATGCATATTATTGTATATGCATATGAAGAGGCGTTTGGGTAATGCATTTTGTGATTCTCTCCTAAGACTAATCTCTTCTGGTCTCACTGTATGTGAATATCTACAATCCTGTGTAGTTTATCATATCCCAGTGTATTTTAGTTGATCCTTAACTTTACTGATAGTAACAAACTGACTCAAGAGTAACTAGTGAACAGCAGTTTGATAATCAAACTGAGCAGACATGAATAGTTATTTGGAGAAAAAGTAATGCGCTTTTGAATTTCACAAATATTTGACTGAACATATCAAAATTTATTTATTTAAGTTTCAAGTTTAAATCTTAAATGACAGGAAAGAATACTTACATTTAGTCCTGAGCTTCCATCCATCCATCTGTTCATCCATCCATCCAGAAATCCACCTATCATGTATGCATTTCCACCCATCTGGTCATTACTTTCTAGCTATTGTTTTGTGTGTGTGTGTGTGTGTGTGTGTGTGTGTGTGTGAACCCAGTTTCTTCATAATCCAAATTAAAACTGCTCTGCATTATATAAATTGAATCCTAATAATTGAGGTGAACAGTTCTGTGCTGAATTATATTTCCTAGTATTTCTATCTCAGGGAAGCTAGTATTGATTGAGATTGATTGAGAGGCACTATTTAAAAAGAAGACTGCCTGAAGTTTCCAAAACACAAAAGAAACACCTATTCTGAAGGATTTATGAACCCACAAATTCTTTCTTTTGTTTAAACAACTTGCTAACTTTCATGCTGGTCTTGTCTTTCCTTTCTTTTTTAAGCAATTCAGGAAAAGTTGGAAAGCATTATCTTCTTTCAGACTTGGACCATAACCCAAGGCAGTAAGAAAAGAGGGAGCAAGTAGATAAGTGGGCCTGATTCTAAATGTCAATGAATACAAATATCGTGTTGCCTCCAAACTGGAATGACCTCAGAGTAGTTATGTAAGAAAATTTAACAGGTAAACAAATCTGTTGGATAAAATTAATAATTTCCAAATTGTTTTTGTTTTAGAAATATCTATATTCAACTGCCGAGTAATAAAATAAATTACCTGCTCTTCAGTTTTACACACAACTGTACTCTCTCTGATATTTAATGCCAATAACGTATCTGTGTCATAAATTTGAAGTTAGATATTAACTTAACTAACATTAAACTAAATCACTTTAAAATAACTTTTCAATACCTTTTTTCAAACCAGTATAAACAAAACATAGAAAGTCTTCTTTTGACTTTGTTGATTGTATTCTTTTAAAAAATATTTTTGTTATCTTTGCATGTATAAAGGAGTTACCATTCAGCAAAGCAATTATGATTTTTTTTCAAGCTACTGATTTTAAACCTTGATAAGATGTTTCTTTCCAGAATAAGAGTGAAGTAGGATGCTGAAACAATCTGAATATAAAGAATATAAGGTGAGATAAGCAATATACTACTCCTTTAATAGAGAATTTAATGCTTAAGAACATGTGAAGACTCATAGGCAGACTCTAAAGTTTTTGCAATGATTACATGGACTTGAATTTTATTGCATTAAAAAAATCTGGGTTTAGTTCCTTAACTGTAGATACTGGCAATATTATTTAACATTTCAAATCCTCAGATTTCATCCAGGGACTCAGACTTGGTAAACTGGATAGAGCTTGATAATTTATATTTTTATAGGAACTTCAAGAATGTCTGGGATTTCTGCCAACTCAGTCTTTGTCAGGATGTGTGCAGCATTTAGTTTGTGAATTAAAATATGATAAATTTAAAAAATCAATTGAATCTAAGTCCCAGTTTTCCAATCATGTGTGATTTCCATTGCCTTCAAATATGGGCTCTTGCTGTCCGTGAATAATTCTAGAAGTTCACTTATTCTTTCAAGATGATACAGGTAGTCTTCCTTGACCAACACAGCTGTAATTCTTTCCTGCACTGGTGGGAATTGGTCTTCCCTAGGCCTGTAACTTATATTTAATACCATAAATTTATACTTTGGATTGCTATATATTCTATTGATAACATGACTTTTAAATTGTTGAGAAGGATTGCTAGACAATGGTTTCCTAAAATTATTATTGCCTAGTATTAATCATAAGGATTGGAACAAGATATTTTTATCTCCAATAATATTTTGCACTTCGCATCTTACAATATAACTCCCCCCAAAAAACCCAGAAACATGAAGTTGAAGCAAAACTGCATGCATTAAAATTCCAACATTATTAATATGACTCATTTTTTAATCTGTAGAATAGGAATTATTGTGCTGCCCATCTGTATGAATTACTCTCAGGATTAAATGAGCTGTTAATTATGAACAGTGTCCAATGTTTTAAATTTGTTATGTTACATACTTACTGTTATTATTATTTGCTATAAATGGTTAATTTAAATATCATGCATTCTAAGAACTAGTCAATCAATTCTTTTTCTTCACATTAGCTAAAAGTACATCCATTGAGAGATTCATAAATGAATCTCTCTAGCCATCTCAATTCATTAGCTTAAGTATTTTTCTCAGCCTAAATCTTATGTCTTGTCAAGATTTCTCTTTAGTTTCTTAGTTTCTTTCAAGCTCAGTTGCTTGAATCCTGCAAATTCTGGATTAGTGAAGAAGTCTCTTGACTCCTGAATTGATTAATGTGTCCAAGTTTCATTGAGAAAAACCTTTCACTCAAAAGCCTTAACAGTGTGTGAAAATTGGTGGCAATCTGTTTTGTATTGTGAGGGTGAAGTGGCCACAGATGACCAAGATTCACTGACTGAACATTTGCAATTCCTTTCAAATTATAGCAAGCCCCACTTGGAGAAGAATTCAGTGCCTAAGACTCTGACATCGAAATGTGCATGAATTTATAACTGCCTCCTATTTAACTCTATTAGTAGATGCTAATCTTTGACTTTTTCCCCTATTAGCAAATACAGAAACTAAATGAATCTTTCATTTTGAAATGTGGCATTAGCTGTAAGTAATGGAAGTAATTATGTAATTTATGTTCTGTTACATAAGTAGAATTGGAAAATGATTAGGTGACTGTACATATAAACTAGCTACTAAAGGAAAGTGAAATGATTATACTACAGTAAAAATTGTATAAAATTACAGCACTATCTTGGATAATCAGGGCAAAAATTTAGAAACATCTATGTAGTGCCAAAAGAATCTGGAAATATTTTATTTTAGACAATTCACAAAGAATGTCAAAATATTGTTACTAGGACCTTTCCTCTCCTATATTTCATGGGCTTGTAAAAGCCTTGACATCAGGTCATGATTTTTATGGTCCATTTGGAATTTGAGAGCGAACTCTTAATCTTCAAGTGTTGCTCATCTCAGAAATGTCTTGCTGTCCATGAAGACTGCTGCACTGCTCAGTGACAGCACAGACATTCAACGGTAGAAGGCTGAGTAAGAAGGATTGGGTGATAAATTTTGTTTCTGAAGTTCAACTTCAAAGGACAATTGGACCAAAAATTACTATTTGGAGTACAATATTGAAATACTTTTAAGCATTATTTTTATTGAAATACTTTTAAGCATTAGGATTTTATTTAACTTCCTCCACTAAAATTCAATTTTGTGCAAAAGAAATACATATTTGATCATGTTGATTGTTTGGTGTCATCATTAGGAAATGATGCTAGAGTTATAGTGATGGAGTATACTTCAGAAAGGAATTAAGCAAATATTGCAAGTTCAAGAAAAAATATCTTTTATCTACTTATGTAAGTTATATCGATAAATATGCATCCACAATATACTTTCATTCTTAGAAGAATGCATCCTGAAAATAGCAGTCGTGATACAGAAGGAAAAGAGTATAGTACTTCCCAGTCAGAACACTAAATACTATCCTCCTTTTGGTTATAATCTCAGAGCCTCTAATGTATGCAGTTTATACCCATGAGATAAATTAATGATGATTATTTTATATTTTATACTTTTCTACTCCAGCTTGTATCTTAATATATAAAAGGCTCCATTAATGTGTGGCTGAATAAATCTCACTGCCTAATTATTTCATTTCTTTTTCTTTTTTTTGGTTCGTCGTGGGGCTTGAGTTCTGGGCCTGTGCGCTATCCCTGTGCTCTTCAGCTCAAGGCAAGCGCTCTACCGCTTGAGCCACAGCACCACTTCCAGTTTTCTAGTGGTTTATTGGAGATAAGAATTTCACGGAGTTTCCTGCCTGGGCTGGCTTTGAAGCCTGCTCCTCAGATCTCAGCCTCCTGAGTAGCTAGGATTACAGGCATGAGCCACCGGTGCCCATCTTTATTTCATTTCTTAACTGCCAAGAAGATTCATAGAAAAGAAAAAATGTGTTTTATTTGAATAAGTATCTTACCTTCACCTGTACTAATAAATATCTGATGAAATCTGTAACTGGATTGTATCTAACACTGTAAATCCTAGGCATGAGTCTTGAACAAGTAACTTTCTAAACTTCAGTTTCTCCATGCTGCCAAATAAGCATAATATTGACTTCTTATATTTTACTGTATGAAATAGCATTAAAGTCCCTAATAACAATATGTGCTTCATAGAAACCACTGAACAAGTGTTGAGTATTGTGATGATTTTTATAATCTCTTTTGTTTTGCCCATTACACACCCAGATTGGTGCATGACATTTATGGCCATTTTCACTTTCTGTGCTTGTTTTCAGGCTATAATTTAATAGTGCTTATTCCATGTATATGTGAACTCTTTATGTAGGAGAGGGATAAAAGAAAGTTGATGATAGGTGCTGTATTATCTTAACTCTTAACAGCATGCTGGGCAGTACTCCATGCATGGTTAATGTTGAAAAACACCTGCTTGCCAATTGGTTATCAAGACATATTAAGGACAGATAATTGTTATATGCAAGTTTTTAACTTGTGTGCTCATTCATGAGTTGTCTAAGAAAATCCTATCTCCATATTAGGATAGGTAGGATCAAAGTGGTATATAGAGAGGAAAGAGTAGTTTATTATCCTGTGAGCATGTGTTAGAAATCTCACCATTTTCAACAATAGTCCTTCATATAATTCAGGGTCTATGTTATGTGAAGCTATCTAGGACAGTAAGATGAAATTGTCACTAGAGATTGTTCAGACAGGAAATGTGTAGGAGGGATTTAAAATTGTATAATTCATTGAAACAAATGAGTTGCACACAAATTTCTCTTGGTTTTATAGCATACTGTTTCAAAGAAGGAAATATCTAATCCATACTCTAATGCATGCAATTTATTGTTTAAAGATTGCACATACATGGAAGAGTATGCTTTCCAAAAGCACTTGGAAGATTTCTTTACTTAAAAATAGGATTTACCACATTCTCGACAAGCTATAAAACCTGCCATCAAAGACCTGCTGTGAATAGTTTGTAGGTGGTTTCACAGTATTAAGACACCATTCTTTTTTTTTTTAACAAAAGACTTTTATGTTTATCTCTTCACAGGCTGGAAATATAGCTATTTGTGGGGAAAATAAAAAACAACAAACATGAATTTATAATATAGTTCAAATAGATAATACACAAATTCATAGAAGACTACCTTTTTAATAAATTGGCTGTATGTTTACCCATAATATTATCAAAGGTCAATGTAAACTCCAGGGTGGGATGTTAGACCTGCCTATGACAGATTGGAAAGAGGATTCTGGAACATTTCAAAGGTAAAAGAAAATAGGACCTGACAGATTAAAGAGTTCTGAGCCAGGCTCACCTTCTTCAAGCTGCCCTTTATCAGATGGATTAATGCATTCTTACCACTGGAAAAGACAGGCTGCTACCCATGACAGTAACCAAAGAGCTTGCTGCTGATTACCTGGCATTAGTAGGAGAAGAGTGGGAGATGTTTATTTCCCCTGTCAATGTACTGAAAGAAACGGCATTTGACCTGTGGCTTATCTTAAAATAGTATCATTAACACAAAGAGAGCAGTTGAAAAATAACAATATAGAAAGTGTAGTCTAAATGCCTAAAAAGTCAGGCAGTTGGCCAAAGAGCATATTAATTCATTACACATGAGTTGCTTTGCAGTTCAGGATTATTTTTAATATAGGTGTATCAGGACAGAATCATCTTGGAGTTGGTAGA
This sequence comes from Dipodomys ordii, assembly GCF_000151885.1. Taxonomy (NCBI): domain Eukaryota; kingdom Metazoa; phylum Chordata; class Mammalia; order Rodentia; family Heteromyidae; genus Dipodomys; species Dipodomys ordii. Next base: position 6,252,121 of record NW_012267257.1, on the reverse strand, counting down.
ACTTGAACTACTAGATTATTACTTTCTTGTTTTATTAGAACATTGTAAAGGCTTTTGCATTATTTTATTAAAGGATTAATTCCACAAAAAGTATTGCATTTTAAATGCACTCTTTGATAAGTTTTGAAACCTGTATAAACTTCTATAAATACTGCCCTATTACATGCAGAGCACATGTTTGTTATTCTACAACATTTCCTGATGCACCATTGCCCTTAAAACATTCTTCCTCCAGGCCTCAGATCTGTTGTATCTATCTCTAGAATTGGATAGATTTGTTTATCCTAGTTTATACCTAAATTAAATGTTCATTATGTTTTCCTTTGAAATCTATCTATCTATCTATCTATCTATCTATCTATCTATCTATCTATCTATCTATCCACCTATCCATCATCTATCTATGGTCTCTCTGTTATTAATGGTATGGTGGGGTTTCAACTCAGGTTCTTACCCTTGCTAGGTAAGCCGAAGTCCTATTTGAGCCCATGGGCCTGGATGGTGATCCTCCTCTTTTCTACTTCTGATATACCTAAGATGATTGGTGTGTTCTGCTATGCCAAACTTCTGTGGACTTTTCTGCTAAGGCTGAACTGTATTCCTCTTCTCTCATCTGCTCACATAGCTAGAGTGAGAGGCAAGGACTACTGCCCCCAGTTATTGTTGAGAAGGGGTTATACATTTGTGTCTGGGCTGGCCCAGACACAAATGATGATCTACCCAAACTTAGTATCCCAAGGAGTTAGGATCATAGACATGAAATATCAGCCCCAGTTCAGCATATCTTTAAGTGTCATTCATATTGTTCTTTTGCTGAGTATTACTACTACTGTGGGAGATTGCACAACTTGTTAACAAATTTACTTTTTTTCCATAAAACTTTCTGCTTTTTTTTAACAAATAAAAATACATACAGCTGCTGCTGGGTACCACTGGCTCACACTGGTAAATCCTTCTATTGGGGAAGCTGAGCTTTGAGGATCAGGGCAAAAAGCCAGCCCAGGCAGGAATGTCCATGAGGCTTTTATTTCCAATCAACCAGTAAAAACCTAGAACCCAGAGCTGGTACTGTAACTTAAGTGGTAGAATGTTAGCATTTTTTCCCTAAACATATTTACTTATTTTTTTGTTTTTCCCTTTAACTTGGTTTTATTTTTTATGCATTTTATAGCTATTGTAAAGGTGATAAACAGGTTACAGTTATATGTCAGGTAATGAGCATATTTCTTTTTGGACAGTGTTACCCTTTCCCTCTCTCCCTCCCAGTCTTCCCTCCCAGTTTTCCCTCCCATCTCCACCCACAAACTATGTACTTCTGCAGCATTTGTTTACCCTTGGTCCTTCATTTTTGTGTTCCCTCTTACCCTCTCAAGTACAGATAAGCCAACAAGCAAGATTTAAAAAAAAATCAATAAAGAAAAAAAAAAACTTTCTTTTTTATTTGTAGGTCCTGAGTGCTAGCTTTGAGAAAAAAGCTCAAGTTCAGTGACTAGGCCTTGAATTCAAGCCCCAGACACACACAGACACACAGACACACAGACACACAGACACACAGACACAGACACACACACACACACACACACACACACACACACACACACACACACCCCACTACCACCACCATCACCACCACCAACAACAATAACAACAACAATCTAGTAGTATTTTGATTGGCACCATGTTGAATTTGGAGAGAAATTGATACTACAATATTCAGTACTTTCATATGCTATTGTGGTATGTTATTCCATTTATATCTTAGTTTGACATTAATTATAATATTATTTCTGTATATTTTGGGTGTTGTATGTATCAATCATATCTTTTATGAATAAAGACATGCATTTCATCAATTGTTTTTTGTCAGTCCTAGGACTTGAACTCAAGATCTGGGTACTGTCCTTTAGCTTCTGTTTACTCAAGGTTACTATTCTACCACCTGAGCCACAGCACCACATCCAGCTTTTTCTGAGCATCTTCTTCAACATTAGACTTTCATAGACTTTCCAGACTGGACCGGCTTCTAACTTCAATCCTCACATCTCAGCCTCTTGATTAGCTAGGATTACAGGCATAAGCCACTTGTGCTCAACATTAATTTTTTCTTAAACAGTCACATTTACAGAAAAAGCTTTAAAAGCCTTTACAAAGCTTTAATCTATACACATTCATATATCCAGCTATCATCTGTTGATTTAACTAATTATAGATAATTCTTTTTCTTGCCTGATGGCATTGGCTAGAACTTCAAGTATATTGTTAAATAACAATAGTGAGAGTAGACTCCCTTGCCAATTCCTAATCTTAAAGGAATATTTTAATTCTTTTGTTATTGACTACTGATGTAACATTTATAGGGATTTTATTGTAGATTTTTCTTATTAGATTAAGAAATTCTCTAGTAGATAAATCATCTACATTAATTGAGATGCTCACATTTTATTGGTTATATCAATAATATTATTAATTATATTGACAATTATTGAATGACAGACAGACAGATATGATTTTGGAGCTACATCTTATTAAAAACATTTAGGGTCATGTTTATGTAGAATGCTTTTCTTTGTTAATTCTTTGCTAGATTTGATTTTAGGGTAATATTGGTTTCATAAGATGAAGATTTCTATGAGACTCCTATATGTTTAGAAAAAGTTTATATAAAATAGATATTATTTTTACATAAAACAGTAAGTAGATATCCTAATGAAAATATAAGAACTGAAATGTTGTTTGGAGGGACCTTTTTTGAAACAAATGTCATTGTTTTAACAGGCTTAATATTATGCCAACTTTTAAATACATATGTATTTTTATTCAGTTTAAAATTTTACATCTCTCAAGGAATTTGTCCACTTCAACTTGGAGGTTTGGCAAAACATTAGTTGTTATACTCATTATTCTTTTCAAATATGTCTATGATCTCATGTCTTTCTTGTATTTTTCCCTTATCTCTATTCATTTTGCATTTAATTTTCTTTTCCATCTTTTTTTGTGGAGCTGGAGATTGAACCCAAGATCTGAAGCAAGCTAATAAGCTCTGTACTACTTGAGCCATATGTTCAACACTTTTACTTTTCATTATATTTGTGATATAGTGTCCCATTACCTCTAGCAGTAACTCTGGTAAAGGTAAAGTTTTCTTGCTCTGTCTCTGGAGTGTCTGGAATTGCAAATTTGTGCCACCAAACCTGGATGTTTTTCAGCATTTAAAGTTTCAAGCTTTGGTAACAGCTTTGGATTTTTTTTGTACCTTTTAAACATATGCCTTTATATCTATATTTAACCTTAATACTACTTTAGTTATATTCCCTAAATTTTGATAGCTGTTTTTCTTTAATTATAACACAAAATATTTTAATATTCTTATGATTTCTATTTTTGGCTTGAATTATTTACTTAATCTCAAAATATTACAAAGTTTCCTAACTTCTTCTTTTCCAGTACTAGCCCTTGAACTTCATGTCTGGTCATTGCTACTCACTTGGCTTATGCTCGGCTACTTGAGGCATTCCTCTAGCACTGTTTCTTGCTGATTATTTTAGAGATTGAATCTTACACACAAGTGTGAGTTGACTTTAAGCTGTGATCCTCTGAATCTCATCCCTTTGAGTATCAAGGTTTCCAGGCATGGACTCTTACTTTCCTTTGGGCTGGGAAGTTGGCTCAGTGGTAGAACGCTGGCCTCACATGCATGAGGCCCTGGGTTTGATTCCTCAGCTCCACATAAGCAGAAAAAAAGCCAGAAGTGGCGCTGTGGCTCAACTGGTAGGGTGCTAGCCTTGAGCTGAAGAGCTGAGGGACATTACCTAGGCCCAGAGTTCAGACCCCATGACTAACAAAAAAACTCTTTCCTTTGTAATAATTGTGTATAACTTCAAGTGATAAATTTATTAATACTTATTAGTACTTCTACCAATATTCTATATTTGTGTGCATTTGAAAAGGATGGAATTTTCACCATTAGTGGGTATATATTCTACAAGTTAATTAAGCCAATTTATTAATAATGTTGTTTAACTCTTAGTAAGGTTTGTATTTCTGTCTTCTAAGTTGCCAGCTGTAATATTGAGATAATCAACTATAATTATACATATGTAAATTTCTCCCCTGAACTTCACATTTCTTGAAGTTTTGTTATATGTTTATATGTAATTTTAACATTGCTTTGTTACATGCAAATTTTTCTTGAAGTACTTACACAGAGGTAAGACATCTATTTAAAAATCCATACCTGCTAATTCCATTCTTTCCAATATTTCTGAATCTGTTTCAATTGAATGATATCTCTACTGCTTGAGAGAAATATTTTCCTATGTTAATAGTTTGTCATATTTGAGAAGATACTGTGACGAGTATGTTGTGAGTCTCTGAATTTTACTATTTTTGTTTCTAAGATGTGAGCTGACGTTGTAAGTTGTAGGTAAGCTTAGGTCTTCTGAAGCTGGCTTTAAATTTTTTGTTCCAGAAGACAGTTATATAAAGTTACTTTTGTCACTCCCAAAGCTAGTCCTTTCAAGAATTACTACTATTTAACACTTTAAATTTGTTCTCCCATTTTGCTTTATTTTTGTCAGAATGGAAGCATGTTAATTATTCAAATTACTTAGTTGAGAACACCAAGATCATTATTACTTATTTGGCAGTTGTCTTTGTCCTGGACTTTCGGAGACTCATCTTATAGAAGCACAGCCAGTCATTCGGCCACAGATTGTAAAGGATGTGTGCAGATTTCTAAAACCCTGTCTCTGCATAGAAACCTCTTTTCTGTTATTGTGATTGCAATCTCTAGCTACCATATCCTTCCTTAACTTTAATAGCTAGCTCTTCAAATCACCAAGGTTAGCTTGCTGTGCTGGGGTTAACTGTCCAGAAACCATCTTGGAGGTAGAAGTCTAGAGCAATTGGTAGGTGGTCAATATCTTGAGGCCATTACTGAATGAAATATATAGTTTCTGTATGTGATAAAAGACTTAGTCCAGTAGTAGTTACTTCGATATAATTTCAAAGTGGAAATTTTTAGATGAGCATTTACCTTTATAGTAGGTTAGATAGAATAGTGAGAGATATGTTTAAGATTAAAATCAAACTTTATGTAGTTTTACTTACAAGAGATTAAATTTTTTAAGAAAAATACAAAAATTAGCAGCTCAAATTTGGTCTCCTAACTACTTGGGAGGCAGAGATGAGAAGACTGTGGTTCCATTCCAATAAAGATCTAACAATTGTCAAGACTCCATCTTAATCTTAGAAACTTTGTAACCTTGTTGAATCATTCCAGCTACAGGAGAAGGATAATGGCTGGGCACAGTGGTGCTGTGGCACAGTGGTGGGCACCTGTCATCCCCAACAATGTGAGGAAACCCAACTAGGATGATTGCAACCTAGGATGCCTAGGGCACAAAGTGATCTCTACCTTAAAAATAGCCCCCAAAGATCTATATGGATGGTTCAAATGGTGGAGCACCTGTCTACTAAGCAGAAGACCCTGGGTTCATTTCCTAATATTGCCAAAATAATACCAGTAAACTACTAGTGGGTAGCAGAGTAGTTATCCTGGGCAAGGGTGGAAAGCCTGCAGTAGGGCTGATGGATATGTTCTATGTCTTATATGTTAAAATAATAAATTAGAGGCAATTAATAAATTAGAGGCAAATCAAAAGTGCTTTGTGACACTGCCAAAGGATGAAAAGCTGAAGGTTCCATAGCATGAATGCAGAAACAGATTAAAACAATTATTTAATTGGTTAAAATGAAAGTGATCATCTTATTTGTATTTCACAGGCCATTTCTCATTAGATACCTTTAGTTTTGTCTAGAGACTGTCTAGGCCACTTTGGGCCTAGTCTGTTTATGTGGTGCTGAAGAATCGAACCCAGGGTCTCATGCATGTGAGGCAAGCATTCTACCACTGAGCCACCGTCCCAGCCCACTGATTGCAAGTTTTTGTTCGTCTTGCATACTGTACCTACAGGTTTCAGGGAGCAATTTAAGGATGCAGCTCACAATGTAAAAATTATTTGTGGACCTGTACATATATGCAAGTAGTGTTGAAGCCACTGGAAAGACAATCCAGTCTAGCCTTTAGCGTTTTCTTCTAGGTGAGGTTGGGGTTGCAGGCAAATATTCTTCGCAGACCTTGTCTTTACAATTTTGCTACAGTGGTGGCACAGATCTTAATTAAAGCCCTAGACTTCAGAAGCCTTTGCTATATCCCTTAGTATTTCAATACACTATTGCTCATGAGAGCATATTATTGAAATAAAGAAATTCTCATAGAGGAACTTAGTAGGAAAAATGTGGTGTATTTTAGAATCTTAAACAAAATATCAAATCGTGCCTCTGTTCAGTTGCACTGAAAGCCTCTGTCATGTCTAGTGTTTTTGCTCACTACAGTAAGATTTTCTCTTGATTTATATGCACAATTTAAACAAGAAAATTCACAATTAAATCTGTCTCAGTGACTGGATTCACTTGCTTAACTCTAAAGATGATGTCCTCTTGGTTCAGTATATTGCTCACTAGAAGTCATTTAACATGAGCTAAACATAATGAAATACATTTATTTAAATACTCTTTTTCTTTGTACACTCTGTGTTCAAGCACAAGATGATCGGGCTAAAATATGAAATTAAGGGACTCAATAATTTTGTGTTGGTAAATGAAGGTCAATATCCTTCATATCTGGAAAAAAGGATAACTTAAACCCCAAGGGGTAGGGATGATTTCATTGAGCTTTTTCTTCCATCTTTAGCCTCTTCAAGATCAAAAGCTACACTCATTTCCAAAATAAAATGAGAACCCTAGGCCAACCTATCAGCCAGGAGGCAAGATCATCTGTGCCCTATTACTAAAAGCCTAACTCCTGGAAGCTAACAATTACAAATAATTTTTTTTCTGGAGGTTCCAAGTATGCCTAAGATAGTCCTTGAGTGGAAATTCAGTATTATGTGGTTAGTAGAGCAGTGGTTAGAGTTGTAATCATCCAAAGAAGCACAAGAAAAATGAAATATTCCATGTCTTAGATAAATTATTAGGATATCTTTTGCCAGGCAAAGCTTAGAAAACTTTGAAATATATTTTTCTTTGAATCTTTGGAAATGTCCTCCTTTGTATTCTCCAATTCTCTCTTACCCTGGCATGCTTGAATTCTTGATTTTTTTTATCATTCCTGTGATAGCATTGCTTTAGAATTAACTAAGACAATATGAAATTATTAATGGGGTACACACAGCAAAATTAATGCTTTCCACTACACGTGTGTGTTTGCAAATGTGCATTCATAAAAGTTAAATATAAGTAAATTCACATCCTTGCTTTCATTAACTGCATTACAGAGGCTTAGTAACTACTGTTTTGTACAATACAAATATAAAACCATTCTGTGAGTTTAGTTTTCTGGTGGTTGATGTCTCGAACAACTACTCTCCCTGTCAGATCAAAGTACTTACCAATAGATAACTGTGGGATTATAATGTGCTCCAAAACCGATGGAATGATAGCATGGTAATCATTGACTTCCTGGAAATGGAAATGTCATCATATCTACAGATGTGATATCTACTTTAAATTGTGCTACTATTTTTAAGACTCATATGGAAATATTTCTTTTTTTTTTCATTTTGCTTATGTGGTGCTGGGGAATTGAACCCAGGGCCTCATGCATGCAAGGCAAGCGCTCTACCACTGAGCCACCTTCCCAGCCCCACATGGAAATATTTCTAGTGTCTTAAATTAGGTTCTCATTTAAACTAATGTGTATTGTTTTTGTTAGAAAGTATAGTTTACAACTTTTTTATATGTAAAATTTAAGAGTAGACATTTGACATACATATGCTACACATGCCAGCCTTATTAGACTGAATAATAAGTGGTCTCTTTTCTTTAGAAGTATCTTTACAAGCAACCAATCAAGTGTTATTACAGGTGTAAATGTCACAGACATAAATATTACTTCTGGCCCCTACCTACCCCTATGGAAGATTTTTGGAGGCAGCATTTCTTTTGATTTGATGCATATTTTTTCTGTCTTACCCCCTTCAATATGGACAACTTGGACAAATGCTTCCAAACACACAAAGCAATTGCTTTCAGGAGACTCTACAAAGTTTGCAATCTCATCTTCTTTGAAAATGAAATAATGAACAACAAACACACACGAATACATATATATGTATGTGTGTGTATCCATCTAGTGGTAACTGTTTGGTTTTTCTCATTTGCTTATTTATTTAACAATGTACATGACAATAAATTAGCTTCTACCAAAATATTTACTTAGATTGACTTAAGACAAGAATCAACCCTCTGAGTAGACAAGTGTCCTCTCAAATGGAGTAGTTTTGCCTCCCCAGGGCCATTTGACAGTGTCTAGATGTAGTTTTGATTGTCACAACTGGGGGATGCTACTGGCATCTAGTGGGTAGAGGCAGATATGCTGCGAAGCATCTCAATATACAGAATGGCATTTCTCAGGAAAGAACTATCTGCTTAAATATTTCAGTTGTACTAAGATTCAGGAATCTTGATAGAAATGAAAGATTCTTAATGCTAGGTGAGGGACATCCAAGTATCCTAAAACAGACCCTAGGAGATGGCACAATAATTTTTTGAGATTTTTTTAATGTTTTTATTGTAAAAATACTGTATAGTTAAATGAGCAAGGTAATAAGTTCATTTCCTATTGAGCATTGTTGCCTTCTCTTTGTTCCACCTCTACAACTACACACCCTACCTGCCTAAATTGTAAAGTTGGTTAATGGAAGAAAGACAGCCTCTTCAGTAAATGGTGCTGGCAAAATTGGTTAATCACTTGTAGAAAACTAAAGCTAGATCCTTATATATCACCTTGCACCAGACTCAACTCCAATGGATCAAAGACCTCAGAATCAAAGCAGACATCCTGAAAACATTACAGGATGGAATAGGAGAAACCCCAGGCCTCCTTGGCACAGGCCAAAATTTTCTTTTCTTTTCTTTTCTCTTTTTAGGATTTTTTTATTGTGAAAATACCAGCCAGAGGGGTTACAATTACATGAGCAAGATAATGAGTACATTTCTTATCAAACATAGTTGCCTCCTCCTTTCTTTCCCCTTACCATCCCTTTCCATCCCCCCCTCCCGACCCCGCACCCCCCACTCTGCACCAAAGTTGTAAAGTTCATTTTTCAACATAATGTCTTCTACATCTCATTGTTGCAATGTGTCCACCTGTATCCCTATTTAAACAATTTGTTTTTTCCCTTCCCCTCCACAAATATACCAGCATCAAATACAGTGAAAACAGGAGTTATACCGTGGGGAAAGGACATACAAAGCAACAAAGTAATATCTCATAAATATGTTAGAAATAATAGCAAGAAAGAAAAACCATTTGAGTCCTTATCTTGGCATTCATTTCACCTAACATCAATTTATCTGACCTTTTCTGCTGTCTCAGACATATACTAGTTATTGCAAATAAGGGAAATGATGGGACCTATGTTTCTTTGGGCCTGGCTGACTTCACTTAACATAAATTCTCCTAAGCCTTTCTGATGGAAGTATAGAATTCCATTGTGTATATATACCACATATTCTTGATCCATTCATCTACTGAGGGGCATCTGGATTGGTTACATATCTTAGCTTTGGCAAATAATGTTGCAATAAACATAGTTGTGCTAGTAGCTTTAGTATGGTCTTGTTTGTGATCATTTGGATAAATGCCCAAAAGTGGGATTGCTGGGTCATAGGGGAGCTCTATGTGGAGTCTTTTGAAGAACCTCCATACTGCTTTCCAAAATGGTTGAACAAGTTTACACTCCCACCAACAATGGATTAGGGTTCCCCTCTGTCCACATCCCCTACAGTATCTTTTGTTATTAGAGTTCTTGATTATAGCCATTCTAACTGGGGTGAGGTGGTATTTCAATATTGTTTTGATTTGCATTTCTCTTATGGCTAGGAACGCCATCCTTCTTTCCTCTTCAGAGAAGTTTCTCTGTAAGTCTTTAGCCCACTTATTTATTGGGCACTTGTTTCTTTGAAGATTTGTTGTTGGGGGATTTAATTTTTTGGGGGTCCAGTCATGAGGCCTGAACTCTGGGCCTGGGTGCTGTCCCTCAGCTCTTCAGCTCAAGGCTAGTGCTCTACCACTTGAGCCACAGCGCCACTTTCAGCTTTTTTCTTTTTTTGCTTGTGTGGTGCTAAGGAATCGAACCCAGGGACTCATGCATGCAAGGCAAGTGCTCTACCACTGAGCTACCTTCCCAGCCCCCCGATTTAATTTTTTTGAGTTCCAGGTATATTTTAGATATGAGACCCTTGTCCGTTGTATGGCTAGTGAAGATCTTCTCCCAATCCGTGGGCTTTCTATTGATCTTGCTAGCTATGTCCTTTGCCATGCAGAAGCTCTGCAATTTCATGCGTCCCATTTGTCCAACCTTTCTTTGATTTGTTGTGTTGCTATGTGTCTATTAAGAAAGTTTCGGCCGGTGACAAGGAGACCTAGGGTTTCTCCTATTCTGAACTGTAATGTTTTCATGGTGTCTGCTTTTATTTCGAGGTCTGTGATCCATTTGGAGTTGATTCTGGTGCAATGTGATATAGCCTTAGTTTTCTAAAGGTGATTAACCAATTTTACCCAGAGGCTGTATTTCTTCCATGCTATTATTTTAGCTCCCTTATCGAAGATTAGATGGCTATAAGTCTGCTGAGACTCAGAAACAGAACAAATCAAAGAAAGGTTGGACAAATGGGACTGCTCATGCAGAGCTTTTGCATGGCAAAGGACATAGCTAGCAAGATCAATAGAAAGCCTACAGATTGGGAGAAGATCTTCACTAGCCATACAATGGATAAGGGACTCATATCTAAAATATACTTGGAACTCAAAAAATTAAATCCTCCAACAACAAATCCTCAGGAAACAACTGCCCAATAAATAAGTGGGATAAAGAGTTAAAGAGAAACTTCTCTGAAAAGATTGTTTATATAATGGTGGATGTTCACATGTGCATTTGTGTTAACGAAAAGAAACCCCTAATTCGTATTACAGACTCACAATGGTTGGGACCGGCTCCTCCAAAGTCTAGACTTTTCACAGAGCTTCTCCTTCCCTGGCGAAAGTCAGAAGCGTTGTGCTAGTCTTCCAGAAAGAACAATATCTTCCTATGCAAATGATTAAACTTATCAATTTAATTTATAATCCCAAGAAGAGGGAGACTAGAAAATATAAAGGAACTATACAAGAAAAATAATAAGGACATGGGAGAACAGGTACTACTCTGTAGGAATGTTTTTAAGGCAGATGTTGTGGGTTGATTTGTGTCTGACCTTCTCCCCCACCAAATCTCATACCCTGAAGTCTTAACCAGCAGTATCTTATCTGAACTGATATGGAAATATGGTTGTTGCAAATATAATTAAAGTCATAGTTTAGTACAGTGGGTATTTAATCCAATATGACTACTATCCTTATTAACATGACACATTTAGATTGAGATACAAGTATGGGAAAAATATCCTCTGTTCTAAGAGCTATGGGAGAGGTGTGATGTGTAAAATCCATTTTTTAACTTAAATTGCTTCCAACTGATGTGCTTGACTAGCCATTTTGCATCTCTGAAGTGTAGTATAGACCTGATACATCCAGAGACCTTAGGATTTCTGGTATTGCAGAATGTCAATAACCAGGTCCCCATACCATTGTAACTCTTTATTGATTTCCCTCCAACTCCCAAAAATCTACCAGAACTACTACCATCATAGCTGGGATTTTGATTTCCAAAAGCCAGCAGAAGAGATTAAAACTTTGCAGGGTAAAAGTTGGATTGAGGTTCCTTAATAAATGCAGCCCTCTGAGATATGCTCCTTCAAGTCATTTTCTAGTGTTCCCAGAAATATTTTATCTGGAATCAACACCCATTAATTTTTATACTCTTTGCTTTGGCTGAAGCCAGTTAAGCTACTTCCCCAGAGTACTACTGAAATAGATGTTTTGCGGGCCAGATTTATTTCCCTCCTCCCAGAGGACCAGGTACTTTGTTAGGGGAAACCTTGTCACATGCTGTATCCAGGAAACTGTTTTCTTTCTGAAACCCAAGCTGTTCAATTTTAATTTCATACCCCCCCCAATATGGCTTCCTGTTACTGTCCTTTTTTCACTGAGGATTCAGAGAAGTCCTATTACAGTCCTAACAATGAGAGCATCTGAGGTAAGTGTCAACCATTTCCTCTTCTGCTTCACATACTGTGAACAGTTGGAGCCAGTACCCTAAGAATGTGTTGGCAAATCAGTCTCAGGGCCACACACATTCTCATTAGTAACTGGAACACATCTGGAATCCTAATCTCAAGTACTTCTTAATCTGGATTCACTAGTCCTTTGCTTTACTCACTTCCTTCAAGAGTAATTCTGCCACAATGAGACTTCTCTCAATTGGTTCCATCACTTCTCAGTGATTGGTTATTTCCAGTTCACTTACTTCCTATTTGATGATCTGTAATTACAGTCACTGATTTGTGGGGAAAAGAAACCTTTCTAATTTCTGTCTTCTTTCTGTCTGTGAATATAACAGAATAAAGTAGGTAGGCTTTTATTTACAAAGACATTAATCAAGTTGCATTATACCCACAAATGGACATGCTAAATTGAAACCATTTTGCATAACTACTAAAGATAGCAAAAATAAAAGTATAGAAAAGGCTCATCCAAACGAATAAGATAAAAATAACATCCCCAAATGCAACTTTGAAAGGATACTTTAAAGTTATTTTTACATTTCTCTACTCAAAATTCTTTCCTGTGATGAAGAAATGATTTCATACGTTTCAAATTTCTTCTTCAAATGCTTTCCTACAAACAAAAACATATGCATGTTTATACCTCAGCTAGTAATCACCATCCTGATACAACACTGAAAATCTAGACATCATTAATTTACCTGTTTGTCATAAGAAATATTGTCATAAGAAAATTAAACTTTCCCCCCATTAACTCTGCCTCCTTGTTGATGTGTGATTCTTTATTTTGTATCTTAGTCAAAGAATAGACATATCCCTGTCCCTGTCCAGTAAAGTCTCCCACACAGAAGCTATGACTGTCATTTCCTTCTTTTCCTTTAAGGATTGTGCAGTCTTCTATTTCTTTATCATCAATGTTGCTTTCAAGTCTCTTGTACATACATTCTTTTTTTCTATCTTGTTTTTCTGTATATATGCTTTGCAACTATTTTATGGTTTATATTTGTTTTCTTTAATTCCAGAATGATGATTCATGGAGAGAAAAATTTCTGTTTGATTTATTGTTACACCTCTAGCATACTGCTCCATGCCTCACATATATAGACATTTAAGTCTTTATAGATTGAACCGAATGACATTTTAAATTTCCATCATGAGAAAGTACTAATACATAAACATTACAATTACCTGAATCAATAGGGAAATTTTATTTTAAATAGATTTATCAATAATATGACAGAGAAAATGGTAACTTCCATCCCCATCATATGAAAATATCACACTCATAAGATTATCAACACACAATTATAAATATCCAAATTATAATTCTAAAATAAATTATGTCTTCCTTCCACTGTCTTCTATTATCTCTTGCTTCTTTTCTCAGCATCTTTAGTTGAGTAGACATTGTTTTTGTTAATTAATTACTCTCATTTTCTTGAAATGAAAGTACCATGTTATATCCCTGGTTTGGTCATGACATTGCTATAGAAGGTAATTCCTCTGGACTGCTTTGCCATAATAACTCACTTCTACTTCATGGCCTCCTTCATGTTCATAGGATTGCTACCATATCTATCATCCATGAATGTAGCCATAAAATCTATTATCATTTATAAACTGCCTAATCAGGCCTCATTCCCAACATACTTTTGCTGGGTACCCTTAAATAAACATATTTAATCATTATAAGGAAATGCAATTTATTAATTAGTAATAATTGTGAGTATAATTGCTTTCAGTCAAATCATTTTCTTTTTTTTCTTTTTTTCTTTGTTTAAATTTATTTTATTTTATTTGTGAACATACTGTACAGAGGGGTTACAATTACATGGGCAGGATAATGCATACATTTCTTACCAAGCATTGCAGCCTCCTCCTT